>NC_092122.1:967500-1290000 GCF_045679555.1 Salvelinus alpinus
AGCATGAGCTGAAAGGTACGAAATGGTTAGAAAAAAATCATTTCAAATTCATTATATTAAGCAAACCAGACCAGTTTGTGTTTAGATAAAAAGCGATCTTGATACAGTAAGTATGTGAATTGGACCATTACTGTACCACAGTACTGTTGTGTGTCCGGGAAAATGTATGGATTAAAAAGTAAATGATTATCTTTAAGAATGTAGTGAAGTAAAAGTAAAAGTTTTCAGAGTAGAGAGAGAGAATGAGAAAGAGAGAGAGAGAGAGAGGGCTCTGTTTTCGTCTGACATTAAGCCAGCGCAATTGTCAAACGCACGCTCGCTTGCAATTTCGACCTGTTAAAGCCAGCACTCCTCTACCTTGCATTGAGGTGGGAGGGGTTGCAATATCTGAGGTGTGTCCTAAAAAACGTGTGCCAAGGTACCAATTTTAGGCAGTGCTGGTGTGGATATTTAAGACCAATCAAAAGCTGGTCTTAGCGGTAACATTAAACACTTTGCATTTGTCATTTAGCAGACGCTCTTATCCAGAGTGACTCACAGTTAGGGGGGGTCGGAGGTGAGAAAGTGGTGTGGGGGGGCTGTGGTATTATGTGGGATTATAGTTGTCCTGGGGTGCCAGGACAGAGAGGAGCTTGGACTAGACTAAGTGGGAGCTGAGTGGGAGGGCCATGAGACCAGAGGTGGTAGGACGGAGTGCTAGGTTTGAGCATAGGCTGATGGTAGGGAGGGGCAGTTCATCTTGCTGCTCCATAGGTAAATACCATGGTCTTGTAGCACAGTAGATGTGAGCTTCGACTGGAAGCCAGTGGAGTGTGCAGAGGAGCGGCGTGACATGGGAGAACTTGGAAAGGTTGAACACCAGGCAGGCAGCAGTGTTCTATATAAGTTGCAGGGGTTTGATGACACAAGTGGGGAACCCAGCCAACAGCGAGTTGCAGTAGTTCAGAATGGAGATGACAAGTGCCTGGATTAGGACCTGCGCCGCTTCCTGTGTGAGGTAGTGTCATACTCTTCCGATGTTGCAGAGCATGAACCTGCAGGAGCGAGTCACTGCTTTGATGTTTGCAGAAAACGAGGGTCATGCCAAGGTTCTTTGCACTCTTGGAGGGGGACACCGTGGAGTTGTCAACTGTGATGTCGAGGTCTTTGAGCGGGCAGGCCTTCCCCGGGAGGAAGAGACGCTCCATCCTGTCAGGGTTGAGCTTGAGCTGGTGGGCCAACATCCAAACTGAGATATCTGCCAGGCACTCAGTGATGCGTGTCGCCACCTGGGTGTCAAAAGGGTGGAAGGAGAAAAGTTGCTGATTGTCATCCGCATAGCAAGGCCTAGCATCGAGCCCTTGGGGGATACCAGTCATGACAGTACGTGGTGTAGACACAGAACATCTCCACGTCACCTGGTAAAAGCGGCCTGCCAGGTAGGATGCAATCTAAGAGTGTGCAGAGCCCGAGACGCTCAGCCCTAAGAGGGCGGTTGGTTATAGCATGTATTTTGACAGCGGAAGTGCAGCCTATCGAGTCATGAAGCACAGTGCCACATGGAACAAGAAATATGTGCTTTTTGAGCCCATAAACCTAGTACTTAAAAACATACCAACCAAATGGTTTTTACAATTTTGTTTAATTTGATTAAAAACCAAGCATAGCCTCATCTCCTCTCAATGAAGGTAGTTTTTGTTTTTGTCTTGCCCAATGCATTAGTCAAGTAGTCAAGACTATCATAAAGGGTTTGGCTCGTGAGACTGCTTTGAAATACATTTTAATCACCAAAGATTTATTAAAAGATCAAGTTTGGGAGCATGCCCTTTTTATATATGTAGGCTATTGTACATTATTTTAGCCAGCTCCTGTTATTATTTTGGATGTGAGTTAAAACTCCTCCATGTAGAATATATGCCCATCTTGGAATGAGACATGAGATGATCCAGTGACAATGGTGTTTAAAAACGTGTTACTTTCCTGTAACAATTGCTTGTTTTCTGTTTCGTTTTATAAAAAAACAAGCCCTTATAGGCTATTCTTACCCTACTATAATAAAATCTGGTTCAACAGCAAGGACAACAACCACCCGAGCCACTGCTTGTTCAACCCGCTATCATCTAGAAGGCAAGCTCAGTAAAGCTGCATCAAAGCAGGGACCAAGAGACTGAAAAACAGCTTCTATCTCAAGTCCATCAGACTGTTAAATAGCCATCACTAACACAGAGAGGCTGCTGCCTACATACAGACTTGAAATCTAACAAATGGATCGCTAGTCACTTTAATAATGATTACATATCTTGCATCACTCATCTCATATGTATATACTGTATTCTATACTATCTACTGTATCTTATTCTATGCCACTCTGACATTGCTCGTCCATATATTTATATATTCTTAATTCCATTCCTTTACTTAGATTTGTGTGTATTAGGTATTTGTTGTGAAATTGTTAGATATTACATGTTAGATATTGCTGCACTGTTGGAACTATTCACATAGGTCAAATCAACGTTAGGCTTAGGCTATATGCTTATTGAGAACCTCACACATACAATACAATTTGCAGGAACCTAGTATTTTTTTATTTGAAGAGAGGTGCGATGCGTAAAGGCCTATACTCGTTGAAACCAATTACAACAATGTTGACTGTCAACACTCCAAACATATTGAGCAAACACTGGATGTTTTTTTTTACTCTTGCTATTACCCATTACTGTAGCCTATGCTAGGAAGAGAATATTCCGTGATTCCGGATTCAATTCAAATCAAATCAAATAAATCTAATTTAATTTGTCACATGCACCGATTACAATGAAATGCTTACTTACAAGCCCTTAACCAACAATGCCGTTCAAGAAGTTAAGAAAACATTGAATAAATATTCTAATATTTTTTTTAAAGTAACACAATACAATTACAATAACGAGGCTATATAAAGAGGGAACCGGTACCGAGTCAATGTGCGGGGTACAAGTTAGTCAAGGTAAGTTGTACATGTAGGTAGGGATAAAGTGACTATGCATAGATAATAAACAGTGAGTAGCAGCAGTGTAACTCCCTCACGACGCCAGGTCAGCGGAGTCAATCACCACCTTCCGGAGACACCTGAAACCCCACCTCTTTAAGGAATACCTAGGATAGGATAAAGTAATCCTCCTAACCCCCCCCTCCCCCTTAAAAGAGTTAGATGCACTATTGTAAAGTGGTTGTTCCACTGGATATCATAAGGTGAATGCACCAATTTGTAAGTCGCTCTGGATAAGAGCGTCTGCTAAATGACTTAAATGTAAATGTAAAATGGCCTTCTAGGCAGAGTTCCAAAGAAAAAGCCATATCTCAGACTGGCCAATAAAAATAAAAGATTAAGATGGGCAAAAGAACACAGACACAGGACAGAGATATGGCTTTTTCTTTGCAACTCTGCCTACAACGCCAGGATTCCGGAGTTGCCTCTTCACTAATGTAATTGTCCTTTTGCTCAGGTGGGCCTCCCACTCCTCTTTTTATTCTGGCTAGAGCCAGTTTGCGCTGTTCTGTGAAGGGAGTAGTACACAGTGTTGTGCGAGATCTTCAGTTTCTTGACAATTTCTCCAATGCACCAATTTGTAAGTCGCTCTGGATAAGAGCGTCTGCTAAATAACTTAAATGTAAATGTAAATGTAAAAACAAAGGGGGGGATGTCAATGTATATAGTCCGGGTGGCCATTTGATTAATTGTTCAGCAGTCTTATGGCTTGGGGGTAGAAGCTGTTAAGGAGCCTTTTGGACCTAGACTTGGCGCCCCGGTACCGCTTGCTGTAAGGTAGCAGAGAGAACAGTCTATGACTTGGGTGACTGGAGTATTATACCATTTTTTGGGCCTTCCTCTGATACCGCCTAGAATTTAGGTCCTGGATGGCAGGAAGCTTGGCCCCAGTGATGTACTGGGCAGTACGCACTACCCTCTCTAGCGCCTCACGGTCAGATACCGAGCAGTTGCCATACCAGTCGGTGACGCAACCGGTGACAATGCTCTCGATGGTGCAGCTGTCTAACTTTTTGAGAATCTGAGGACCCATGTCAAATCTTTTCAGTCTCCTGAGGGGGAAAAGGTGATGTTGCGCCCTCTTCACGACTGTATTGGTGTGTTTGGACCGCGATAGTTTGTTGGACGCCAAGAAACTTGAAACTCTCGACCCGCTCCACTACAGCCCTGTTGATGTGAATGGGGGCGTGTTCGGCCCTCCTTTTTCTGTTGTCTACGATCAGCTCCTTTGTGTTGTTACCTACCCTTACCACCTGGTGGCGGCCTGTCAGGAAGTCCAGGATCCAGTTGCAGAGGGAGGTGTTTAGTCCCAGGGTCCTTAGCTTAGTGATGAGCTTTGTGGGCACTATAATGTTGAACACTGAGCTGTAGTCAATGAACAGCATTCTCACTGAAGTTGATGACAATGCAAAGACAGTCAGTGAACATTTAAATAATACCCCCCCCCCACTCTAGGACGGGCCTGATGGGCCGGCCGAGGCATGGGCGCCAGACAAGCCAGCTGAGGCGTAGAAGCCCGACGAGCCGACTGGGGCGTGGGAGCCCGACGATCCCGCTGAGGCGTAGGAGCCTGACGAGCCGGCTGAGGCATGACATGGGAGCCTGCCGAGCCAACCGAGGCAAGGAAACCTCTCGAGCCAGCTAAGGCGTGGAAGCCCGAAAAGCCAGCCGAGGCACCCTCGGTTCCATCGGCAGCGGCATCCGGACCCGACGTCACCAACAAAAACAAAAAACAAAAACTCCCCGATGCTTCAAATTGTGATGTTAGCATTCTGTAAGGACAGATGCTTGGAGATGAGAAGCAAGTACAGGGAGTGAACATTTAATTAATAAACAGACATGAAACAGGACTTTACAGCGTCTGGACATGAAAAACATAATGACATCAATACTGACACGGGGATGAAACAGAGGAACAGACAGATATAGGGAAGGCAATCAAAACGTGAAGGAGTATAGGTTATTCCAATGAAGCGCTGATGCGTGTAACAAAGGTGACAGGTGTGCATAATGATGGGCAGCCAGCCCATTCGCAACACCATTCCTGCGTAGTGAAAATTACAAAAATATTTTGCACACACTCCCGGATCTCTAGCCCTACTACCAGAGGTAAGATTTACCATTGTGTTAGGTTTGTTAAAATAGAGCCCAGAGAAGGAGACAAGGGTTAGTGCAATCTGAAATCCTTGGGACATCCCTACCTAAAACCCTAAACGTAAGTTAACCCCTACCCTCACCCAAACCTTAAATATAACCATAAACCTTAACTAACCTTAACCCCAACCTCAACCCTTACCTTAACCCTTTTACAATTGAACTTCAATGAGGTAGGGATGTCCAAAGAAACCCGGATTGCATGGACCCGGAGACAAGGGGACAGTGATTCACATTGGATTTGCGATATACAATCATTTCAAATGAGCATTGTGGATCCATAATAAGCACTTCTCCGCTCATGCAGAGTGACAATTTGCACATAAATACACCATTTGGACTGTGTGGTCGTCTATTTTGGGCAGAAAATATAGGGATCTGAAAAAAGATAATAAAGGTCTATGTAATCACTGTGGAACAATAATGTTGACAATCTAAGAAAGAGAGAGAGAGAGAGACAGAGAGAGAAACAGGGGGAGACAGAGAGAGAGAGGGTGACAAAAAAACAGGGACTGAGATGGTCAGGGAGAAAAAGAGGAGAAGAGACAGACAGACAGACAGACAGACAGACAGACAGACAGACAGACAGACAGACAGACAGACAGACAGACAGACAGACAGACAGACAGACAGACAGACAGACAGACAGACAGACAGACAGACAGACAGTTGGGGAGAGAGTAGCTTCTGTATACACAGAGATATGAATCCTCTCCCAAAACATTCTAAACCCTAAAACAACATACCTGCACTGAAATACAATACCAAAACATTATATAATGGAGAGCAAATAAAAAAAAGTATAGCTAGTGTAAAAATAAACAGTAGGTCCCATGTAGAAAGAGAGAAGCAAAGTGACTACAGCCCACTTATCTCTTTCACAAGGGTGGCAGGTAGTCTAGCGGTTAGAGAGGTGAGCCAGCAACCAGAGGGTTGCCTGTTAGTATCCCGGTCTGACAGGAAAAATCTGGTGGGTTGCTGGCATCAAATCCTAGATGCCACTGCCTCCTGTTGTGCCTTTGAGCAAGGCACTTAAACAACGGTTCCGGTGTGGCAGCCCACAGCACCTCTCAAAAAACTTCTAAATGTGTCCTTCGGCGGGGTTGGCATAAAATGAAAGATTCTGTTGAACCTTGTGTACAATTCACCAATAAAGTGATCTTAATCATGAGGCCTTGTGTAATTGTTAGTCGTGTTCATAAATAGCTCTACCCACAACAATCAACCAAAAAAAGCACTTAACTAATAATAGAATAGGAAAAAATAAACACAATAACCATATAAATATTCTACAGTGCTATAAATAGTCAAGCTTTTCCTTCAATTGTGCCTTATTGCTCCCTTGGCGTCTCTGTGTGTGTGTGTGTGTGTGTGTGTGTGTGTGTGTGTGTGTGTGTGTGTGTGTGTGTGTGTGTGTGTGTGTGTGTGTGTGTGTGTGTGTGTGTGTGTGTGTGTGTGTGTGTGTGTGTGTGTGTGTGTGTGTGTGTGTGTGTGCTTGCGTACGAGTGTGTGCGTGCGTGCGTGTTTATTTGAGGAGAGCTACCGCTATGTGAGTTCTAACACACACATGCTACATTGGACATGCCCGGTGCTGACATGGCAGGAAGTAATGTGGTCACTTTCCACTTCTCTCTCCGACAGCCAATCAGAAGAAGAGATGAGTGGCGTCGGGAGCAGGGAGCAAGGGGGACATCGAGGCCAAGTCTTTGTGTCTTAATTACTCAGACACAAGACAATGGGACGTGTGGGGCTTGCAACTGTATGGCTCAGTTGGTAGAGCGTAACACTTGCAATAGCAGGATTGTGGTTTTGATTCCCGGGGCCACACATACGTAAAAGTGTCTGGTTCTATGTGGATTATTGTCAAAATATTGTTCTGTTCAATGTTCTCAACCTATATGGTACTCTAAATACCAAGTAGGCCTTTAGTTCAAAAGATAGAAATTGCTGACACCATTCAAACCAATGAGGGTTCGGAACTTTAAAGCCAATTATCTCAGAATCCTCTTTTTGCAGATTGAACCTTATAGTCCCAAACTCTCTATATAATATATATTATTGCTGATTAGTGTGCCTATTGTCCTCACTGATGAGGGAATGTCTCATGAAAGCTGGTACTGCTTTGCGAAACATATTTATACCACTCAAACATAAACATAGCTGTAGTTAAAAACAAAGCTATAGAAATTAAAATTAATGGGCTATCTACATCAGTTGATAAACAGTTGAAGTCGGAAGTTTACATACACCTTAGCCAAATACATTTAAACTCAGTTTTTTCACAATTCCTTACATTTAATCCTAGTAAAAATGCCCTGTTTTAGGTCAGTTAGGATCACCACTTTATTTTAAGAATGTGAAATGTCAGAATAATAGTAGAGAGAATGATTTATTTCAGCTTTTATTTCTTTCATCACATTCCCAGTGGGTCAGAAGTCTACATACACTCAATTAGAATTTGGTAGCATTGCCTTTCAATTGTTTATCTTTAGTCAAACGTTTCGGGTAGCCTTCCACAAGCTTCCCACAATAAGAAGGGGTGAATTTTGGCCCATTTCTCCTGACAGAGCTGGTATAACTGAGTCAGGTTTGTAGGCCTCCTTGCTCACACATGCTTTTTCAGATCTGCTCACAATTTTTATATGGGATTGAGGTCAGGGCTTTGTGATGGCCACTCCAATACCTTGACTTTGTTGTTCTTAAGCCATTTTGCCACAACTTTGGAAGCATGCTTGGGGTCATTGTCCATTTGGAAGACCCATTTGCAACCAAGCTTTAACTTCCTGACTGATGTCTTGAGATTTTGCTTCAATATATCCACATAATTTTCCATCCTCATGATGCCATCAATTTTGTGAAGTGCACCAGTCCCTCCTGCAGCAAAGCACCCCCACAACATGATGCTGCCACCCCCGTGCTTCATGGTTGGGATGGTGTTCTTCGGCTTGCAAGCCTCCCCCTTTTTCCTCCAAACATAACAATGGTTATAATGACCAAACAGTTCTATTTTTGTTTCATCAGACCAGAGGACATTTCTCCAAAAAGTACGACCTTTGTCCCCATGTGCAGTTGCAAACCGTAGTCTGGCTTTTTTTATGGCGGTTTTGGAGCAGTGGCTTCTTCCTTGCTGAGCGGCCTTTCAGGTTATGTCGATATAGGATTCGTTTTATTGTGGATATAGATACTGTTGTTCCTGTTTCCTCCAGCATCTTCACAAGGTCCTTTGCTGTTGTTCTGACATTGATTTGCACTTTCTCACCAAAGTACGTTCATCTCTAGGAGACAGACGGCCGCATGGTCCCATGGTGTTTAACCTTGTGTACTATTGTTTGTACAGATGAACGTGGTACCTTCAGGCGTTTGGAAATTGCTCCCAAGGATGAACCAGACTTGTGGAGGTCTTGGCTGATTTCTTATGATTTTCCCATGATGTCAAGCGAAGAGGCACTGAGTTTGAAGGTATGCCTTGAAATAAATTCACAGGTACACCTCCAATTGACTCAAATTATGTCAATTAGCCTATCAGAAGCTTCTAAAGCCATGACATAATTTTCTGGAATTTTCCAAGTTGTTTAAAGGCACAGTCAACTCAGTGTATGTAAACTTCAGACCCACTGAAATTGTGACCCAGTGAAATATAAGTGACATAATCTGTCTGTAAACAATTGTTGGAAAAAGTACTTGTGTCATGCACAAAGTAGATGTCCTAACCGACTTGCCAAAGCTATAGTTTGTTAACAAGAAATTTGTGGAGTGGTTGAAAAACAAGATTTAATGACTCCAACCTAAGTGTATGTAAACTTCTGACTTCAACTGTAGATACTGTAAAGCCAACACAGCTATTCAGCTGAGGACACATAGCTGTTATATATATTTCACCTGATTTGATGCCATGTGACTGCAAATAAAGAAGAATGAGTTCCACACATATTAGCAGAAATAGCAAGACACTCAACAACAAAACAATTCAGGAATTATTTTAATACGAGTAATAAAACATTTGACATGCTGCAGTGCTGGAATTTTTGCAAAAAAAAAATATCTAAGTAAAAAACTTTTTTTTTAAACTGATTGGCATTTAAAAAACAATAAACAAAGCTCAGACATTAAATAAATGAATTTGCTTCCATAGCTGACTCCATCTCAAATTAGATTTATTGTGACCAATTTGAAAGATTTCAAAGCATTTGAAACGCATTCCACGACAGTATAGTTGAGTTCCACTTTAAACCTCTCTGGGATAGTCGGGACGCTTGCGTCCCACTTGGCCAATAGCCAGGGGAAATGTAGAGCGCCAAATTTAAAAAAATTATATAAAATCAAACTTTCATTAAATCACACATATAAGATACCAAATTAAAGCTACACTCGTTGTGAATCCAGCCAACATGTCAGATTTCAAAAATGCTTTTCGGCGAAAGCATAAGATGCTATTATCTGATGATATCACAACAGTAAACAAAGAGAGTGTAGCATATTTCAACCCTGCAGGCGCAACACAAAACACAGAAATAAAATATAAATCATGCCTTACCTTTGACGAATTTCTTTTGTTGGCACTCCAATATGTCCCATAAACATCACAAATGGTCCTTTTGTTCGATTAATTCCGTCCATATATGTCCAAAATGTCCATTTATTTGGCGCGTTTGATCCAGAAAAAAACAGCTTCCAATTTGCGCAACGTCACTACAAAATATCTCAAAAATTACCTCTAAACTTTGCCAAAACATTTCAAACTACTTTTGTAATACAACTTAAGGTATTTGTAAACGTTAATAATCGATCAAATTGAAGACAGGTCTATCTGTTTTCAATACAGGAGGTCAACAAACTAACGCTACTTTTCTAGTCTTGCGCAACTCTCAAACAGTACACATAACGTTACACTGATTCCAGGTGGGCGTTCTTCTTCATTGCACAAAGGAATAACCTCAACCTATTTCCAAAGACTGGTGACATCCAGTGGAAGCGGTAGGAACTGCAAACATGTTGATTAGAAATCTAGTATCCCAATGAAAATTCATTGAACAGACGGTGACCTCAAAAAAAAATGAATCTGAATGGTTAGTCCTCGTGGTTTTGCCTGCTACATAAGTTCTGTGATACTCAGACATGATTCAAACAGTTTTAGAAAGTGTTTTCTATCCAAATCTACTAATAATATGCATATCTTATATTCTGGGGATGAGTAGAAGGAAGTTGAAATTGGGAACGCTATTTATCCAAAATTGGAAATGCTGCCCCCTATCCTGGAGAAGTTAAGCTGTTATTACAGGGTTAAGGTTAACACAGCGAGTGCAGTGTGTGCTTAGGTCACTCACTCACTCACTCAATCACTCACTCACTCACTCACTCACTCACTCACTAACTGACACACAACAACACTGTATGGATGACTAAATATGATTAAACAGTAGAGGAATTCACCATAAAATGCAGCCGATTAATCCACACACACACACCCAGGGACCTAAGCACACACTGCACTTGCTGTGTATAGTACCAATTTCAACTTCCTTCTACTCATCCCCAGAATATAAGATATGCATATTATTAGTAGATCTGGATAGAAAACACTCTGAAGTTTCTAAAACTGTTTGAATCATGTCTGTGAGTATCACAGAACTTATGTGAGTGAGCGAGAGAGAGAGAAACTCACAGTAACTAAACACAACAGCCTCTGAATACCCCATATACTCATAAACAGATCAATATTGTTGACAAGTTTATAATAGGCAAACTCAACCCTTAGTCTCGCTGCCAACATTCCCTCCAGCATTCCCACCACATCCACAGACCCCTGTCCCCGAATACTGTTCTTTCGGGTCTTCCATATCGCTAATTTTGCTGCCCCTAACACAAAATTAAGCAACACAACTACACCCTTTTGACTGAACCTGTACTTTGGCCCAAATATATACAGTTGGGAAGAGAAAACCTCTCCCAACATTGAGAACCAATTAGTTATCAGGTCAATCATCCCTACCAACCTGGGACACAGTAAAAACTGATGTGCCAGAGTTTCAGACTCAGCACAAAATGGACACCCCTCCCCAACAGTAGGGTGCAGGTGTACCAGATGCATGTTGGTTGCTATGGCTCCATGTATTATCCTCCATTGGAGGTCAGCTGTCCTCTTATCAATAGGCAGTTTGTATAATGATCGCCAACAGCCTTTTGGAGAGGCACCTGGACCAAGCACACCCGCCCACCTCGTCGATTTTACTCCTTCCAGGGAAGAGGCATGGGACACCTTTACATATATTCGGTACATGGCCTTCTTTCCCACCTCCTTGAACTCCCCCAGCTCCGGGGTATCGAAGGAAAGCAGCATCCCCACGTCCTCCTCGAATGCTCCCGCAGCAGCACTAACAATCAGTGCAGGGAACACATAATCCTGACCCTCCTTCCACCGATCAGAATTGGAAGTGTCAGTCACATACTGCAGATGAAGCACTGGCAATGAGTCACAGACCTCAGCGACGACCAACCTCAGTAGGCGAGATGATCGGATCCCCGCTCTTTCTCCCAGATCCTCCAACGATCTGCTCCTGCTCCGCATCAGATGACCCAGCTTGGTACACCCCACGCCTAACAGGCATGAACGTAGGCTAGCTCAACCCAGAACACGGA
This sequence comes from Salvelinus alpinus, assembly GCF_045679555.1. Taxonomy (NCBI): domain Eukaryota; kingdom Metazoa; phylum Chordata; class Actinopteri; order Salmoniformes; family Salmonidae; genus Salvelinus; species Salvelinus alpinus. The sequence continues at coordinate 979,301 of NC_092122.1, forward strand.
ACTGGATGGCAGTGTTGTGAAAAAGAGGCTCTTCAAAAAGCCACATCCCTGGTGGCGTGCAGGCCTTACGGGACTTGACAAGGACTCTCCAAGCTTGCATAAAAGACTCATAAAATGGAGTCAGGCCAGGCAAATCACCCCTCTCCAACTTTAAGAGGAAAAGGTGCTTGTCTAAGCCCAAACAGCCCGCTCTCCTCATCAATGTGTAGGCTGTGTCAACCCAGCTAGAACAGTCACTGTACAACAGTCTCTGGGCTGCTTGAAGCCATGATCCTGGAAGAAAGGTCCACCAGGCCTTGCCCACCCTCATGCAGTGGCAGGTACAGGGCCGCAGCTTTAATCCAATGTTGTCCAGACCAGAAGAAATTAACAAGGGTACTCTGAAGCTCTTATATCAGACCCCCAGGTGGCTGTGAAATCATTAGTGTGTGCCACAGGGTAGAGGCAGCTAGATTATTGGCAACCAGCACCCTTCCCCTATAAAGACATCGGAGACATCTTAATTAATTACTTCAATACGAGACAGAGCAGTATACTGTTGACAAAACACTCGTATTTGGGCCTTCCCAATCTCACACCATTGTCTTAAGGACTCAAAATTCCATTTAGTAACCCTCCATTTTTTCCAAAACAACAACAACTTTTCACAGAACATGACATCATGTAACAACTTCAAATTAAAATACCAATAAGGTGACGACCTTCGTGGACAGGACAAGTGAATATCAACAGTCACATTATGGTGATCAGAGAAACCCACAGTAGTAATGTCACACCTTCCAACCCTACTAGAGTGTTGCTCAGATACATACAACCTGTCTAAACTTCCTGCACTGACACAACCTTCATTAACTTTTAACCATGTGTACTAACTAACTGTTGCATTCCTTACTCTCCACACATCAGAAAGCTCACTCAGTTAATAGACCAGACAGGCAAGTAGCTGACCGCAGGTGAGGTTCTTCAGCAGTGCGGTCAACAGTAAAATCCACTGTACAGTTCCAGTCTCCCCCTAAAACCATACACCCCTCTTGGTCACACTGTCTTAAGGTTTTCTTTATTTTATAAAATACAGCAATATGCAATACGCTCTGTACCCTCATTAGGAGCATAAACATTTTTTTTTTAATAAAAAAACGCCTTGACTAATAAAACCTGATCCTTGACAATCTCTGTTGTAGATACCACAGTCACCCCTAAGCCTGAGGAAAACAAAATTGCCACACCAGCACTGAAATTAGTACCATGACTGAGTATATGCTGCCCCTCCCACCACATACCCCAGTCAATCTCATTAGCCTCATCCCTATGTATCTCCTGTAGAAAAACGACATTAAGCCTTTTCTGTTTTATTACTTCTAATACCCAAGCCTTCTTATTCCTGCCCGTTAACATTGAGAGAACCTACCCTTAGTACCTCCATCTAGAAAAGAGAAAGGAAAGGCAGAAGAAACCACAGAGAAACCAAACCAAGAGAAAAAACACCCTATAAGGCATAATCATCATCATTATTTTAATTTTCTCTTAACCTTACCACGTTTCCTACTACCTTTTGCTGCCGTGACAGCAGTAACAAATTTCCTCAAGTGACAACACTTCTTCTCACTCAACTGGTCTAACATCACCGTCTTCTGTAACATCACAGCTGACCTCACAAACTTATCAACATCAAAAAAATCTGCCAATTTGACAGATTTCCCATAAGTCTGATCCAGGAAACCATTTACCTCCTCTAGATTGTAAATTGAGTCGTCGCCAGCTGCTATGATGTTAAGAGAGATATCCATATCCTTCTCCTGATCCTCCTCAACTGAGGCCACAGACCCCTGACTCCCTTCAGCCACTCTCAACACTCCCCACTTGCACCCCATCAATCGTACCGGGCATCTCCTCCACTACCTGGGAGACGAGCCCCACCCGAACCCCCTCCTGTACCCCATTACTTGTAGTGGGCATCTCCTCACCAGTCTGAGGAAATGGCTCCTCAGATCCGTCCTTACCGCCTACAACATTTTTTTTCTGCTGCATAACAGACACTATGTTCCCCTCTACTACAAGTTGCAACTCTGTACCCTCAACACGGACAAGTTGTCCCTAAGCAACAGGTGCTTGTGAATTCTCTACCGCTGTCGGCCGACCTCTCCCTACATCAGTGGCCCCAGGCGTTACGAGGACCACCTGCACCGCTGCCTCCGCCTTCTCCCTTTTCGGGCAAGCATGTCGTTTATGGCCAATATCCCCACACTCAAAACATCGTTGTCTACCGTTACTAGCATAAGCCATATACAGTCTGTTGTCAGACTTTACTTTAAACGATAACTCCAAAAGTATGCTCCAGTGAGTCCAAAAACAAACAAAGTATTCACACTCCTATGACTTTTCCACATTTTGTTGAGATTAAAATTGATTTCATTGTAATTTTTTGTCACTGATCGACACAAAATACTCTATAATGTCAAAGTGGATAAAAAATTTGACCATATGTAAAAATATATGCTTTTTAAATAGAGAAATATAACACTAATATATCTTGATTACATACAGTAAGTATTCAACCTCCTGACTCAATACATATATAACATAACCTCCTGACTCAATACTGACTCACCTTTGGCAGTGTGTTGTGTTTTATTGGTTATTGTCCTACTGAAAGGTGAATTTGTCTCCCGGTGTCTGTTTGGAAAGCAGACTGAACCAGGTTTTCCTCTAGGATGTTACCTGAGCTAAGCTCTATTCCATTTCTTTTGTCTCCTTAAAAAACTCCTTTGTCTTTGCCGATGACAAGCATACCCATAACATGATGCAGCCTCCACCATGCTTGAAAATAGGAAGAGTGGTTCAAGTTAATTTGCCTTTTTTCCCCCGTTTTACTTTAGTGCCTTATTTGCAAATAGGATGCATTAAGTTAATTTCTTTGCCAAATCCTTTACAGTTTTACTTTAGAGCCTTATTGCAAACAGGATGCATGATTTGGAAAATGTTTTATTCTGTACATGCTTCCTTCTTTTCACACCGGTCATTTAGGTTAGTATTGTAGACTAACTACAACACTGTTGATCCATCCTCAGTTTTCTCCTATCACAGCCATTAAACTCTGTGACCATTGGCAAAATCCCTGAGCGGTTTCCTTCCTCTCCGGCAAATGAGTATCTTTGTAGTGACTGGGTGTATTGATTCACCATCAAAATCGTAATTCAGAACATCATTCTCAAAAGGATATTCAATGTATGCTTTTTTTCATCTACCAATAGGTGCCCTTCTTTGCGAGGCATTGGAAAACTCCCTGGCATTTGTGGTTGAATTTCAGTTGAAATTCACTGTGGAACCTTAATTTTATGTGTGGGGAATGGAGATGAGGTAGTCATTATTGCACACGGAGTGAGTCCAAGCAATTTTGTCAAAGGGGTGTGAATACTTTCTGAAAGCACTGTATGCCTGCAAGCAAACACACACACACACACACACACATACACACAGCCAGCACAACGAGGATTCCAATAGCATACACAATAATTGTCTTTTAAGCCGAAGCAGAGTTTTTTTTGTGAAACCAACGGCTTGCAGATTTAGAACCCCCATTTTCTATTTTTTGAGGTTCATTACTTGAAAGATTGATTGAGAGCTAGCGAGTCGAGGGGTCAGTTGTAGGGTAGACCTCAGAGCCTGAGAGGACCTCAGAGCCTGAGAGGACACTCTAAATACATAAATACAATAACATTGTATTTTTCACATGTTTCATAAACAACAGGTGTAGACTAACAGTGACATACATACTTATGTACCCTTCCCAACAATGCAGAGAGAAAAAAAGAGAAATAATAGAAAAAGAATAACACAAGGAATAACTACACATGTACAGTTGAAAGTTTACACCTAGTTTACACTTAGGTTGGAGTCATTAAAACTCGTTTTTCAACCACGCCACACATTTCTTGTTAACAAACTATAGTTTAGGCAAGCCCCGGACTGGGCACCCTCGTCGCCGACCCCGGACTGAGGACCCTCGTCGCAGGCCCCGGACTGGGGACCCTCGTAGCTGGCCACGGACTGGGCACCCTCGTTGCGGGCCCTGGACTGGGCACCCTCGCTGCGGTCCCCGGACAGGGCACCTTCGCTGCGGTCCCCAGACAGGGCACCCTCGTAGCGGGCCCCGGACTGGGCACCCTCACTGCGGGCCCCGGACTGGGCACCCTCGCTGCGGGCCCCGGACTGGGCACCCTCGCTGCGGGCCCCGGACTGGGCACCCTCGTTGCGGGCCCCGGACTGGGCACCTCCGCTGCGGGCTCCGGACTGGGGACTGTCGCTGGAGGCTCCGGACTGGAGACCGTCGCTGGAGGCTCCGGACTGGGGACAGTCGCTGGAGGCTCCGGACTGGGGACCGTCGCTGGAGGCTCCGGACTGGGGAACGTCGCTGGAGGCTCCGGACTGGGGACCGTCGCTGGAGGCTCCGAACTGGAGGCCGTCGCTGGAGGCTCCGGACTGGAGACTGTCGCTGGAGGCTCCGGACTGGAGACCGTCGTTGGAGGCTCCGGACTGGGGACAGTCGCTGGAGGCTCCGGACTGGGGACCGTCGCTGGAGGCTCCGGACTGGGGAACGTCGCTGGAGGCTCCGGACTGGGGAACGTCGCTGGAGGCTCCGGACTGGGGAGCGTCGCTGGAGGCTCCGGACTGGTGGCCGTCGTTGGAGGCTTCTTGCCATGGATCATCACTGGAGGCTTCGTGCCATGGATTATCACTAGAGGCTTCGTGCCATGGATTATCACTAGAGGCTTCGTGCCATGTATCATCACTGGAGGCTTCTTGCCATGGATCATGACTGGAGGCTTCGTGCCATGGATCATCACTGGAGGCTTCTTGCCATGGATCATCACTGGAGGCTTCGGACTGGAGGGACACAGGAGGCCTGGCTCTGGGAGCAGGCACAGGACTCACCAGGCTGGTAAGACATACAGGAGGCCTGGTTCTGAGAGCGAGCACAGGATACACTGGGCCGTGGAGGCGCACTGGAGGTCTCGAGCGTAGAGCCTGCACAACCCGTCCTATTTTGCAGGGGTACGAGGTAATTGAAATAGATATTTACATATAGGTAAGGATAAAATGACTAGGCAACATGATAGATAATAAACAGTATCAGCAGAGTATGTGATGTGGCAAAACAGTTAGTGCAAAAAGGGTCAATGCAGATAGTTAACCAATAGCTACCCGGAATAACTATTTAGCAGTTTTATGGTGTAGTTAAATGAGAATTATGTTGAATATAATATTAAACTACATTCATCAATCTGACTCCATTATTGTGTGAGTAAATGCAACAGGCCCTGTGCGTCTCTGGAGGATCTAGGTCAAGGTAGTGAGCCTTGCATCACCTCTTAGTGTGACTATAATGAACATGTGCCTATCTTGCAGCGTTATGCAATTATTAGGAGGCTAGATACAAATAGCTAATCCTGGTGACCAATGTTCTAGCATTAATTTCTTGAGTCAAGTAGACCAGGGATGTCAGGATGGAACCCAAGCATGTGCTTGCTATGTGTAGTGTGAATAACATTTACCAATATACCTACTAAATTATGAACGTATCGTCAATCAAATAATTGCTCTGTAAAACGTGCAGTGCATTTATTCAATTCAACTAATAGGATTTATTAGCCATAAAATAATGAACACAATTATTTCCAAGTTGTCTCAGTATCCAAACCCTTCATCGACAGCCTTGACTACTTCACGATTGCATTATACAGATTAAAAAAAACTTAATTGAGAAGAGAGGAGGCTATGCTTGGTTTTAAATCAAATAAAATTAATTGGGAAAAAACTTTAGTTTTTTATGTTTCTAAATACGAAGTATACAGGCAGCAAAAGCACATCGGGCTACTCTTGTTCCATGAACATATGTGCAGTGTGCTTCACGGCTGGATAGGCTGCATTTCTGCTGTCAAAATGAATGACATAACCAACTGCTTTTGGTTGGTCGTAAATATCCCCATCAGCGCTGCCTGAAATTAGCACTGTGGATCATATTTTTTAGGACACACCTCAAATATTTATAACCTGCCCTCTGACCACAAGCAAGCTGATATAAGACAGGTAAATTGCCGAACCTGGCGTTAGGGCTGGAAAATGCCAGTGACATCAGTTTTTACATGACGAAATTGCAAACTAACGTGCGTTTGACACTAGCACCGCCTTAACGCCGAAAATAGCCCTGTGACTCTTTGACAATTTTTAGGGCCTTCCTCTGACACCACCTAGTATAGAGATCCTGGATGGCAGAGACCTCGGCCCCAGTGATGTACTGAGCCGTACTCACTTCCCTCTGTAGCACTGTGATTGCTGACATGCACATTTTGGGACTTTTTGGGACTTTATCAACAGTGGACTATTGAAACAAATACCAAAACATCATTTTTGGGTGGGGTATTCCTTTAAACTACAGACATGAAGCATGGCTGACTGAACTCTTCTGAAAAGAAGTAAAGCCAGATAGACTCGTTAGCTAAATAAAAGAAGCTTTATGTAAAACAGTGAAACTCAAGGTTATTTATAGCATACTGTATGCATAAAGTAAACTTTCACACAGAGTCTAAAGATACTGTACTTCAGAGATAGCCCAGCCTAGATAGTTAAGATTAACCTGTTATGGCTGCAGGCCGGTGTCGGTACACTTATGACAACAGCCCGTCCAAGTGCAGGGCGCGAAATTCAAAAGATATTTTTTAGAAATATTTAACTTTCACACATTAACAAGTCCAATACAGCAAATGAAAGATAAACATCTTGTGAATCCAGCCAACATGTCCGATTTTTTAAATGTTTTACAGCGAAAACACCACGTATATTTATGTTAGCTCACCACCAAATACAAAAAAGCACAGACATTTTTCACAGCACAGGTAGCATGCACAAAACCAACCAAAGTAACCAAGAACCAACCAAACTAACCAAGAAACAACTTCATCAGATGACAGTCTTATAACATGTTATACAATAAATCTATGTTTTGTTCGAAAAATTTGCATATTTGAGGTATAAATCATAGTTTTACATTGCAGCTACAATCGGAAATAGCACCGAAGCAGCTAGAACAATTACAGAGACCAAATTGAAATACCTAAATACTCATCATAAAACATTTATGAAAAATACATGGTGTACAGCAAATGAAAGAAAAACATCTTATGAATCCAGACAATATTTCCGATTCTTTAAGTGTTTTACAGCGAAAACACAATATAGCATTATATTAGCTTACTACAATAGCCTACCACACAACCCCATTCATTCAATTCAACGTTAGCGATGGCGAATAAACCAGCAAAAGATATACATTTTTTCACTAACCTTCATAAACTTCATCAGATGACAGTCCTATAACATCATATTACACAATACATATATGGTTTGTTCGAAAATTTGCATATTTAGAGCTGAAATCCGTGGTTATACAATGTGACCATGTAGCAATTATTTTCCAGAATCTCCGTATATGTTTCTGACACTCACCTATTCTGACCAAATAACTATTCATAAACTTTACTAAAAAATACATGTTGTATAGGAAATGATAGATACACTAGTTCTTAATGCAATCGCCGTGTTAGAATTCTAAACATAACTTCAGTACGACATGCAGCTTACGTTATAGCGAGAGATCGCCCAAAATCTGGGCACAAACTAATAGTAAACATGTTCGACAGATATATGAAATAACATCATAAATGGGTCCTACTTTTGATGATCTTCCATCAGAATGTTGTACAAGGGGTCCTTTATCCAGAACAATCGTTGTTTGGTTTTAGAATGGCATTTTTCCCTCTCGAATGAGCAAGCAAAACTAGCCAAGTGGCGCTAAGCTCTCCTTCGTCACCAAACGCAAAGAACGCAACACGCCTAAACTCCCGAAAAAATTTCAATAATGTAATAAAACTATATTGAAAAAACATACTTTACGATGATATTATCACATTTATCAAATAAAATCAAAGCCGGAGATATAAGACGTCTATAACGAATGCTTTTCAGAAGCCAATACTGGTGACCTTTATGCGCTTCCTGAACAAAGGAATTCTGTGGTCATGTCATTCCAAGCTGTCTCTTTTGACCATAGAAATACCTAGAAACCCCATTTCACCTCTCACAGCCTATTGACATCTAGTGGAAGGCGTATGAAGTGCATGTATACTAATAGATATCAAGCACATTTATAGGCAGGCCCTGGAACAGAGCCTCGATTTCAGATTTTTCACTTTCTGACAGGAAGTTTGCTGCAAAATGAGTTCTGTTTTACTCACAGATATAATTCAAACGGTTTTAGAAACTTGAGAGTGTTTTCTATCCAATAGTAATAATAATATGCATATTGTACGAGCAAGAATTGAGTACGAGGCCGTTTGAAATGGGTACCTTTTATCCAAGCTACTCAATACTGCCCCTGCAGCCCAAAGAAGTTAAACGTAAAGTGACAGATGTTTGCCTCGTTTGATTATTTTAGCATTTTGTTACAAGTCAAGAATGAATTCAATAATTAAATAGTATTAACAACGCATGGTATGTAATTTAAGACAATTGTCCAGGGCTACCTTTTTAAACCATACATCTTTAGGAGATCTGAAGAATTTCCTTCCATGCAAGAAATCTAAATTGTTTATGGATTATCTTAACTGTTTCCGATTTAAGTCATGAATGAGATAGATAATTGGGAAGGCTTGTTTGTAGAGTTTAAATTGTGTAGGCCTATGACAATGTGTTTCAAATGGCCCCCTTATCTCGTATATAGTACACTACATTTGACCTCTGGTCAGAAGTAGTGCACTTTGTAGGGAATAGGGTGCCATTTGGGGTGTAGCCTGAGAATGCATCATTAAGAGAGGTAGGAGTAGTATGGCAGATAGATTCAATGAGCTTAACTAAATGCTTCTGGCTTCTCCCTTAGAGAGAGGAAGGCTTGCATCGCAAACGGCGACCTTTCTCCTATGTAGTGCACAACTTTGACCAAGACCCATTGGGCTCTGGTCAAAGTAGTGCACTATATAAGGAATAGGGTGCCATTTGAGATGCAGACGAGAAGTGATCGGCGCTTGACCTACTTTCTCTCTTGGTCTGACCTGGAAAAGAGATTAAATGGCTAGTTAATTATATCAATAGAGATTTACCTGAGTGAAGCCTAGAGATAAGTGGGTCACAGAGAATAGAGAGATCCGGAGCTAATGCTGCATCTACTGTATATGTCTACAGTATCTACTCAACCTAGATGTGTAATAATATGGCCATTTAGCAGATGCTTTTATCTAAAGTGACTTACAGAACTGTCAACATTCAAACAACAACCAATCTGCATGCAGAAGTTTATCTGTTTTTTTTAACCTTTATTTAAGCAGGGAGTCATGCTGAGACCACGGACTCTTTTACAGATGAGACCTGCATGAACACATCAATAAACATCCATTACACTATGCGTAGCCTATCTATATTACACAATACATGAAAAGGAAACACAAAACATGAAAAGCAAAACACAATAATTTGAAACAAACACCTTCTTCAGTAAAAAGGCCCTCTAACATCCACCTGAATTACCCTAGATGCACCAACTCCAACAACTTTAGTTTTGGCGAAAATTCCACGAGAGGCGCAAAAAAACTAAAAGCAGATTTACCTAATTTGATGGAGATTGAAGGGATCTCTAGGGTTAGCAATCCCTGAGTCCGGTCTGGTAACTTATACTGTACGTCTTAACGATGAGGTAAGGTATGGTGGAAGTGGATGCAAGGGGACTTTATGGACAAAAACCGTGCAATGCATCGATCTACGAGACTTCAAAGAGGGCCAGACTACTTTCTGCAATGACGTGTACTGAACCTATCGACCATAATAAAGCGCAATGCGCAATGATAAACTGTGTCCAATGGCTTCAATACAGTGGCAGCTGCATTTCTATAGACAATATTGCCTTAGTCTATGTGTAGTGGTCTTTATATGTACCACAGAAGAACCAATAAATTAATCTGCAATGGTCTGCAATGGTATTATGAAAAGTAAGGACAGGAATAATATCAGTCTTCAATGCGCCATCTGACTGGTTGTTCTTTCTCTATCAGCGTTTTCAAGGACTGACACAATCACTTTCATACAGTACAGTACCAGTCAAAAGGTTGAACATACCTACTCATTCAAGGGTTTTTCTTTATTTTTACTATTTTCTACATTTTAGAATAATAGTGAAGACATCAAAACTATCAAATAACACATGTGGAATCATGTACTAACCAAAAAAGATACTACATGATGTAGCCAAAATATATTGTATATTTAACATTCTTCAAAGTAGCCACCCATTGCCTTGATGACAGTTTTGCGCACACTTGGGCTAACAGTATTGAGCTAACAGGAACAGAGTTAACAGTGGAATTGAACTTTGTGGTCATAAGATTATGACTGACAATACCCCTGGGAAAATGGCTATAAAGAGCAGTACGATGATGACGCTGTCAAGTGTGACTCGTTTCAGGAAACTAGGCATGTGTTGCGCATCACCACTTCACAGGAGGAATGTGAACGTAAAATATGTTTTTTTTTATCAAAATGCATTTTGTGGCATAAATGCTTTCTGGAACAGGTGAATGTTCATGTGCCTTAATAACAAAGTTAAATTCCATCTGTAAATATGAATAAAATTGTTCAATTACGAGCCTAGTTGGTTAAGCCAAGGAAAAAGTCAGGAACCTTCTCGCTAGCCATTAAATTGGCTAAGATAATGGATGGGTTGGACATGCCGAGAGTTGAGTTTGGATTGGTCTGCCATGTAGCACATTTCTGTCTATAACATGAACTGCTTAGTATGTGTAGGTAATCATTTCTAAAAGTGACTTTTTGAATGATATCACGAAGAGCTGCAAAAGTGTTGCTAAGCCTTTCCCCTTTCTGGAGGACCGAGTGGAAGCAGAGTAAGAAAAAATTCAAGCATTTGTTTGCAAATGCGGAGGGAGTCGAAAGAGAACACAGAAGGCTGTTGTATAAAACACCTGTCTCAGGATTACATCTTCAAACTTTTGTCAGAAAGTTGTTTTCATTGCAAGTTAAAGAGTACTGTTAGTCTAGCTAGCTAATGTTAGCTGGCTGGGTCACTAGCTAATGTTAAGTGTGTGATCTATGTAGTAATATTATTCGTATCTCAAGCCATTTGCATTGCTAGTTACAGACTAATGTTAGCTAGCTAGCTATTATTGAACCTAGCTAGTTGGTTAGCTTTAGCTACCTGTAGATTCATGCAGGGTAGTAACGTTATGAGTTGGGATTATAGTTCATTGTTTAGCTAGCTAGCTAGGTACATGTCTAAACAAAAGACTCCACTATGCAAGTAACTATTTCACTGTACCGTTTATACCTTCTTATTCCTGCGCATATGACAAATAAACATTGATTTTATTTGATATACATGGCAATGTGAAGAACAACGTCAAAGTCAAGTTAGGATATAACGTTAGGCCAATGAGACAGTATCCAAGTTATGAAATTATCTGGTAGAATGCCCTGCTTTTATTTTATCACACTCACAGCCGTAAGCTATTTTCTGTAATTAGCTCTCCATTAACTTGTAAAAAATGATCTTGTTGTGAGTTTATTTTCCTGGAATAATTAATGCAAAATAGCTAAAGTTAAGACATTGTCAGCTATATGATACAGTCATTATTTGACCTGGCTAGCCAGCTAACTTAACGTTAGCTAGCTAACAAGCTAGAAATGAATCAAAATATTGTTTAGAAAGTTGCTTTTAGTTGCCTGGTTTGCTAGATTGACATATACTCAAATATTTGTTTAAGAGATGTGTGTATTGGTGTTAAAATACACCAGTTATGCTATATTGGACCATGCAGCCTTTACTTTTTCTTTTTATACTTTTTCATAATGACAATGTCAAGTTTAACGTCGGACAACAGTAGAATGCTCATGATGACACTGTGACAACTGTCTACAGACGTCAATAGATGTAGCAGAAACTAGCTTTTAGTCTTGAAACCTTTGGTTGTTTAGTACACTACCATACTCACTCTGTTTAGCACATGGCCTCACATATGAATCCTTAAAGAGATGGGTTGGGCTAAGTCTTAATAAGAGGGTGTGAACGATGTAGACCAGTGGTCACCAAACTTTTTATAGTCCCGTACTCCTTCAAACATTCAACCTCCAGCTGCGTACGCCCTCTAGCACCAGGGTCAGCGCACTCTCAAATGTTGTTTTTTGCTATCATTGTATGCCTGCCACACCACATTATACAATACATTTATTAAACATAAGAATGATTGTGCGTTTTTGTCACAACCCGGCTTGTGGGAAGTGACAAAGAGGTCTTATAGCTCAAGGGCACAAATAATAATATAATAATAATCAATAATTTTGCTCTTTATTTAGCCATCTTACATATAAAACCTTATTTGTTCATCAAAAATTGTGAATAACTCACCACAGGTTAATGAGAAGGGTGTGCTTGAAAGGATGCACATAACTCCGCAATGTTGGGTTGTATTGGAGAGAGTCTCAGTCTTCAATAATAATTTCCCACACACAGTTTGTGCCTGTATTTAGTTTTCATGCTAGTGAGGGCCGAGAATCCACTCTCGCATAGGTATGGGCATCAGTGTCTTAACAGCGCGATTTGCCAAAGCAAGAAACTCTGAGCGCAGCCCTATCCAGAAATCTGTCAGTGGCTTCTGATTAATTAATTCAATTTTCACAGAACCGCTTGTTGCAATTTTGATGAGGCTCTCTTGTTCAGAAATGGACTGGAGGCAGGGCATGAAAAGGATAACGAATCCAATTGTTTGTTACGTCCGTTTCGGGAAAGTAGCTGCGTAATTGTGCAGCCAGCTCACTCAGGTGCTTCGCTATATCACATTTGACATTGTCCGTAAGTTTGAGTGAATTTGTACACAGAAAAATCATACAATGATGAAAAGACCTGTGTGTTGTCCTTGTTAATGCAGACAGAAAAGAGCTCCAACTTCTTAATCAGCCTCAATTTGTCCCGCACATTGAAAATAGCTGTGGAGAGTCCCTGTAATCCTAAATTCAGATCATTCAGAGGAGAAAAAACATCACCCAGACAGGCCAGTTGTGTGAGAAACTTGTCATCATGCAAGTGGTCAGAATTTAAAAAAATCTTTCAATACAATGCCCCTTGATAACCAGTGCACTTCTGTATGTTGTAAAAGCGTTACATGGTCGCTGCCCATATCATTGCTTAATGCAGAAAATATACAAGAGTTAAGGGGCCTTGCTTTAACAAAGTTAATAATTTTCACTGTAGTGCCCAAAAAGTATTTCAAGCTGTCAGGCATTCCTTTAGCAGCAAGAGCCTCTCAGGGGATGCTGCAGTGTACTCAAGTGGCGCCGGGAGCAACTGTTTGCACGCGTGTCACCACTCCACTATGTCTCCCTGTCATGACTTTTGCGCCATCAGTACAGATACCAACACATCTTGACCACCATTTGATGTCACAAAGCTGTCCAGTACTTTAAAAATATCCTCTCATGTTGTCCTTTTTTCCAGTGGTTTGCAGAAGAGGATGTCTTCCTTAATTGACCCCCCATAAACGTAACGGACATATACCAGGAGCTGTGCCAGGCCCGCCAAGTCTGTTGACTCATCCAGCTGTAACGCATATAATTCACTGGCTTGTATGCAAAACAGTAATTGTTTCAAAACATCTCCTGCCATGTCACTGATGCATGGTGAAACAGTGTTGTTTGATGAAGGCATTGTCTGTATAGTTTTTTTGGCCTTTTCCCCCAGCATTGTCCCTGCCAAATCCGCGAAGCAGAAAGAATTAAGTCCTCCACAATAGTATGGGGCTTGCCTTTCCTAGCCACTCGGTAGCTCACCATATAAGCCGCTTCTAGCCCCTTCTTATTATTGGTATCTGTTGCTTTTATACATGTCTTACTACTCGAAAGTCGTCTTAATTCTCGCTCAAAAAACTCCCTTGGCTTATTTTTTAAATTGGCATGTTTTGTTTCTAAATGTCTGCGCAAGATTGAAAGTTTCCCACACGAGAGAAACGGTTATGTCACGCCCTGACCATAGAGAGCTTTTTATTATCTATGTTGGTTAGGTCGGGGTGTGATTAAGGGTGAGTTATCTAGGTGAATTATATGTCTATGTTGGCCTGGTATGGTTCCCAATCAGAGGCAGCTGTTTATCGTTGTCTCTGATTGGGGATCATATTTAGGTAGCCATTTCCCCATTGTGCTTGGGGGGGATCTTGACTATGTATAGTTGCCTGTTAGCACTATTTTGAGCTTCACGGTTCGTTTTGTTATTGTTTTTGTTCTTTGAGATTTTGCTTCCTAAAAAAAGGGATGGAAACATACCACGCTGCATCTTGGTTTAATCATTATGACGATCGTGACAGGTTAATGTAATTGGATGTTAATTATTTTACAAGGCTCCCTGTATTTGACATTGTGTTGTTATTTTGCTGAACACCAGATGGTTTGATTTTATTTTTGGCTGTGAAACAAGACTACTCAGGCGAGAAAAAAACCTCACCCAAATGTATAGCGCCGTTGGAAAATATAAATGGACCGCTTGAAATTGTGAAAAATGAAACAAATATATACATATACAAAATTACTTTCCCATTGTTCCTCAACTGTAGTGTATGATATACTATTTTCTAGCTCTGAGTCTCTACTTTTATCCAACTTAAAAAACAACATTTCAAATTGTGCTACAAAAGACCGAATTGAGACGGTTGGTCACAAATAGAGGGAATGGGAAGAATTACCTGAGCACGGGTTGGGCTGTTACGATAAGAAAATCGCTGATAAGGCCTCAGCCTTTTTCCAGAGACAGCAACACTTCTAACAAGATACATTTGAGCAACTTCCTCTATGTAAAGTTTTACAGGGGTCGATTTTTTTCTAAATGAGGATATTGTTCTGTTCGGTAGCAGTAGGTGCATAGCTTGCAAATTCAACCTAACAAAGCTAAAAGACGAGCTGCTTTCTCACTGGTGAGTTCACATGTGAAACCACAGAACAGGTATCTCTCACTACTCCAAGGTGTCTTATAAAAGCTCCTGGCAGGGAACAGCCTCTTGAAGCCAGCCTTCGACAACCTGACCTAACGGATCTGTCTGAGGATTAGAGGAAACATATGTGTCTTCATTTATGAGGAGTGAGGGATCAGGGGAGAGAGGGGGGGGGAGGGAACGAGAGAGAAAAATAACATTAGGGGACCAGTGTGCCAAATGAAAGACACCTGATATTAAACTATGTGAGATTTACAGATAGAGTGGGGTGCATGAGGGGGGAGGGGGGGTAGCTTCAAAGGTGGGTCCCCTGACACACATTAATGAATGAGTGACAGTGTAGTGTGCACCCCCAGGGCAGGAACAGAACAGGAGGAACACATGGTGCTACAGAGATGACTACTGGCTTCTACAGCTCTAACTCTGGGCAGAACACCATGAACCAGGCTGGCATTATGTGAACTGGGACTGCCTTGGTATGCACTCTGTGCATGTCTTGACCTATATTTATTCAATGCACACTCTGGACAAGAGTGTCTGCTAAACAATTTATTGTTTACTCCATGTGTAACTCTGTGTTGTCTGTTCACACTGCTATGCTTTATCTTGGCCAGGTCGCAGTTGCAAATGAGAACTTGTTCTCAACTAGCCTACCTGGTTAAATAAAGGTGAAATAAAAAAATAAAAAAAATAATTGCTAAAATGTCAAAATAAATAAAAACAAACTCTATTCTAGTCTATGAAACAGATACTCAGTCAGCCACAAATTAGTTCAAAAGCACAAAGTAATGTCATTACCTGTAAGATATGCACGTGCAAATGAGAAAATGTGAATATTGGCAGTGCTCTAATATCACCTGTACAGAACAGCACCTGTAGGGTATTCAATCAGTCTCAATTGAACATATAGAGAAGTGCATGTGAGTATCGCATGTGCGTAGCTCCGTTTTGTACCAACAAAACTGTGGTTATATGTAGAAACCAGAAACATTAGTTTTAATTAAGCCTCTAAAATTAATAAATCAACAGATCCTCAAGCAACTGGGAGAATGTGAGCGATCAGTTATGTGTAACAGCAGGAGGGTTGGAAAGATGGGAGGTTGGGACAAGCTTGGCTTGGGTGGGTAAGGGTGGGCAAAGATGGAAGGTAGGGACAAGTAGCTTGGGTGGGCATGGATAGAAGGTTGGAACAAGCTTGGCTTGGGTGGGCAAGGGTGGGCAAAGATGGAAGGTAGGGACAAGTAGCTTGGGTGGGCATGGATAGAAGGTTGGAACAAGCTTGGCTTGGGTGGGCAAGGGTGGGTGGGGATGGGAAAGGGTGGGTATGGATGGGAGGTTGGGATAAGCTTGGGTTGGGTAAAGGGGTTCTTACAGTGTAAGGGTCACTTTTACTGTGTTGTACTGTGTTTCATTGCTCTGGCATCAAGTTACCGTGAATATCTCAGGGATGTATTGGCACTATCCAGAGATAGTCAGAGATATATCATAAGATAATGTTTTGCTTGCTATGACCGTGATGTGTTTTTTTTAATCAACCTTGGTTGAATGTACTGACTGTAAGTTGCTATAAAAATGAAAACTTGCTAAGAACACTGGGGAAATATGTCACTGCATTGGTAATTCCAATAAAATACCATAAATTAGATTACAAGTAACACATTTGGTTCCGTAAAATAGATTAATGTGAATCAAATTACTGGCCAATTGCACAGGAAATGTTTTACAGTGTATGTAATGCGCAATACATATTTAGGCTGAATTAGGCATTTACAAGGCCCGATAATTGTTATTTTTAATTATTTGTAACCTTTGTTTAACTAGGCAAGACAGTTAAGAACAAATTCTTATTTACAATGACGGCTTAGGAACAGTGGGTTTAACTGCCTTGTTCAGGGGCAGAACGACAGATTTATACCTTGTTCAATGCTAATTCAATCTAGCAACTTTTCGGTTACTGGCCCAACGCTCTGACCACTAGGCTACCTGCCGCCCATTTGCTTTATATATTCTGTTATACAATACCGTTCAAAAGTTTGGGGTCACTTAGAAATGTCATTGTTTTCCATGAAAACATACATGAAATGAGTTGCAGAATGAATAGGAAATATAGTCAAGACGTTGACAAGGTTATAAATAATGATTTTAATTGAAGTAATAATTGTGTCCTTCAAACTTTGCTTTCGTCAAAGAATCCTCCATTTGCAGCAATTACAGCCTTGCAGACCTTTCGCATTCTAGTTGTCAATTTGTTGAGGTAATCTGAAGAGATTTCACCCCATGCTTCCTGAAGCACCTCCCACAAATTGGATTGGCTGTCACGGATCCCTCCGGAACTGTCATTACACACACCTGGTCCCTATTCCCATTGATTAGTAAAGTGTTCCCTTTGATTACCATTGTCCTGTCAATTATTGTTACAATGTCTGTTGGTGTGTGTGTGAGTACCTGTGCTGTGTGTTTTGGCTTTCGTGCCATTGTGGATTGCGCAGATGATTACTGGTCATGAACAATGCATGCTTGGTTGCTCACACACTCATTCTCACACTCGCTCCAACATACATGGTAACCCGTGCATATTTTGGATAAAGGTGCAAATGAGCTCTCTCTCTCACACACACACAAGGGTTTCCGTTGGGAAAAGTTGGCTCAGGACAACTTGACCGGGAAGATTTTTATTTACATTTCAGAAATTTACTGGACCAATATGCATGAAGGAGCCAATAAAACTTAATTTTCACACATTTTCCAAAATGCAATTCGTGGGAAACCACTAACCACTTTCCATAACGGAAAGTATATGTTTTCAAAATGCATACTGCCTCCAGCTCACGTTGCAAAGTAGTTGGTGACACGCCGATAGCCTGCTTACCGTTGCCTATGCATTTGAATGACGAATGGGAGGCGTGCTTCAATTACTAGTTGAGAAATAAAATTATAACTCCTTTTAATCGTGGCCATCCAAACAATTTTTTTTACACGCGATTGCATTTAGAAGTGTTGCGCAATGACTATGTTTAAAGTAGCACGTTTCACTCCAGAAGCAACAAGCTGAGGCGCTGCAACAGCAGCTCTAGCCTTTCAGACAAGTGATATTCCGCTCAACATAGTATGCATGTATGCTGCGCGCATGTAATAAATAAAATACTCACACCCCAATGTAATTCAACCAAATGTAGCAAATTAACCGATACGTATGACAACACAATTTATTTACATTGATTGATATTCCCATAAATTACTAAAAAGCATTCATTTGCAATGGGATAGTTTTTTTCCCGGTCAATTTGGCCAGCAACAACTTGATTTATCGGCTTAATTTTTTAAATAAAAAAACAGCAATTACCTACACTGATCACAGTGAAAAACACACTGTGATTTTGGAAGTTTGAAAAGGTCCTGAGAACATTGATATGCCTTCCTCAGCACTCACCCCCAAAAATAAAAGCAATTTCCCACTACTGGGAGTGAACTCCTGATGCTCAGAGACAAAACACACTGCTCATACCACTGCACTATGGCAGTTCACAATCCTCTAGCAGGCCGTGAGAATACTGATGATACTTGATGTTAATAGCACATCTTTTTTACAATGAACAAAAATATAAACGTAACATGTAAAGTGTTGGTAATATTCACATGGAGAAGTCCACAGACCCACTCCAAAAGTCTTTCGGAGCCATTATCGACTCAGTGGGTTTTGTCCAACATGTCTCTGGACCTACTCACTGCCACAGTCATACTCTGGACCTAGTTTTGTCCCATGGAATAAATGTTGTAGATCTTAATGTTTTTCCACATAATCCTGGACTATCGGACCACCATTTTATTACGTTTGCAATCGCAACAAATAATCTGCTCAGACCCCAACCAAGGAGCATCAAAAGTCGTGCTATAAATTCTCAGACAACACAAAAATTCCTTGATGCCCTTCCAGACTCCTTCTGCCTACCCAAGGACGTCAGAGGACAAAAATCAGTTAACCACCTAACTGAGGAACTCAATTTAACCTTGCGCAATACCCTAGATGCAGTTGCACCCCTAAAAACGAAAAACATTTGTCATAAGAAACTAGCTCCCTGGTATACAGAAAATACCCGAGCTTTGAAGCAAGCTTCCAGGAAATTGGAACGGAAATGGCGCCACACCAAACTGGAAGTCTTCCGACTAGCTTGGAAAGACAGTACCGTGCAGTACCGAAGAGCCCTCACTGCTGCTCGCTCATCCTACTTTTCCAACTTAATCGAGGAAAATAAGAACAATCCAAAATTTCTTTTTGATACTGTTGCGAAACTAACTAAAAAGCAGCATTCCCCAAGAGAGGATGGCTTTCACTTCAGCAGTAATAAATTCATGAACTTCTTTGAGGAAAAGATCATGACCATTAGAAAGCAAATTACGGACTCCTCTTTGAATCTGCGTATTCCTCCAGGGCTTAGCTGTCCTGGATCTGCACAGCTCTGCGAGGGCCTGGGATCGGGAGAGACACTTAAGTGTTTTAGTACTATATCTCTTGACACAATGATGAAAATAATCATGGCCTCTAAACCTTCAAGCTGCATACTGGATCCTATTCCTACTAAACTGCTGAAGGAGCTGCTTCCTGTGCTTGGCCCTCCTATGTTGAACATAATAAACAGCTCTCTATCCACCGGATGTGTACCAAACTCACTAAAAGTGGCAGTGATAAAGCCTCTCTTGAAAAAGCCAAACCTTGACCCGGAAAATATAAAAAACTATCGGCCTATATCGAATCTTCCATTCCTCTCAAAGATTTTAGAAAAAGCTGTTGCGCAGCAACTCACTGCCTTTCTGAAGACAAATAATGTATACGAAATGCTTCAGTCTGGTTTTAGACCCCATCATAGCACTGAGACTGCACTTGTGAAGGTGGTAAATGACCTTTTAATGGCGTCAGACCGAGGCTCTGCATCTGTCCTCGTGCTACTAGACCTTAGTGCTGCCTTTGACACCATCGATCACCACATTCCTTTGGAGAGACTGGAAACCCAAATTGGTCTACACGGACAAGTTCTGGCCTGGTTTAGATCTTACCTGTCGGAAAGATATCAGTTTGTCTCTGTGAATGGTCTGTCCTCTGACAAATCAACTGTACATTTCGGTGTTCCTCAAGGTTCCGTTTTAGGACCACTATTGTTTTCACTATATATTTTACCTCTTGGGGATGTTATTCGAAAACATAATGTTAACTTTCACTGCTATGCGGATGACACACAGCTGTACATTTCAATGAAACATGGTGAAGCCCCAAAATTGCCCTCGCTAGAAGCCTGTGTTTCAGACATAAGGAAGTGGATGGCTGAAAACTTTCTACTTTTAAACTCGGACAAAACAGAGATGCTTGTTCTAGGTCCCAAGAAACAAAGAGATCTTCTGTTAAATCTGACAATTCATCTTGATGGTTGTAAAGTCGTCTCAAATAAAACTGTGAAGGACCTCGGCGTTACTCTTGACCCTGATCTCTCTTTTGACGAACATATCAAGACTGTTTCAAGGACAGCTTTTTTCCATCTACGTAACATTGCAAAAATCAGAAATTTTCTGTCCAAAAATGATGCAGAAAAATTTATCCATGCATTTGTTACTTCTAGGTTAGACTACTGCAATGCTCTACTTTCCGGCTACCCGGATAAAGCACTAAATAAACTTCAGTTAGTGCTAAATACGGCTGCTAGAATCCTGACTAGAACCAAGAAATTTGATCATATTACTCCAGTGCTAGCTTCCCTACACTGGCTTCCTGTTAAGGCAAGGGCTGATTTCAAGGTTTTACTGTTAACCTATAAAGCGTTACATGGGCTTGCTCCTACCTATCTTTCCGAGTTGGTCCTGCCGTACATACCAATACGTACGCTACGGTCACAAGACGCAGGCCTCCTAATTGTCCCTAGAATTTCTAAGCAAACAGCGGGAGGCAGGGCTTTCTCCTATAGATCTCCATTTTTATGGAACAGTCTGCCTACCCATGTGAGAGACGCAGACTCGGTCTCAACCTTTAAGTCTTTACTGAAGACTTATCTCTTCAGTAGGTCATATGATTGAGTGTAGCCTGGCCCAGGAGTGTGAAGGTGAACGGAAAGGCTCTGGAGCAACGAACCGCCCTTGCTGTCTCTGCCAGGCCGGTTCCCCTCTCTCCACTGGGATTCTCTGCCTCTAACCCTGTTACAGGGGCTGAGTCACTGGCTTGCTGGTGCTCTTTCATGCCGTCCCTAGGAGGGGTGCATCACTTGAGTGGGTTGAGTTACTGACGTGATCTTCCTGTCTGGGTTGGCGCCCCCCCTTGGTTTGTGCTGTGGTGGAGACCTTTGTGGACTATACTCGGCCTTGTCTCAGGATTGTAAGTTGGTGGTTGAGGATTTCCCTCTAGTGGTGCGGGGGCTGTGCTTTGGCAAAGTGGGTGGGGTTATATCCTTCCTATTTGGCCCTGTCCGGGGGTTTCTTCGGATGGGGCCACAGTGTCTCCTGACCGCTCCTGTCTCAGCCTCCAGTATTTATGCTGCAGTAGTTTGTGTCGGGGGGCTAGGGTCAGTTGGTTACCTGGAGTACTTCTCCTGTCTTATCCAGTGTCCTGTGTGAATTTAAGTATGCTCTCTCTAATTCTCTCGTTCTCTCTTTCTCTCTGAGAACCTGAGCCCTAGGACCATACGTCAGGACTACCGGGCATGATGACACCTTGCTGTCCCCAGTCCGCCTGGCCTTGCTGCTATTCCAGTTTCAACTGTTCTGCCTGTGGTTACGGAACCCCTACCTGTCCCAGACCTGCTGTTTTCAACTCTTAATGATCGGCTATGAAAAGCCAACTGAGATTTATTCCTGATTATTATTTGACCATGCTTGTCATTTATGAACATTTTGAAAATCTTGGCTCTCTCTAATTTTCTCCTTCTCTCTTTCTTTCTCTCGGAGGACCTGAGCCCTAGGACCATACGTCGGGACTACCGGCCGTGGTGACTCCTTGCTGTCCCCAGTCCGCCTGGCCTTGCTGCTATTCCAGTTTCAACTGTTCTGCCTGCGGTCATGGAACCCCTACCTGTCCCAGACCTGCTGTTTTCAACTCTTAATGATCGGCTATGAAAAGCCAACTGAGATTTATTCCTGATTATTATTTGACCATGCTTGTCATTTATGGAAATTTTGAAAATCTTGGCTCTCTCTAATTTTCTCCTTCTCTCTTTCTTTCTCTCGGAGGACCTGGGCCCTAGGACCATGCGTCGGGACTGCCGCCCGTGGTGACTCCTTGCTGTCCCCAGTCCGCCTGGCCTTGCTGCTATTCCAGTTTCAGCTGTTCTGCCTGCGGTTATGGAACCGCCACCTGTCCCAGACCTGTTGTTTTTCAACTCTTGATGATCGGCTATGAAAAGCCAACTGAAAATTATTCATGATTATTATTTGACCATGCTTGTCACTTATGAACATTTTTGAACATCTTGGCATAGTTCTGTTATAATCTCCACCCGGCACAGCCAGAAGAGGACTGGCCACCCCTCATAGCCTGGTTCCTCTCTAGGTTTCTTCCTAGGTTTTGGCCTTTCTAGGGAGTTTTTCCTAGCCACCGTGCTTCTACACCTGCATTACTAGCTGTTTGGGGTTTTAGGCTGGGTGTCTGTACAGCACTTCGAGATATTAGCTGATGTACGAAGGGCTATATAAAATAAAATTGATTGATTGATTGATTGGTCCCATGTTTCATTAAATAAAATATCCCAGAAATGTTCCATTCGCACAAAAACCTTACCTCTCTCAAATGTTGTGCACAAATTTGTTTACATCCCTGTTAGTGAGCATATTTCCTTTGCCCAGATAATCCATCCACCTGACAGGTGTGTCATATCAAGAAGCTGACTAAACAGCACGATCATTACACAAGTACACCTTGTGTTGGGGACAAAGATTACTATTTTTTGCTCCTCCCTTCCTATAGGCAGAAACTCAAACGGGAAGTACTCGTGCTAAGGTCTATTCAATGCTAGTCTGACCAATAGGAATCCATGCTTCAAGACTGTTTTAATCACGAGGACTGGGACATGTTCTGAGTTGCCTCTGAGAATAACATTGACGTATACAGTATGCTGACACAGTGACTGACTTCATCAGGAAGTGTATAGGGATGTTGCTCCCACTGTGACAAAACCTAACCAAACCAAAAGACATGGATAGTTGGCAGCATTATCACAAAATTGAAAGCGTAAACCATTGCACTTAACATGACAAGGTGACTGGAAATTTGATTGAATACAAACAGTCCAGTTATGCCCTCCATATGGCAACAAACAGGCAAAATGTCAGTACAGAGACAAAGTGGAGTCACAATTCAATATATGGCAAGAATTCCAGACAATCACAGATTATAAAGTAAAAAACAGCCACTTGCTCCCAGACAAGCTAAACACCTTCTTCGCCCGCTTTGAGGATAACACATTCCCGCCAACACGGGTCACTCCCGAGGACTGTGAGCTCTCTTTCTCCGTGGCCGACGTGAGTAAGACATTTAAGTGTGTTAACCCTCACAAGGCTGTCGGCTCAGACAAAACTGAAGAAGCATGTGTGATCAAGGAGGCCTACAAACTTGATTCATTTACACCAGCTTTGTCATGAGGAATGGTCCGAAATTCACCCAACTTATTGTGGGAAGCTTGTGGTAGGCTACCCGAAACGTTTGACCCAAGTGAATCAATTTAAAGGCAATGCTACCAAATACTAATTGAGTGTATGTAAACTTCTGATCAACTGAAATTGTGATAAAGTGAATTATAAGTGAAATAATCTGTCTGTAAACAATTGTTGGAAAAATGACTTGTGTCATGCACAAAGTAGATGTCCTAACCGACTTGCCAAAACTATAGTTTGTTAACAAGAAATGTGTGGAGTGGTTGAAAAACGAGTTTTAATGACTCCAACCTAAGTGTATGTAAACTTCCGACTTGAAATGTACATATATACAGTATGTGTATATGTAAAGTAATGGAATTAAGAAATATAGAAATATTAGGACGAGCAATGTCGGAGTCCGGAGTAAAAATAAATATATATGTATTCATAGGACTTGATTCATGAAATTAGCAGATCTTGGCCATCAGGGGCAAGAGTGAGTGTTGTTACCTTCAAGTTGGTTTTAGTTTTCCCAGGGCGTTGATGGGCTCTGATTCCAAAGGTTGCACCTGCCTTTGATTATAAATGTTGCAAATTAGAATCCAGCGATTAGAAAGTAGTTTCGATATTTTTATTTTAAGCCTATACCAAAACGTAACATTTACCTTAATCATTAAGAGTTAATGCCTAACCTCAAGATTTTGGAGTGAACTTAACCCTAACCTTAAAAATTCATAGTTGGCATGACAAGAATGGCTTGAACAGGAGAAAATACACCTTCTGCCGTGACCCAGTAAGTCCAGACCTCAACCCGATTTGAGATGCTGTGACATGACCTCAAGAGAGTGGTTCACACCAGACATCACAATAATATTGTGGAACTGAAACAGTTTTGTAAAGAGGAATGTTCCAAAATTCCTCCTGACCGTTGTGCAGGTCTGATCCGCAACTACAGAAAACGTTTGCTTGCGGTTATTGTGTTTCAGACATAAGGAAGTGGATGGCGGCAAATGTTTTACTTTTAAACTCGGACAAAACAGAGATGCTAGTTCTAGGTCCCAAGAAACAAAGAGATATTCTGTTGCATCTGACAATTAATGCTGTTCAGTCGTCTCAAATAGTACTGTGAAAGACCTCTGCGTTACTCTGGACCCTGATCTCTCTTTTGACGAACCTATCAAGATTGTTTTAAGGACATCTTTTTTTCATATTCGTAACATTGCAAAAATCAGAAACTTTCTGTCCAAAAATGATGCAGAAAAGTTAATCCATGCTTTTGTCATTTCTAGATTAGACTACTGCAATGCTCTACTTTCCGGCTACCCGGATAAAGCACTAAATAAACTTCAGTTAGTGCTAAACACGCTTGCTAGAATCTTGACTAGAACCCAAAAATGTTGCCATATTACTCCAGCACTAGCCTCTCTACACTGGCTTCCTGTTGAGGCTAGGGCTGATTTCAAGGTTGTACTGCTAACCTACAAAGCATTATATAGTGTTGCTCCTACCTATCTATCCGATTTGGTCCTGCCGTACATACCTACACGTACGCTACGGTCACAAGATGCAGGCCTCCTTACTGTCCCTAGATTTTCCCTTGTCCCTCTAGTGGTGTGGGAGCTGTGCTTTGGCAAAGTGGGTGGGGTTATATAATGCCTGGTTGTCCCTGTCTGGGGGTATTGTTGGACGTGGCCACAGTGTCTCCCGACCCCTCCTGTCTCAGCCTCCAGTATTTATGCTGCAATAGTTTTTGTGTCCGGGGGCTAGGGTCAGTCTGTTATATCTGGAGTATTTCTGCTGTTTTATCCGGTGTCCTGCGTGAATTTTAGTATGCTCCCTCTAATTCTCTCTCTCTCCCTCCCCTCCCGGAGGACCTGAGCCCTGGGACCATGCCTCAGGACTACCTGGCCTGATGACTCCTTGCTGTCCCCAGTCCACCTGGTCGTGCTGCTGCTCCAGTTTCAACTGTTCTGCCTACGGCTATGGAACCCTGACCTGTTCACCGGACGTGCTACCTTGTCCCTTAACTGCTGTTTTCGACTCTCTCTCTCTCTACCGCACCTGCTATCTCTAACTCTGAATGCTCGGCTATGAAAAGCTAACTGACATTTATTCCTGAGGTGCTGACCTGTTGCACGCTCTACAACCACTGTGATTATTATTATTATTTGACCCTGCTGGTCATCTATGAACCTTTGAACATATTGGCCATGTACTGTTATAATCTCAACCCAGCACAGCCAGAAGAGGACTGGCCACCACTCAGAGCCTGGTTCCTCTCTAGGTTTCTTTCTAGTTCCTACCTTTCTAGGGAGTGTTTCCTAGCCACCATGCTTCTCCATCTGCATTGCCTGCTGTTTGGGTTTTTATGCTGGGTTTCTATATAGCACTTTGTGACATCAGCTGATGTAAAAAGGGCTTCATAAATACATTTGATTGATTGATTGCTGCCAAAGGAGGGTCAACCTGTTATTAAATCCAAGGGTTCACAGACTTTTTCCAACCTGCACTGTGAATGCTTACACGTTGTGTTCAATAAAGACATGAACATGTATAATTGTTTGTGTGTTATTAGTTTATGCGGACTGTGTTTGTCTATTGATGTGAAGATGAGATCAAATTTTATGACCAATTAACGCAAGATCCAGGGAATTCTAAAGGGTTCACAAATTCTTTCTCCCACTGTATCCTGTGTCTCAGACAGTAACTTAAGTAGGAAACAACAGTGAGTTAGATCATCACACAGACAAGCTAATTACTTCTGGTATGTTAATCCCTATTTACACCTAGGTGGGGTGAGCACTACAGTACAGTACAGCTCAGTTCAGTTCCTGACTTAACACCATCTCATTGAGAAGGCACACAGAGTACTGTACATCCCCGTGCCCCTACGCCCTTCCACCACACAACAGGATCAAGATCACCACTCAACTAAACACCATGAGAGAGAAAGCGAGAGAGAGAGAGAAACAGACAGACCCTGTCATCCTTCCCTCCACTTCATGACTGGCCAAGGAGGAGACAAACGAAAACAGAAATAATCCACTCTCTCTGTGCTGCCTTCTCCTGCCCAAAAGAAAGTTGTAGCAACCTATATACTATTGGTCATAATATGGTCTGGTGTCATCTATTTGTCTCTTGTGTTTGGGTATTCATGTACAGGACTTCTGTATCTTCTGGTATCTTAAAGTATTACACTATATAGGGAATAGGGTGCCATTTAAGATGTAACCTTTATCATGACAGAAATCAGAGCCCTGGCTGCAGCATCTTGATCAGATCTCCCCAGCCACCATCCCCAACCTCCCTAGCTCCCTAATGGGCATGGCAGAACCTTTTGACTGGATGAAGAAATCAAAACCTCCACAGTGTGTATTGTACCTCAGGATCAAAAGAGCTGGGACAGGTGCTTTGATTGTGGGGCAAGAACAGAGGGGAGCTGGGTCTATATTGTGCATGTGGCTAACATTGCACAATGTTCTGGTGATGAAAGCAATGCATGGCATAATGTTTCAATATGTTTCATAATGTTTCAATCAGCAGCACAAGGTTGAACCACTGATTTCAGGTATTTTGGTGTGAATGCCTGGTGTGCCTCGCAACAGTTTGCAACTACCAGTGTTTGTCCAGGTGTGTGCAATAGAGCATGCACATGACTTCCCGGATCAGGCACCAGAGTAGTCCAGTTCGAAGAAGAAACGTTGTCCTAAAAAAGTCAATCACTTGGGAGGCATGTTCAGTTTAAATGCTGATTCGTTGTTTACTTTTGGCCAGCAAGCAGTTGTATGCCACAGAATGCCAGCCAAGCCCACTTCACCCGTCTGATTGCACGTGAACAGCACCTGAGCAAGCAGCCGCATATGACGCTGGTCCCAGAGGGAAAGGACAAGACCACCCCTCATCACTGTCAAACGCTCCCTAAAACACGCGAGCAGGCCTTTCTAACCGACCTGGCCCGGGTATCCTGGAAGGATACTGACCTCATCCCATCAGTAGAGGATGCCTGTTTGCTCTTCAAAAGTCCATCTTAAAAAAGCAAACTAAGAACAGATATAGCCCTTGGTTCACCTCAGACTTGACTGCCCTTGACCAGCACAAAAACATAATGTGGCGTTCTGCATTAGCATCGAATAGCACCCACGATATCCAACTCTTCAGGGAAGTCAGGAACCAATATACTCAGTCAGTTAGGGAAGCTAAGGCTAGCTTTTTCAAACAGAAATTAGCTTCCTGTAGCACTAATTCCAAACAGTTTTGGGACACTGTAAAGTCCATGGAGAATAAGAGCACCTCCTCCCAGCTGCCCATTGCACTGAGGAGAGGAAATACTGTCACCACCGAAAAATCTACCATAATTGATCATTTCAATAAGTATTTTTCCACGGCTGGCCACCCGGCGAATACCTCAGCACCCCCTGCAGCATCTCAGCATCCCTACAAATCAGCTGGGCTAGACAATCTGGACCCTCTCTTTCTAAAATGATCCGCCACCATTGTTGCAACCCCTATTACTAGCCTATTCAACGCATCTTTCGTATCATCTGAGATCCCCTAAGATTGGAAAGCTGCCATGGTCATCCCCATCTTCAAAGGGGGAGACACCTTAGACCCAAACTGTTATAGACCTATATCCATCCTGCCCTGCCTTTCTAAAATCTTTGAAAACCAAGTTAATAAACAGATCACCTACCATTTCAAATCCCACCGTAACTTCTCTACTATGCAATCTGGTTTCCGAGCTGGTTTGATACCCAGCCACGTTTCATCTTCAATGCCCTTGCTGATGGAAGGAGGTTTTCACTCAAAATCTCACGATACATGGCCCCATTCATTCTTTCCTTTACACGGATCAGTCGTCCTGGTCCCTTTGCAGAAAAACAGCCCCAAAGCATGATGTTTCCACCCGCATGCTTCACAGTAGGTATGGTGTTCTTTGGATGCAACTCAGCATTCTTTGTCCTCCAAACACGACGAGTTGAGTTTTTACCAAAAGGTTATATTTTGGTTTCATCTGACAATATGACATTCTCCCAATCTTCTTCTGGATCATCCAAATGCTCTCTAGCAAACTTCAGACGGGCCTGGACATGTACTGGCTTAAGCAGGGGGACACGTCTGGCACTGCAGGATTTGAGTCCCTGGCGGCGTAGTGTGTTACTGATGGTAGACTTTGTTACTTTGGTCCCAGCTCTCTGCAGGTCATTCACTAGGTCCCCCCGTGTGGTTCTGGGATTTTTGCTCACTGTTCTTGTGATCATTTTGACCCCACGGGGTGAGATCTTGCGTGGAGACCCAGATCGAGGGAGATTATCAGTGGTCTTGTATGTCTTCCATTTCCTAATAATTGCTCCCACAGTTGATTTCTTCAAACCAAGCTGCTTACCTATTGCAGATTCAGTCTTCCCAGCCTGGTGCAGGTCTACAATTTTGTTTCTGGTGTCCTTTGACAGCTCTTTGGTCTTGGCCATAGTGGAGTTTGGAGTGTGACTGTTTGAGGTTGTGGACATGTGTCTTTTATACTCATAACAAGTTCAAACAGGTGCCATTAATACAGGTAATGAGTGGAGGACAGAGGAGCCTCTTAAAGAAGAAGTTACAGGTCTGTGAGAGACAGAAATCTTGCTTGTTTGTAGGTGACCAAATACTTATTTTCCACCATAATTTACAAATAAATTCATAAAAAATCCTACAATGTGATTTTCTGGATTTTCTTTTCTCATTTTGTCTGTCATAGTTGAAGTGTACCTATGATGAAAATTACAGGCCTCTCTCATCTTTTTAAGTGGGAGAACTTGCACAATTGGTGGCTGACTAAATACTTTTTTGCCCCACTGTATCAATGATGTCGCTCTTGCTGCTGGTGACTCTTTGATCCACCTCTACGCAGACAACACCATTCTGTATACATCTGGCCCTTCTTCGGACACTGTGCTAACAAACCTCCAAACGAGCTTCAATGTTTTACAACACACCTTCCATGGCCTCCAACTGCTTTTAAATGCTAGTAAAACTAATTGCATGCTCTTTAAGCGATTGCTGCCAGCACCATCCCGCCTGACTAGCATCACTACACTGGGCGGTTCTGACCTAGAATATGTGGACAACTACAAATACCTAGGTGTCTGGTTAGACTGCAAACTCTCCTTCCAGACTCACATTAAGCATCTCCAATCCAAAATTAAATCTGGAATCGGCTTCCTATTTTGCCAGCAAGCCCCCTTCACTCAAGCCCCCTTCACCTCATACCCTCGTAAAACTGACTCTCCTACCAATCCTTGACTTTGGCGATGTCATTTACAAAATAGCCCCCAACACTCTACTCAGCAAACTGAATGTAGTCTATCACAGTTCCATCCGATTCATCACCAAAGCCCAATATACCACCCACCACTGCGACCTCTATGCTCTTATTGGCTGGCCCTCGCTTCATATCCGTCGCCAAACCAACTGGCTCCAGGCCATCTATAAGTCTTTCCTAGGTAAAGCCCCGCTTTACCTCAGCTCACTGGTCACCATAGCAACACCCACCCGTTGCACGCGCTCCAGCAGGTCACAATGACTGGAACAAATTGCAAAAATCTCTGAAGCTGGAGTCTTATATCTCCCTCTCTAACTTTAAGCATCAGCTGTCAGAGCAGCTTACCGATCACTGTACCTGTACACAACCAATCTGTAAATAGCACACCCGACTACCTCATCCCCATATTATTACTTACCCTCTTGCTCTTTTGCACCCCAGTATCTCCACTTGCACATCATCATCTGCACATATATCACTCGAGTATTAATGCTAAATTGTAATTATTTTTGCCTCTATTTCCTATTTATTGCCTTACCTCCCCACTCTTCTACATTTGCACACACTGTACGTATATATTTATATTGTTATTTTCTTTTGTGTTATTGACTGTACTTTCGTTTATGTGTAACTGTGTTGTTGTTTTTGTCGCACTGCTATGCTTTATCTTGGCCAGATCGCAGTTGTATAAATGAGAACTTGTTTTCAACTGGCCTACCTGGTTAAATAAAGGTGAAATAAAAAATAAACAAGAGGAGTGGAAAAGGGTCACCCTGACACTGAACGTTACCTGTGTACACAACTTTATTCTACACTACATGATCCTACACACCAGAGGAGATGAATGAAAGAGAGCTAGTAAATACACCTTTAAGAAACGTGTAAACAATGCATCTCAGCTAGCACGATTGGTTCCTTTGAAGTTGTGGGAACGTACGTTTTTGGTTTCTCATTGGTTTTGGGAATGAAGCCATAAGTTTCCTGACAGGTAAAACAGATTTTTTTTAAACCATTTTGAGAACACCAGCGATCAAAAAAAGTGGAACACCAACTCATTCAAGGGTTTTTCTTAATTTTTTAATATTTTCTTTTGAAGAAGACATCAAAACCATGAAATAACACATATGGAATCATGTAGTAAGCAAAAAAGTGTTAAGCACATCAAAATATATTTTATATTTGACATTCTTTAAAAAGCCACCTTTTGCCTTGATGGCAACTTTGCAGAGAATATTGACGCAAAGAGTCAATATTTGCAGTTTTGACCCTTCTTTTTCAAGACCTCTGCAATCCGCCCTGGCATGCTGTCAATTAACTTCTGGGCCACATCCTGACTGATGGCAGCCCATTCTTGCATAATCAATGCTTGGAGTTTGTCAGAATTTGTGGGGTTTTGTTTGTCCACCCGCCTCTTGAGGATTGAGCACAAGTTCTCAATGGGATTAAGGTCTGGGGTGTTTCCTGGCCATGGACCCAAAATATTGATGTTTTGTTCCCTGAGCCACTTAGTTATCACTTTTGCCGTATGGCAAGGTGCTCCATCGTCACCAAACTGTTCCTGAATGGTTGGGAGAAGTTGCTCTCGGAGGATGTGTTGATAACATTCTTTATTCATGGCTGTGTTCTTAGGCAAAATTGTGAGTGCCCCACTCCCTTGGCTGAGAAGCAACCCCACACATGAATGGTCTCAGGATGCTTTACTGTTGGCATGACACAAGACTGATCGTAGCGCTCACCTTGTCTTCTCCGGACAAGCTTTTTTCCGGACGCTCCAAACAATCGGAAAGGGGATTCATCAGAGAAAATGACTTTACCCCAGTCCTCAGCAGTCCAATCCCTGTACCTTTTGCAGAATATCAGTCTGTCCCTGATGTTTTTCCTGGAGAGAAGTAGCTTCTTTGCTGCCCTTCTTGACACCAGGCCATCCTCCAAAAGTCTTCGCTTCACTGTGCGTGCAGATGCACTCACACCTTCCTGCTGCCATTCCTGAGCAAGCTCTGTACTGGTGGTGCCCCGAATCCGCAGCTGAATCAACTTTAGGAGACGGTCCTGGTGCTTGCTGGACTTTCTTGGGCGCCCTGAAGCCTTCTTCACAACAATTGAACCGCTTGATGTCTTGATGTTCCGATAAATGGTTGATTTAGGTGCATTCTTACTGGCAGCAATATCATTCCCTGTGAAGCCCTTTTTGTGCAAAGCAATGATGACGGCACATGTTTCCTTGCAGGTAACCATGGTTGACAGAGGAAGAACAATGATTCCAAGCACCACCCTCCTTTTTAAGCTTTCAGTCTGTTATTCGAACTCAATCAGCATGACAGAGTGATCACCAGCCTTGTCCTCGTCAACAGTCACACCTGTGTTAACGAGAGAAGCACTGACATGATGTCAGCTGGTGCTTTTGTGGCAGGGCTGAAATGCAGTGGAAATGTTTTTTGGGGGGATTCAGTTCATTTGCATGGCAAAGAGGGACTTTGCAATTAATTGCAATTCATCTGATCACTCTTCATAACATTCTGGAGAATATGCAACTTGCCATCATACAAACTGAGGCAGCAGACTTTGTGAAAATTAATATTTGTGTCATTCTCAAAACTTTTGGCCAAGACTGTACAGTAAAAATGCAAACACACAGGAAATATATTTTGCATAGGCAAAGGAAGAAAAATAGTGCTGTTTGTACTACTGTACTGTGTTAGATCAATTGTACGGATTAAATAAAGAAACTGTCTAAATACAGTAAAATCAAAATCATGTGTCAAGAAACAAATACTCCCTTGCGAAAACAATATCAGTCATGTCTGTTGTTTTGGTCCGGCCACAGATTTCCATTATCATCACAGCCGATATTCTCCTGGCACAGACAAGTAGCTTCTGGCATAACGCATCCACCCCTGACAAGACTATGCTGGAATGTCGCCACAGACCTCCTCCATTGCTTGGAGAAGGACCATACGTTCATGGGGTTTGTGACCATATACCTCCCAACGCCATGCTGTAAACAAATCCTCAATGGGGTGTAGAAATGGGGAATATGGTGGGAGATAGAGAATTGTAAACCTGGGGTGGACATGGAACCTGTTGCGGACCTGAGCGCCCCGATGGAAACTCAAATTGTCCCAAATTAGAATATACATTTGCTGTTCAGGATAACCGGGCCCTCTCTGCTCTGG
Source organism: Salvelinus alpinus (assembly GCF_045679555.1). Taxonomy (NCBI): domain Eukaryota; kingdom Metazoa; phylum Chordata; class Actinopteri; order Salmoniformes; family Salmonidae; genus Salvelinus; species Salvelinus alpinus. Next base: position 1,012,408 of record NC_092122.1, read on the forward strand.
CTGAAAAAGATTGTCATGTAAGCTTTTCAGGCAGTCAAGGAGATGGGCAGTGTTGAAAGGTCCAAGGGTGGCGGAGGACCCCATTGTGGCTCATAGCTGCTCATATGGTGAAATTTCCCCCTCGCTGGCCAGGTACCTCAATGATGGCGCATTGATCAATGATGTTCCTTCCTCTCCTCCGAGTCTTCGTTGAATTTAATCCAGCCTCATCTATGAATATGAGTACCTGGGGGATGGGACTTGCATCCAACTCCATGATTCTCTGAAATTACAGTAAATACAATAATTGCTGTATAGTAAATTTCACTAGCAACATCAATGAGTCACTAATGTTTCAAGAGTGTAATACTACTACATTACTTACTTGCACATATCCGTACCGTTTATCCTTCACTCTTTGAAAATAACTTTCAAATAGGACTCTGTGGATTTGCTTCATCCGGAGATGGTGTTTCTTAAGGTTACGGGCTATGGTTGATAAGCTCACTCTGATGTTATGGAAGATGGCAGGGGTTTCAATAATCTGTTGTTGGATTTTCCCTTCGGTCTTATGGCATTATGTTCAATGACCATTTGCACAATGGCAGCATCCTCCTTAAAAAAGGAGCACTTTCTACCACCACGTGCTAGTCGTCTTTCAATTCTACAAAAACAAAATAGTATGCAGTACAGTAAACTCTACAGTAATACAGTATACAAGATAAACATGTTACAAAGTAGTATAGCTCCAAATTTCAAACATACAGTAATACATTAAACATTTACTTTGTTTTCCATTACAGTATGTATTAGAATCTACAGTCTTTACTGTGCTTTATATTCCCTTTTTCCACATTTTGTTAAGTTACAGCCTTATTCTAAAAATCAATTCAACAATTATTTTTCCTCATCAATCTACAGAAAATACCCCATAATGACAAAGTGAAAACAGGTTTTTAGAAATGTTTGCTAACTTATTAAAAAGAAAACACTGAAAAACATTATTTACATCAGTATCTAGACACTTTGCTATGAGACTCAAAATCGAGCCCGGGTGCATCCTGATTCCATTGATCATCCTTGAGATGTTTCTACAACTTGATTGGAGTCCACCTGTGGTAAATTCAATTGATTGGACATGATTTGGAAAGGCACACACCCGTCTATATAAGATCCCACAGTTGACAGTACTTGTCAGAGCAAAAACCAAGCCATGAAGTCAAAATAATTATCTGTAGAGGTCCGAGACAGGATTGTGTCAAGGCACAGATCTGGGGAAGGGTACCAAAACATTTCTGCAGTATTGTAGGTCCCCAAGAGCACAGTGGCTTCCATCATTCTTAAATGGAATAAGTTTGGAACCACCAAGATTCTTCCTAGAGCTGGCCGCCCAGCTAAACTGAACAAATGGAGGCAGAAGGGCCTTGGTCAGGGAGGTGACCAAGAACCCGATGGTCACTCTGGCAAAGCTCCAGAGTGTCTCTGTGAAGATGGGAGAACCTTCCAGAAGGACAACCACCTCTGCAGGACTCCATCAATTAGGCCATTATGGTAGATTGGCCAAAGGGAAGCCCCTCGTAGTAAAATGCACACGACAGCCGGCTTGGAGTTTGCCAAAAGGAACCCAAAGGACTCTCAGACCATGAGAAACAAGATTCACTGGTCTGATGAAACCAATATTGAACTCTTTGGCCTGAATGCCAAGCGTCATGTCTGGAGGAAACGTGGCACCATCCCTACGGTGATGCATGGTGGTGGCAGCATCATGCTGTGGGGATGTTGTTCAACGGCAGGGACTGGGAGACAAGTCAGGATCAAGGGAAAGATGAACGGAGCAAAGTACAGAGAGATCCTTGATGAAAACCTGCTCCAGAGCGCTCAGGACCTCAGACTGGGATGAACGTTCACCTTCTAATAGGACGACGACCCCAAGCACACAGCCAAGACATTGCAGGAGTGACTTCGGGACAAGTCTCTGAATGTCTTTGAGTGGCCCAGCCAGAGCCCAGACTTGAACCCAATCTAACATCTCTGGAGAGACTTGAAAATAGTTGTGCAGACGAGTTTGGAGGGTACTATGGTGTTAAATGCTGAGCTGTAGTCGATGAACAGCATTCTCACACAGGTATTCCTCTTGTCCAGATGGGTTAGGGCAGTGTGCAGTGTCGTTGCGATTGTGTTGTCTGTGGACCTATTGGGACGGTAAGCAAATTGGAGTGGGTCTAGGGTGTCAGGTAGGGTGGAGGTGATATGGTCCTTGACTAGTCTCTCAAAGCACTTCATGATGACAGAAGTGAGTGCTACGGACCGGTAGTCGTTTAGCTCAGTTACCTTAGCTTTCTTGGGAACAGGAACAATGGTGGCACTCTTGAAGCATGTGGGGACAGCAGACTGGAATAAGGATTGATTGAATATGTCCGTATTCAGACAGCTGGTCTGCGCATGCTCTGAGGAAGCGGCTGGGGATGCCGTCTGGGCCTGCAGCCTTGCGAGGGTTAACACGTTTAAATGTTTTACTCACGTCGGCTGCAGTGAAGGAGAGTCCGCAGGTTTTGGTAGCGGGCCGTGTCAGTGGCACTGTATTGTCCTCAAAGCGGGCAAAGAAGTTGTTTAGTCTGTCTGGGAGTAAGACATCCTGGGGCTGGTTTTCTTTTTGTAATCCGTGATTGACTGTAGACCCTGCCACATACCTCTTGTGTCTGAGCCATTGAATTGCGACACACCCATTGCCTTGACGAAAGCTTTGCACACTCTTGGCATTCTCTCAACCAGCTTCACCTGGAATGCATTTCCAACAGTCTTGAAGGAGTTCCCACATATGTTGAGCACTTGTTGGCTGTTTTTCCTTCACTCTGCGGTCCAACTCATCCCACACCATCTCAATTGGGTTGAGGTCAGTTGATTGTGGAGGTCAGGTCATCTGATGCAACAATACATCACTCTCCTTCTTAGTCAAATAGCCCTTACACAGACTAGAGGTGTGTTGGGCCACTAAGTGCAGACCAGATGGGATGGCGTATTGCTGCAGAATACTGTGGTAGCCATGTGTGCTTTGAATTCTAAATAAATCACAGACAGTATCACCAGAAATGCACCCCCAACCATCACCATCACACATCCTCCATGCCTAACGGTCAGAACCACACATGCAAAAATCATCCATTCACCTACTCTGTGTCTCACAAAGACACAGCATTGGGAACCAAAAATCTCTCATTTGGATTCATCAGACCAAAGGACAGATTTCCACCGTTCTAATGTCCTTTGCTCGTGTTTCTTGGCCCAAGCAAGTCTCTTCTTCTTATTGGTGTAGTAGTGGTTTCTTTGCAGCAATTTGACCATGAAGGCCTCATTCACTCAGTTTCCTCTGAACAGTTGATGTTGAGATGTGTCTGTTACTTGAACCCTGTGAAGCATTTATTTGGGCTGCAATTTCTGAGGCTGGAAACTCTAATGAAGTAATCCTCTCCAGCAGAGGTAACTCTGCATCTTCCATTCCTGTGGCGGTACTCATGAGGGAGAGTTTCATCATAGTTCTTGATGGGTTTTGCGACTGCACTTGAAGAAACTTTCAAAGTTCTTGAAATTTTCCGGAATTGACTGACCTTCATGTCTTAAAGTAATGATGGACTGTCGTTTCTCTTTGCTTAAGTGAGCTGTTTTTGCCATATTATGGTCTTGGTCTTTTACCAAATAGGGTTATCTTCTGTATACCACCCCTACCTTCTCACAACACAACTGACTGGCTCAAAGACATTAAGAAGGAATGAAATTCCACAATTAGCTTTTAACAAGGCACACCTGTTACAGTTTTTTCCAACTGCTTACACATGTTTTCAAAACTGTATCCTTTTTTCAAAACTCTACACACAATTCCCAAAACTGCACACACAAAATGCAAAATGCCTCACATCTCCTTCAAAATGTAACACTGCATTCAAAATACCATAAACACATGTCAGAATGAAGCATTTGCATCAAAGGGCAAACATTGCTTTCATAATAGTACATTTTTGGATATACCATGTAAACACTGTTGTTCTAAATCTAAAGCTCTTTGGTCTTTCATAGGCTTATATCTACATTTCAATACAATGTTCTACAGTGAAAGTAATCTGCTGAGAGGGGTAACAAGTACACTGTAAACACCAATGCAATGTAGAAACAGAAAATATTTATTAGGCCAAACATTACTGTTGTATACAGTAGCATACAACAAAACCATAAACATATGTAAACCAAAAGTATATTCTTTAGAATAGAGTAAAGAACACAATTGTGTGTGTGGGGTCCTGGGGGGGCAGTCCAGGAATTGGTAGGGGGGGGGGGGCAGTCACCAGTGCTAAACTACGCTTCATCTCTTCTCCGGCCTGGGTCTGGCCACAATACTTCATCCACATCACAAGATAGGTTTTTGTCTTGCCAAACATCGAGGGAAGTATCTCCTAGCATGGCGTATCCAACCTTGGACAGAGGCAACCTCTATGTCCCCACATGAGTCCTCCATTGCCTGGAGAAGCGGCATGCGGGCATAGGGTTGGCGATCGTACACTTTCCAGCGCCAGGCTGAGAAGAATTCCTCTATGGGATTTAGAAAAGGTGAATATGGGGGTAGGTACAAAACTACAAATTGTGGATGGGTGGCAAACCAGTTTTGGACCAGAACAGCCTGGTGAAAAATAACATTGTCCCATAAAACCATAAATCTAGCAGGCTCCTGATCTGGATCAGGGACAAGCATTGTGTAAATTGCATCCAGAAAAGTGAGCACATGGCCGGTGTTGTACGGACCCAGTGTGGCATTGTGATGGAGGACCCCGTTTTGAGTGATGGCAGCACACATAGTTATATTACCCCCACGCTGTCCAGGGACATTGGTAATTGCCCTCTGTCCTATTACATTTCTTCCACGGCGCCTGGTTTTTGGTGAGGTTGAAGCCAAACTCATCCACATAAATAAATTAATGGCGAATTACATGGGCATCCAGACAAAAGGATATACAGATGAGTAAATATGGTATATCTGAAGTACTGGAAGTAGTGTTGCATACATACCTCTACAAAGTCATGTCGCATTTTCTTGACTCTGTCAGAGTTTCTCTCAAATGGCACCTTGTAAAGTTGTTTCATCGTAACTCGGTGCCATTGGAGGATGCGTTTTATGGTCGACAGGCTTACAGCATTGATGTTGTTAAATATGGTGTCATTATTCAAGATATGCTCTCTTATCTCTCGAATTCTAATTGCATTGTTGGCCAAAACCATATTTATAATTGCAGTCTCTTGTACATCTGTAAACAAGCGTCCTCGTCCTCCATGATGTCTTTGCCTTTCCACTCTGTACAGAATTCAAACACAGTATGTGTTCAGCATAGGAACTGTAAACAATATACAAAAAAATGTAGTACAGCATGATAACCAACCTCATTCATTCAATGCAGTGCAGTAAATGGATGGCTTAGAGTTACAAATGTTTATGCAATACTATGCAGTCATACGTATTTTACAGTACATTACTGTAATGCTAAAATAGTCATTAGATAGTTGCATACCTGTTCTCATTTCTGAAGTTTCGAATTATGGACGCCACTGTAAATCGACTCAAGATGGGCTGGACTCTCAGTCCAGCCTCTCTCATGGTCAAACCGTGGTTGATCACATGATCAACAAGTGTTGCCCTAATCTCATCAGAGATGGCTCTCCTTCCTTCTCTTCTTTGCCCTCGTCCTCTTCTTCCTCTTCCTCTCCCTTCTACTCCTCTTGCTCTCTGTCCATTGTTGGCATCCATTGTTCAAAACAGGTAATCTGACCTTTGACCTATTTATAGGCCTATACTACAGTAAAGCAGGGATTGGTTAGTGATCAGTGAAGCTATTAGCGTTTGCACATGTGAGGAGTGTGTGTGTGACCTGGTGAATAAGTGTAGCATTTTGATTGGTTGTGTTTGGAAAAGGAAAACAAGTCACTTCCTGTTAGATTTTAGTGTTTTAGCTGGAGAATTGTGTGTAGTGTTTTGAAAAAAGTGTTTTATGCAATTGACAACTGAGTCAAAGGCTGAGAAATAGCTTATGGTTTTGGATATTTGGTGTGTAGTTTTGCACTTTGAGTGAGAGGTCTCAAAAATCGTGTGACATGAAAAGATTTTGTGTGTAAGCAGTTGGAAAAAAATGTAATTGAAATGCATTCCAGGTGACTACCTCGTGAAGCTGGTTGAGAGAATGCCAAGAGTGTGCAAAGCTGTCATCAAGGCAAAGGGTGGCTACTTCGAAACATATTTCTTTAACACTTATTTGGTTACTACATGATTCTATATGTGTTATTTTGTAATTGTGATGTCTTCACTTTTATTCTACAATTTAGAAAATAGTAAAAATAAAGAAAAACCCTTCAATGAGAAGGTGTGTCCAAACTTCTGACTGGTACTGTATATTAAAATCATTTCTACATCTTGCGGCTATGCCTCAAGCACATTTTTACCTTTTCTTTTGACAGATTTCACTACCGTTGTTATCATCATTAACACGGCTCATTGGCGGTGGCAGAAGCTGATATTTCTGGCACGTGCGTGTGCGTGTGTGTGTGTGCGCGCCTGTGTGTGTGCGTGTGTGTGTGTGCGTGTGTGTGTGTGTGTGGGGGGGGGGGGTCACGCTGGAACATTCTACAAATGGAAAATTTGCCTCAGCTGGGATGTCGGAAAATCCAAAAGGTGAGAGGAGGAGTATGTACACAAACACAGAAGTGAAAGATAAACAGCAGGCTATGAAAGTCAAGGTTTTCCACGTTACAGAAACGTATCAGCCAAAGCCTGGAGAGGGTAACTTGGCTGGAAACAGTTGGCCCCAGTGTGGTCAAAGCCCCTCTGTCTGTGTGTGTGTGTGTGCGCGCGTGCGCGTGCGTGTGTCTGTGTGTGTGTGTGTGTGTGTGTGTGTGTGTGTGTGTGTGTGTGTGTGTGTGTGTGTGTGTGTGTGTGTGTGTGTGTGTGTGTGTGTGTGTGTGTGTGTGTGTGTGTGTGTGTGTGTGTGTGGATAGGACACACCAGAGAGAGAGAGATAGCAGGTCTTTACATATTCCAAAGTAAGGTCACGCATACCTTTTAAAAGGTCATGTATTATGGGTGGGAGTGGCACAGAGACGATCCAACCTATTATGTGACATTTTGTTTAATGACATACAGTATGCTCCTTCCTCTTCCTGACATGTATTGTAACCCTTTATGGACAGATCTCCCTCCTCACAACATACTCAACATTCATTATGGTTAAATTAGGTCTGTTTTATGTGTTTGTGTGTCTGTTTGGGGTCAGGGTGCGACATACATTCGAAATTCTCCATGCATTTCTCTTGGGTGGCCAGGCAGAATTCCCACAAAACACTTTATCTAAATTGCTCAAGAAAAAACACTACTTCTTCTGCCTATCGAGTTACATGTCTGCACTGGACTCTCTAATGCACTAACCTAGTCCTTGTGGACAGTGCATGGTGCAGTGGCTGAATGGGTCAGCGCTCTTATAGAGTTGTAAACCTATTTCCAAGAATACAGATGGATGTCCTGAGAACACTTGTTACGCCAGTGACCCTCTGGCCATCCAGGCTACTGTATGTGCTGTGATGTCCATTCCAGCATTCACAGTAGCATGACTCTTTCTCAGCCCAATGCAGGTCTATAGCTGATCATTGGTCATGTTGGTCATTGGGTTACATATCTGAGCTACTAGAGAGCAAGGTAATGTCAATGTGGAATATGATGGGAATCCTAGGGAAGGGCCACAATATCGACATGGATACTGTCCCTGATCAAGTAACAGACAGCCAATTGGCAACGAATGGGTTAGACCAAGCGTTGTCTTCCTTGTGTATAGCCGCATCTCTAACAAACACATATGTGGTCATTTGCTCTGTACTCATCAAACAATTTAACCGCGCCATGCACACACACACCAATCATCGCAAGCACTAAGTATTTAAACGCCTCCATTGGCGTTTACGTAAAGATGAGTTTGCCTTCTGAGACCGTTGACCTAAGAGAAAACAACGGGTAGCCGATTGCAATAACTAGTTATTTAATTATTCAATAACGCCCTCTTATCTATGGTGGGCTGGGGCACTGCTCGGAATAGATTATTTTGATTACCGCGCACTAGCTAGGTAATTACAGGCCGAGGGATGGGACAGGAGTCTATTTTTCCAAACTGCTGAGCGTGCGATGCCTAATGACATGCAATTAGCTGGACGTCGTTTTAGAGATTTTCAGAGCTGACGCTGTCGCTCTGCCATTAATTCTCATTACCTCCCTGTTTGTGTGGGTCTGAGGAGAACCGGGATAGTACAGTACAATCGGGTACGGGCCCACTACTGGGTCATCAGAAGCCCAAACAGAGGAGGAGTAGGCAACAGTGAATGAGTTCGCGACCCCCTGACTCTGGCCAATCTAAGCCACACTACTTTGTATTCCGGTCGAGTCCAGGCATACCACTGAGACATCAGAGGACCACACAGGGGAGGCCGCAGGCAGGCACAGTGAACTAGTTCGCTACCCCCCTGACTCTAGTACCCTCTGTGTCTGTGTCTCAGGCTCTCACACCCAAGGTACGACCCACCACAGAGGCCATTTGATGGCCCATTAGAAGCCCACACAGAGGAGCTGTGGCTGGGCAGAGTAAACATTCAGACTCTCTAACTCTGGTGTTTCCCTCTGTTCTGGTCAAGCTAACTCACTGTTTTCCCAACTCCAGTGCTCAAGTATCCATAACAGTACACATTTTCGTTGTAGCCCCAGACAAACACACCTGCCAAGTTGAATCAGGTGTGCTTGTCTGGGGCTACAATAGAAATGTGTACTGTTGGGGTACCTGAGGACTGACGTTGGGAAACACTGATCTACCTCATGCTGCTTCGAGAGTGTTAAGCCACTAATACATGCTGAGTGCATTCTGGGATTCAGATGGGGAAATGGACCGATTTAATGTGAACGATAATCTTTCTTATCATCTTCCAAGCTCATTTCAATTCAAATTGTCACGGTGGCTCGCATTATCAATTCATTGTACATACAAGACATAGCCTAAGTATAACCTATAACACTACAAACAAACAGAAGCGTTGTATTACCACCTGGCTAGGAAAGTACCTAGGGGAAATCATCTACGAGACCGACCGTGTTAAGACGAATGCTGAAGCTACAGTAAATTGGTTTCTACTGCCGCTGTAGAGGTGGCGGCAGCTGTCCATCTCTGCCACCTGAAGCTACTTAATAAACCATATCATGTAGACAGGGGATCAGTGGAACAGGCCATAATTGAGGGGGGACACAGTAATAATGGACTCAGATTGCCATTCACCTCCATTGTCCTCCATTTTGTTTTCCATTTCATTGGGAGCAGTCAGGTGTGAAGGATTGGAGCAGCCCGGGGAGAGACCTTGGGTATTGTGTAAGTGTCATACATGTGGCAAGGGGGGCAGCTTTGCTTGTTAGTGTCTCCCCGTCACAGCTACTGAGACTTATGGATTAGGGAGTCCAATGGGTTCAGTTCCTGGACAATGTAGTGACATGTGGTCATCATAGTGACATGTGGTCACCTGCTTCCTTATCTAAATAAATAATGATCTGACCATTGCCGCAGCAGAAAAGAAGAGGCTGGAGCAGAAAGAACTGTGATGATCTCTATGGGAGTCTATGGGCTTTAAAGCAAAGCAGAGCAGCATGTGTGTGTTTGTGTGTGCGTGCGTGCATGTGCGTATGGGCACAAACTGCTGACCAGGCAGCCCTGCCAGAGCTTGGGCCCACACAGACATGCAGTCAGCACAATGCCATCACTGAGTCCAGCCAATAGGATTGCTCTGAATCATGGGTCAGAGGGTATAGAGGCACCACTTGTAATGGCACTGCCTCTTTTCAGTGGCTCGTGGCTCAATGTATAACGTGACACCCTTTTCGACACAACATCCGTGTGGAAAGTTACAAGACTCTGAAACTGTAGCAGAATGTTTGAATATTGCAGATAAGCTCCTTTAATGTGATATCAGGTGAAAGTATTATTCTTTACATATGATTACATTTGACCAGGGCATTACGTTTTCAGAAATGGAAAGCATTGTGGTACGATATCTAAATGGGCCTTATCAAAAAGAGAACTCATAACCTCACTCCCACACAATCACATACATACTACACACTCACTCACAGCCTACCATACAGTACTCCTGATCTTTATCCAAACATCTACACAGGCCTCCTTTGATTCTGAGCCCCATAAGGTCAGTGTTCACAGAGTTTAAACGTTAGTGTCAGTATCCTCTTAAGGCTGGGGATGGACAGTGAAATTGATCAAATAAGTAACTGGAGTGAAGTGGAGCACATACAGTGCCTTGCAAAAGTATTCATCCCCCTTAGCATTTTGCTTATTTTGTTGCATTACAACCTGTAATTTAAATAGATTTTTATTTGGATGTAATGGACATACACAAAATCGTCCAAATTGGTGAAGTGAAATTACATTTTTTATTTACTTGTCTCAAAAAATGATTTAAAAAAAACAACAGAAAAGTGGTTTGTGCATATGTATTCACTTCCTTTGCTATGAAGCCCCTAAATAAGATCTGGTGGAACCAATTACCTTCAGATGTCACATAATTAGTTAATTAAATCAAGTCCACCTGTGTGCAATCTAAATGTCACATGATCTGTCACATGATCTCAGTATATATACACCTGTTCTGAAAGGCCCCCGAGACTGCAACACAACTAAGCAAGGGGTACTACCAAGCAACCAAGCACCATGAAGACCAAGGAGCTCTCCAAACAGGTCAGGGACAAAGTTGTGGAGATGTACATATCAGGGTTGTGTTATAAAAAAGTATCCGAAACTTTGAACATCCCAAGGAGCACCTTGAAATCCATTATTAAAAAATGGAAAGAATATGGCACCACAACAAACCTGCCAAGAGAGGGCTGACCACAAAAGATCATGGACCAGGCAAGGAGGGTATTAATCAAAGAGAAAACAAAGAGACCAAAGGTAACCCTGAAGGAGCTGCAAAGCTCCACAGCGGAGATTGGAGTATCTGTCCATAGGAATACTAAGCTGTACACTTCACAGAGCTCGGCTTTACGGAAGAGTGGCCAGAAAAAAAGCCATTGCTTAAAGAAAAAAATAAGCAAACACGTTTGGTGTTCGCCAAAAGGCATGTGGGAGACTCCCCAAACATATGGAAGAAGGTACTCTGGTCAGATGAGACAAAAATGTAGCTTTTTGGCCATCAAGGAAAACCCTTTGTCTGGTGCAAACCCAACACCTCTCATCACCCCGAGAACACCATCCCCGCAGTGAAGCATGGTGGTGGCAGCATCATGCTGTGGGGAGGTTTTTCATCAGCAGGGCCTGGGAAACTGGTCAGAATTGAAGGAATGATGGATGGCGCTAAATACAGGGAAATTCTTGAGGAAAACCTGTTTCAGTCTTCCATAGATTTGAGACTGGGATGGAGGTTCACCTTCCAGCAGGATAATAACCATACTGCTAAAGCAACACTCGAGTGGTTGAAGGGGAAACAGTTAAATGTCTTGGAATGGCCTAAGCAAAGCCCAGACCTAAATCCAATTGACAATCTGTGGTATGACTTAAAGATTGCTGTACACCAGCGGAACCCATCCAACTTAAAGGAGCTGGAGCAGTTTTGCCTTGAAGAATGGGCAAAAATCCCAGTGGCTAGATGTGCCAAGCTTATAGAGACATACCCCAAGAGATTTGCAGCTGTAATTGCTGCAAAAGGTGGCTCTACAAAATATTGGCTTTGGGGGGTGAATAGTTATGCATGCTCAAGTTTTCTTATTTATTTTGCAGCTTCAAAGTGGTAGGCATGTTGTGTACATAAAGTGATACAAACCCCCCAAAAAGCCATTTTAATTCCAGGTTGTAACGCAACAAAATAGTAAAAATGTGAAGGGTAGTGAATACTTTTGTACCAGACACTTTCCAATAGAGTGGCCGCAGTGTCCAGGCATTATTCAGGGGCAGCAGGCTGCAGTAGTAGGAGAACTGATATTGTCAGGCTGGGGTCAAATAGAAGGTCCACGGTTCTGTAACATGGTTAGAGAAGGAGCTGGTTAGAGTTAGAGATCAGGTTGTTGATATAGCTTGTTTATGAGAAGTAATAATAATAACAATAATACAGTACATTGTTTTTATATAGCGCTTTTCAAGGACCCAAAGTCACTTAGAGGAGGGATTTGTTTATAAGACTTTCAATTGTATAGTGTTGATCCATAAGATCAAATGGCTTGTCTGTCAATTGTCATCTGTCAGCCCCAAACCATTGATAGTCAATAATATTATCCCCATAATGTTCTTGACCACAAAAACAGAATGTTTCACCACAGGAAAAGTATTACAAGTGTAGTGCTAACACCTGTTTTGCATTTCAGAATCAAGATACTGTATGTTTTAGTTACCTTTTCCTACTACAAATGTTTTACTGGTCCTGTTTGGAGTTGGGCAATATGCCACCATTTTTACATGGTAGACTAAATTGGGAGATGGGGGGGGGGGGGGGGGCAATTAAATGTGAGAGCAGAACTAACTCAATAAACCTTGTTCCCCAACTAAATGATCAAATGGGATTTCTGTTTTACTAAGTCTGCTACAAAAGCCCTGTGGCTTGTTCTGTCCCTTCCTGCAGCATTTATTTAAAACACAGAAGCTCTGTCCCCAATGGCACCCTATTCCCTAGCGCACCGTGTAGGGAATATGGTGCCATTTTGGACACACACACACAGAGTAAGAGGACAGGCTTGTTACAGACAAGCTGGGGCTAACACTAGTGTTTCCAGTTAGGGTGAGATTGCATAATAAAAGGACAAGAAGGGAAATGGTGGAAGTTTAAGAGGGTTGGCAGCAACATGAAAAGGTTTCCTCTTGCAGTTGGCTTGTAAATGAGACTCCCCTCGGTTCCCTACGAGGTACCCGTGCATCCCAGAAGGCTTTGGGGTACAATTACGTTTTTTATTTTCTGTTCTGATCTGTTCCATTCCATTCTATTCTATACAAAGAGCAAATTTGGGTGACGTGGGATATACAGTGCATTCGGAAAGTATTCAGAGCCCTTGACTTTTTCCACATTTTGTTACGTTACAGCGTTATTCAAAAATGTATTAAATAGTTTTTTTCCTCATCAATCTACACAAAAAAAAACAATGACAAAGCAAAAACAGTTTGAGTATTTGGAGCATCAGCATTTGTGTATTCGATTACCGGCTCAAAATGGCCAGAAACAAAGTACTTTCTTCAGAAATTCGTCAGTCTATTCATGTTCTGATAAATGAAGGCAATTCCATGCGAGAAATTGTCAAGAAACTGAAGATCTCGCACAACACTGTGTACTACTCCCTTCACAGAACAGCGCAAACTGGCTCTAGCCAGAATAAAAAGAGGAGTGGGAGGCCCACCTGAGCAAAAGGACAATTACATTAGTGAAGAGGCAACTCCGGAATCCTGGCGTTGTAGGCAGAGTTGCAAAGAAAAAGCCATATCTCTGTCCTGTGTCTGTGTTCTTTTGCCCATCTTAATCTTTTATTTTTATTGGCCAGTCTGAGATATGGCTTTTTCTTTGGAACTCTGCCTAGAAGGCCATTTTACATTTACATTTAAGTCATTTAGCAGACGCTCTTATCCAGAGCGACTTACAAATTGGTGCATTCACCTTATGATATCCAGTGGAACAACCACTTTACAATAGTGCATCTAACTCTTTTAAGGGGGAGGGGGGGGGGTTAGAAGGATTACTTTATCCTATCCTAGGTATTCCTTAAAGAGGTGGGGTTTCAGGTGTCTCCGGAAGGTGGTGATTGACTCCGCTGACCTGGCGTCGTAAGGGAGTTTGTTCCACCATTGGGGTGCCAGAGCAGCGAACAGTTTTGACTGGGCTGAGCGGGAACTGTACTTCCTCAGAGGTAGGGAGGCGAGCAGGCCAGAGGTGGATGAACGCAGTGGCCTTGTTTGGGTGTAGGGCCTGATCAGAGCCTGAAGGTACGGAGGTGCCGTTCCCCTCACAGCTCCGTAGGCAAGCACCATGGTCTTGTAGCGGATGCGAGCTTCAACTGGAAGCCAGTGGAGAGAGCGGAGGAGCGGGGTGACGTGAGAGAACTTGGGAAGGTTGAACACCAGACGGGCTGCGGCGTTCTGGATGAGTTGTAGGGGTTTAATAGCACAGGCAGGGAGCCCAGCCAACAGCGAGTTGCAGTAGTCCAGACAGGAGATGACAAGTGCCTGGATTAGGACCTGCGCTGCTTCCTGTGTGAGGCAGGGTCGTACTCTGCGAATGTTGTAGAGCATGAACCTACAGGAACGGGTCACCGCCTTGATGTGAGTTGAGAACGACAGGGTGTTGTCCAGGATCACGCCAAGGTTCTTAGCACTCTGGGAGGAGGACACAATGGAGTTGTCAACCGTGATGGCGAGATCATGGAACGGGCAGTCCTTCCCCGGGAGGAAGAGCAGCTCCGTCTTGCCGAGGTTCAGCTTGAGGTGGTGATCCGTCATCCACACTGATATGTCTGCCAGACATGCAGAGATGCGATTCGCCACCTGGTCATCAGAAGGGGGAAAGGAGAAGATTAGTTGTGTGTCGTCTGCATAGCAATGATAGGAGAGACCATGTGAGGTTATGACAGAGCCAAGTGACTTGGTGTATAGCGAGAATAGGAGAGGGCCAAGAACAGAGCCCTGGGGGACACCAGTGGTGAGAGCACGTGGTGAGGAGACAGATTCTCGCCACGCCACCTGGTAGGAGCGACCTGTCAGGTAGGACGCAATCCAAGCGTGGGCCGCGCCGGAGATGCCCAACTCGGAGAGGGTGGAGAGGAGGATCTGATGGTTCACAGTATCGAAGGCAGCCGATAGGTCTAGAAGGATGAGAGCAGAGGAGAGAGAGTTAGCTTTAGCAGTGCGGAGCGCCTCCGTGATACAGAGAAGAGCAGTCTCAGTTGAATGACTAGTCTTGAAACCTGACTGATTTGGATCAAGAAGGTCATTCTGAGAGAGATAGCGGGAGAGCTGGCCAAGGACGGCACGTTCAAGAGTTTTGGAGAGAAAAGAAAGAAGGGATACTGGTCTGTAGTTGTTGACATCGGAGGGATCGAGTGTAGGTTTTTTCAGAAGGGGTGCAACTCTCGCTCTCTTGAAGACGGAAGGGACGTAGCCAGCGGTCAGGGATGAGTTGATGAGCGAGGTGAGGTAAGGGAGAAGGTCTCCGGAAATGGTCTGGAGAAGAGAGGAGGGGATAGGGTCAAGCGGGCAGGTTGTTGGGCGGCCGGCCGTCACAAGACGCGAGATTTCATCTGGAGAGAGAGGGGAGAAAGAGGTCAGAGCACAGGGTAGGGCAGTGTGAGCAGAACCAGCGGTGTCGTTTGACTTAGCAAACGAGGATCGGATGTCGTCGACCTTCTTTTCAAAATGGTTGACGAAGTCATCTGCAGAGAGGGAGGAGGGGGGGGGAGGGGGAGGAGGATTCAGGAGGGAGGAGAAGGTGGCAAAGAGCTTCCTAGGGTTAGAGGCAGATGCTTGGAATTTAGAGTGGTAGAAAGTGGCTTTAGCAGCAGAGACAGAAGAGGAAAATGTAGAGAGGAGGGAGTGAAAGGATGCCAGGTCCGCAGGGAAGCGAGTTTTCCTCCATTTCCGCTCGGCTGCCCGGAGCCCTGTTCTGTGAGCTCGCAATGAGTCGTCGAGCCACGGAGCGGGAGGGGAGGACCGAGCCGGCCTGGAGGATAGGGGACAGAGAGAGTCAAAGGATGCAGAAAGGGAGGAGAGGAGGGTTGAGGAGGCAGAATCAGGAAATAGGTTGGAGAAGGTTTGAGCAGAGGGAAGAGATGATAGGATGGAAGAGGAGAGAGTAGCGGGGGAGAGAGAGCGAAGGTTGGGACGGCGCGATACCATCCGAGTAGGGGCAGTGTGGGAAGTGTTGGATGAGAGCGAGAGGGAAAAGGATACAAGGTAGTGGTCGGAGACTTGGAGGGGAGTTGCAATGAGGTTAGTGGAAGAACAGCATCTAGTAAAGATGAGGTCGAGCGTATTGCCTGCCTTGTGAGTAGGGGGGGAAGGTGAGAGGGTGAGGTCAAAAGAGGAGAGGAGTGGAAAGAAGGAGGCAGAGAGGAATGAGTCAAAGGTAGACGTGGGGAGGTTAAAGTCGCCCAGAACTGTGAGAGGTGAGCCGTCCTCAGGAAAGGAGCTTATCAAGGCATCAAGCTCATTGATGAACTCTCCGAGGGAACCTGGAGGGCGATAAATGATAAGGATGTTAAGCTTGAAAGGGCTGGTAACTGTGACAGCATGGAATTCAAAGGAGGTGATAGACAGATGGGTAAGGGGAGAAAGAGAGAATGACCACTTGGGAGAGATGAGGATCCCGGTGCCACCACCCCGCTGACCAGAAGCTCTCGGGGTGTGCGAGAACACGTGGGCGGACGAAGAGAGAGCAGTAGGAGTAGCAGTGTTATCTGTGGTGATCCATGTTTCCGTCAGTGCCAAGAAGTCGAGGGACTGGAGGGAGGCATAGGCTGAGATGAACTCTGCCTTGTTGGCCGCAGATCGGCAGTTCCAGAGGCTACCGGAGACCTGGAACTCCACGTGGGTCGTGCGCGCTGGGACCACCAGATTAGGGTGGCCGCGGCCACGCGGTGTGGAGCGTTTGTATGGTCTGTGCAGAGAGGAGAGAACAGGGATAGACAGACACATAGTTGACAGGCTACAGAAGAGGCTACGCTAATGCAAAGGAGATTCGAATGACAACTGGACTACACGTCTCGAATGTTCAGAAAGTTAAGCTTACGTAGCAAGAATCTTATTGACTAAAATGATTAAAATGATACAGTACCTGCTCCATATTCCATTAAAGATCAGCCGTTTCCAGCTACAATAGTCATTTACAGCATTAACAATGTCTACACTGTATTTCTGATCAATTTGATGTTATTTTATTAGATGAAAAATGTGCTTTTCTTTAAAAAAACAAGGACATTTCTAAGTGACCCCAAACTTTTGAACAGTAGTGTATAGATATATCAAGTTTCCATAAGTATTCAGACCCTTTACTCAGTACATTGTAGAAGCACCTTTGGCAGTGATTACAGACACAATTATTCTTGGATATGATGCTACAAGCTTGGCACACCAGTATTTGGGGAGTTTCTCCCATTCCTCTCTGCAGATCCTCTCAAGCTCTGTCAGGTTGGGATGGGGAGTGTTGCTGCACAGCTATTATCAGGTCTCTCCTGAGATGTTCGATAGGGTTAAAGTCTGGGCTCTGATTGGGCCACTCAAGGACATTCAGAGACTTGTCCCAAAGCCACTCCTGCGTTGTCTTGGCTGTGGGCTTAGGTTCGTTGTCCTGTAACCTTCGCCCCCAGTCTGAGGTCCTGAGCGCTCTGGAGCAGGTTTTCATCAACGATCTCTCTGTAATTTGCTCAGTTCATCTTTGCCTCCATCCAGAATAGTCTCCCAGTCCCTGCGGCTGAAAAACATCCCCACAGCATGATGCTACCACCACCATGCTTCACTGTAGAGATGGTGCCAGGTTTCCTCCAGACATGGCATTCTGGTCAAGGATTTCAGTCTTGGTTTCATCAGACCAGATAATCTTGTTTCTCATGGTCTGAGCGTCCTTTACATGCATTTTGGCAAACTCCAAGCAGGCTGTCCTGTGCCTTTTGCTGAGAAGTAGCTACCGTCTATCCAATCTACCATAAAGGCCTCATTGGTGGAGTGCTGCAGAGGTGGTTGTCCTTCTGGAAGGTTCTCCCATCTTCACAGAGGAACTCTAGAGCTCTGTCAGAGTGACCATCGGGTTCTTGGTCAGGTCCCTGAACAAAGCCCTTCTCCCCCGATTGCTCAGTTTGGCCAGGCGGCCAAGAGTGTTGGTGGTTTCAAACTTCTTCCATTTAAGAATGATGGAGGACACTGTGTTCTTGGGGACCTTCAATGCTGCAGAAATGTTTTGGTACCCTTCCCCAGATCTGTGCCTCCTTCGACTTCTTCATGGCTTGCAGATCATGTCCAGTCAATTGAATTTACCACAGGTGGACCAATCAAGATGTAGAAACATCTCAAGGATGATCAATGGAAAAAATAATGCACCTGAGATCAATTTCGAGTCTCATAGCAAAGTGAATACTTTTGTAAATAAGGTATTTTAGTTTTTTAATTGTAATAAATTGTTTATGAGTATTGTGTTTAGATTGCTGAGAATTTTAGAATAAGGCTGTAACGTAAGAAAATGTGGAAAAAGTCAAGGGGTCTGAATACTTTCCGAAGGCACTGTAGTAACTGGTCGGGTTCCAAGTTGGACAGCAGTCTTTAACCAGTCTTCTAAGTGAATATCAAAACTCTGCCATTCACGTTTTTTTCACCATCCTATCCAAGCCATGTTAAAGTAAAAAATAAAGAAATACCCTTGAACGAGTAGCTGTTCTAAAACTTTGGAGCGGTGGTATAGATTAGAAAATATTGAACTTTTTATTAAGTTCTTCTTAAATGGGCTTTGAAGTTTTAATATGATTTTTTCCAAATGAAAGACCACACTGACAGGCTTACATGACAAATTATGACTACTCTGATAATAACACCAGAACATCAGAATAGATAGTCTCCTCTGCACAAAAATGAATGGACACAGGGATTGGCAGGAATGTTTCCTGTGCAAGAATTAAATGTGATGCTGATGATGTGTGAGTTGAGACAGTAGTGTATAGGAGCTAATGAACAGTTACAGTTACGCAAGACTGGAGGCACGCTGCTGCCAGATTATCACAGAGTTGACCTGACAGGAATTATGTAACCCAGGACAGGTCCCAGGTCCAGACTATAATCCACACAGGGACGAGCAGGATGCACATAACCCAAACTTCATCCCCCAGGGCAGAGGCAGAGCGAGGGCAGGAAAGAGAGAGGGATAGAGTGAGAGAGAAAGAGAGAGAGAGACCTGATTCTAATAATTAGCTGGATGATATGCTGATTCAGGTTAGTTACAACTGGGGTTGGATTGAAACCCAAAGGACTGTAGCTCTCCAGAAACAGGTTTGGTGAGAGTGAGTGTGTGAGTGAGTGAGAGTGAGTGAGTGAGTGAGTGAGTGAGTGAGTGAGTGAGTGAGTGAGTGAGTGAGTGAGTGAGTGAGTGAGTGAGTGAGTGAGTGAGTGAGTGAGTGAGTGAGTGAGTAAGAAAATGCAGGGCTCTCCAACCCTGTTCCTGGAGAGCTACCATCCTTTTGCTACACCTAAAGGTCTTCATCTAGCCCTATATATTCCATAAATATCAAAAATTGTCTCCATTGCTATAATGAGAGGACAGTGGCATGTTAACTACATAGCAATATACACATCTCCCTTATTTCCCCTAACCCCATGCAGTAACATAACATGCCTGAGGTATTCCCAGCAGGCATTGGCATGGAGAGCCCCAGCCGTACCAACCAAGCTGGATGGATTTCAATCAGCCACCAAAATGATGTGGCTACCCAGCTCGAACTGCATAGGCCTGGGCTAAATATAACACTGCCCATCCTACGGCTTTGATGTGGTCAACGCCTCTGGATTTATGTTTCCCGAAACGCAACCCATCAAATTACAGATCAGATGTAGAACCTTCAGCCCTAGAGCCTTATCAAACAATTTCAGCTCTGTGACATAGTTTTCCTAAAGCTGTCAGAGGTAATTAAAGCCGACAGAAAATATCAGGAGGTATCTCTGGCATGTAGAGGATGGTGGCAGTGGTGCTGGAGAAGGAGTGTGGAGGATCGTGGACAGCTCAGCATCTCTCTCTCTCTCTCTCTCTCTCTCTCTCTCTCTCTCTCTCTCTCTCTCTCTCTCTCTCTCTCTCTCTCTCTCTCTCTCTCTCTCTCTCTCTCTCTCTCTCTCTCTCTCTCTCTCTCTCTCTCTCTCTCTCTCTCTCTCTCTCTCTCTCTCTCACTATATATGTACAGCAGCAGATCAAGGGATCCATAGACATAAATAAAGGTGACTGATGATAATTTCCCATGAGTGCAATAGTCGACAGCCACATCAGTCACATAGCCTACAGTCACATACAGGCTCAGGCTGGCCTAAACAGCTGTACTGTAACATGCCTCTGATGGTGTGGTGAACACATGCCTGCATACCAAAAATTCTTCTTTGGAAGGCAAGAAGGGTTCTACATAGAACCATATATAATATTTCCCAGCATTCTCTATTGTAGGGTGATTTCAAGAATTGGTTGTTTTAACATCTGTGTTTTTGCATGTACATTGATTGATTGATTAATTTTACGCTACACAAAGATACATAGCATAAATGTTTCTAAACTAATCCA
Source organism: Salvelinus alpinus (assembly GCF_045679555.1). NCBI lineage: Eukaryota > Metazoa > Chordata > Actinopteri > Salmoniformes > Salmonidae > Salvelinus > Salvelinus alpinus. Next base: position 1,032,718 of record NC_092122.1, read on the forward strand.
ATCTGTTTGCAGTTTTTTCACCCGTTACTGAGATAGTTGGTCCAGTTTAGAGGATTGAGGTAGTCTCAAAAGTCAACCCTGGCAGTTGTTCTGAAAGCAGGAAGGGGAGTGATTATCCTAATTCTGTCTGGATTCCAGTAGGAATTAAATGTCACTTTGCCAGCCAACATAATGTGACTTGCAGGCCTGATGTGGCCTGTAAACCAGGAGTTTCCTAACACCACTGCGGTAGAGTGTAACTAGGCCCTCAAAGAAAGACCTTATGATATGTATTGTCATAAATAATTTAATGTTAAAGGCTAAAAAGAATGGTGGAACTATTTATAGAGGGTTCTAAGAAGAACCCTCCAAAGACAAAATGGTTATTGGTAGAACCCTTCATAAAGGATTCTAGGCAGAACCCTTCATAGAGGTTTCTAGGTAGAACAATATACAAATCAAATCAAAATGTATTAGTCACATGCGCCGAATACAACAGGTGTAGACCTTACAGTGAAATGCTTCCTTACGAGCCCCTAACAATAAGAATAAGAAATAAAAGTAACAAGCAATTAAAGAGCAGCAGTAAAATAACAATAGAGAGAATATATACAGGGGGGTACCGGTACAGAGTCAATGTACGGTGGCAAACGGTTGTAAACGGGTGTAAAATACATGGTGGGGGGGGGGGGGGGCAATGTGAATAGTCTGGGTAGCCATTTGATTAGATGTTCAGGAGTCTTCTGGCTTGGGGGTAGAAAATGTTTTGAAGCCTCTTGGACATAGACTTGGCGCTCCGGTACCGCTTGCCGTGCGGTAGCAGAGAGAACAGTCTATGACTAGGATGGCTGAAGTCTTTGACCATTTTTTGGGCCTTTCTCTGACACTGCCTGGTATAGAGGTCCTGGATGGTTGGAAGCTTTGGGGCATGCTCGGTCCTCTTTTTCCTGCAGACCACAATCATCTCCTTTCTCTTGATCACGTTGAGGGAGAGGTTGTTATCCTGACACCACACGGCCAGGTCTCCGACCTCCTCCCTATAGGCTGTCTCGTCATTGTCATCGGCAAACTTAATGAAGGTGTTGGTTTCGTGCCTGGCCTTGCAGTCATGAGTAAACAGGGAGTATAGGAGGGGACTGAGCACACACCCCTGAGGGGCCCCTGTGTTGAGATCAGCTTTGTTGATGTTTTGTTGCCTACCCTTACCACCAGTTGCAGAGGGTGGTGTTTAGTCGCAGGGTCCTTAGCTTATTGATGAGCTTTGAGGGCGCTATGGTGTTGAACGCTGAGCTGTTGTTAATGAATAGCATTCTCACATATGTTGGAGTGGGTCTAGGGTTTCTGGGATAATGGTGTTGATGTGAGCCATGACCAGCTTTTCAATGCACTTCATGGCTATAGACGTGAGTGCTACGGGTCGGTAGTCATTTAGGCAGGTGACCTTAGTGTTCTTTAGCACAGCGACTATGGTGGTCTACTTAAAACATGTTGATATTTCAGACTCGGACAGGGAGAGGTTGAAAATGTCAGTGAAGACACTTGCCAGTTGGTCATCGCATGCTTACAGTACACGTCCTGGTAATCCGTCTGGCCCTGCGGCCTTGTGAATGTTGACCTGTTTAAAGGTCTTACTCACATCGGCTGCAGAGACCATAATCACACAGTCTTCCGGAACAGCTAGTGCTGTTACAAAATGACTGATGTGGTGTACTCATCAATGCCATCGGAGCAATCTCGGAACGTATTCCAGTCTGTGCTAGCAAAACAGTCCTGTAGCTTAGCATCTCCTTTTTGACCGCTATTTTATTGATCGAGTCACTGGTGCTTCCTGCTTTAATTTTTGCTGGTAAGCAGGAATCAGGAGGATAGAATTATGGTCAGATTTGTCAAATGGAGGGAGAGTTTTGTATGCATCTCTGTGTGTGGAGTAAAGGTGGTCCAGAGTTTTTTCCCTCTGGTTGCACATTTAACATGCTGATAGAAATTTGGTAAGTTTAAGTTTCCCTGCATTAAAGTCCCCGGCCACTAGGAGCGCCGGCTCTGGGTGAGCTTTTTCCTGGTTGCTTATGGCGGAATACAGCTCATTGAGTGCCGTCTTAATGCCAGCTTCAGTCTGTGGTAGTATGACAGAAAATAAAAATGCAGTTGAAAACTCTAGGTAGATAGTGTGGTCTACAGCTTATCAGGAGATACTTTACCTCAGGCGAGCAAAACCTTGAAACTTCCTTAGATATCGTGCACCTGCTGTTATTTACAAATATACATAGTCTTACCAGACGCCGCTCGTTTATCCTGCCAATAAAGCTTATAAACAGCCAGCTGTATGTTGATAATGTCGTCAGCCACGACTCCGTGAAGCATAAGATATTACAGTTTTGAATGTCCCATTGGTAGTTTAATCTTCCACGTAGGTCATCAATTTTATTACACGTTTTCTAGCAGAATAGAAGGCAGTGGGGGTTTATTCGATCGCCTACGAATTCTCAGAAGGCCCTCCGGCCCCTTTTTCTCCGCCTTCTCTTCACGCAAATGACGGGGATCTGGGCCTGTTCCCGGGAAAGCAGTATGTCATTCACGTCGGGCTCGTCGGACTCGTTAAAGGAAACAAAGGATTTTGCCAGATTGTGGTGAGTAATAGCAGGTCTGATGATCAGAAGCTCTTTTTGGTCATAAGAGACGGTAGCAGCAACATTATATACAAAATAAGTAAAAAATAAGTTGCAAACAACGCAAATAAACTAACGAAAAAACACAATTGGAAAGGAACACGTAAAACGTCAGCCTTCTTCTCCGGCGCTATCTTAATCTATGAAGATCTCTACATAAATGGGTTCGAGGGAGAACGCTTTTGCAAAGCGTTCCACCTAGCACCAAAAAGTGTAAAAACTATGAAAAACTATGGATCCCTAAATTGCATTCAGAAAGGATTTAGACCTCTTGACTTTTTCCACATTTTGTTACGTTACAGCCTTATTCAAAAATTGATTCAATATTTTTTTTCCCTCATCAATCTACACACCATACCCCATAATGACAAAGCAAAAACAGTTTGTTAGGAATTTTAGCAAATGTATAAAAAATAAACAACTGAAATAACTTATTTACATAAGTATTCAGACCCTTTGCTATGAGACTCGAAATTGAGCACAGGTGAATCCAGTATTTGATTATCCTTGAGATGTTTCTACAACTTGATTGGAGTCCGCAAATTAAATTGATTGGACACGATCTGGAAAGGCACGCACCTGTCTATATCAGGTCCAACAGTTGACAGTGCATGTCAGAGCATAAACCAAGCCATGAGGTAGAAGGAATTGTCTGTATAGCTCAGAGACAGGATTATGTTGAGGCACAGATCTGGGGAAGGGTACCTAAACATTTCTACAGCATTGAAGGTCCCCCAAACGACGGTGTCCTCCATCATTCTTAAATGGAAGAAGTTTGAAACCACTAACTCTTCCTAGAGCTGGCCACCCGGCCAAACTGAGCAATTGGGGGAGAAGGGCCTCGGTCAGGGAGGTGACCAAGAACCAGATGGTCACTCAAACAGAGCTCCAGAGTTCCTCGTTGGAGATGGGAGAACCTTCCAGAAGGACAACAATCTCTGCAGCACTCCACCAATGAGACCTTTATGGTAGAGAGGCCAGATGGAAGCCGCTCCTCAGTAAAAGGCACATGACAGCCCGCTTGGAGTTTGCAAAAAGGCACCTAAAGGATTCTCAGACCATGAGCAACAAGATTCTCTGATCTGAAGAAACCAATATCGAATACTTTGAACTCTATCCTCAATGCCAAGCATCACGTCCGGAGGAAACCTGGCACCATCCCTACGGTGAAACATAGTGGAGGCAGCATCATGCTGTGGGGATGTTTTTCAGCGGCAGGGAGACTAGTCAAGATCAAGGGAAAGAAGATCGGAGAAAGTACAGAGAGATCCTTGATGAAAACCTGCTCCAGAGCGCTCAGGACCTCAGACTGGGGCGAAGTTTCATGACAACGACCCTAAGCACACAGCCAAGACAATGCAGGAGTGGCTTCGGGACAAGTCTCTGAATGTCCTTGAGTGGCCCAGCCAGAGCCCGGACTTTAACCCGATCGAACATCTCTGGAGAGACCTGAAAATAGCTATGCAGCAACGCTCCCCATCAAACCTGACAGAGCTTGAGAGGATCTGCAGAGAGAAATGGGAGAAACTCACCAAATAAAGGTATGCCAAGCTTGTATCTTCTTGTACCCAAGAAGACTCAAGGCTGTAATCTCTGCCAAAAGTACTTCAACAAAGTACTGAGTAAAGGGTCTGAATACTTATATTTTTTTATACATTTGCAAACAACATCTAAAAACCAGTTTTTGCTTCGTCTTTATGGGGATTGTGTGTAGATTGATGAGGAATAAAAACAATGTAATCAATTTTAGAATAAGGCTGTAACATCACAAAAAAGGGGTCTGAATACTTTCCAAATGCACTGTATATAGTTCTATTTAGCACCTTTTTATCCAGATGTGTGTTGACAGATTCACTCCGCATATCTAATAGCGAATATCTACAGTAAGCTACAGTAAGTAAGGGTAAATACATTTCCCAATACACTTAAGGTGAAGCATTGAGAGCTTGCATGTGAAGGTTCTCACCTTGTAAGGTGCTGCAGTGTCGAAGACATTACATCTGCAAAACTACGAGTTTCCTATATGAAGTGAGAAATATTGGGAGAGAAAAATCAGGAGGGAATAACCATGTATTCATTGTACCATAGTTAAAGGATAGATAGTTGTGTTCTATATAGTACAATCTCCTTTTATTCTTTCCACTTATTCAAATGCATGTAGTCCTCCTTCCATGTGTGTCAACTTGAGAGAATAATACCTCCGGGTGTCATTATACCCCAGGTGCACGTTTTGGTTTTTGCCGTTACACTACACAGCTGATTCAAATAACCAACTCATCATCAAGCTTTGATTACAGTATTTGAATCAGCTGTGTAGTGTTAGGGGGGAAACTAAACGTGCAGGGACCCAGGACAGAGTTAGGGAAACCCTACTAGACCAGAGTCCTTTGTGTCACTTATTGTGGCAAAATCAAGCTAGTAAAATAGAACACTACCATTAGCATACAATAGGTTTGCATTGACACAACTGAAGTGCACCATAGTAAGGCTACTCCTGAAACTCCAGCTGAAGTCGGAAGTTTACATACACCTTAGCCAAATACATATAAACTCAGTTTTTCACAATTACTGACATTTAATCCTAGTACAAATTCCTTGTTTAAGGTCAGTTAGGATCACTACTTTATTTAAAGAATTTGAAATGGCAGAATAATAGTAGAGAGAATTATTTATTTCAGCTTTTATTTCTTTCATCACATTCCCAGTGGGTCAGAAGTTTACATTCAATTAGTATTTGGTAGCATTGCCTTTAACTTGTTTAACTTGGGTTAAACGTTTCAGGTAGCCTTCCACAAGCTTCCCACAATAAGTTGGGTGAATTTTGGCCCATTACTCCTGACAGAGGTGGTGTATCTGGTTTGTAGGCCCCCTTGCTCGCACACACTTTTTCAGTTCTGCCCACAAATTTTCTATAGGATTGAGGTCAGGGCTTTATGATGGACACTCCAATACCTTGACTTTGTTGTCCTTAAGCCATTTTGCCACAACGTTGGAAGTATGCTTGGGCTCATTGTCCATTTGGATGACCCATTTGCGACCAAGCTTTAACATCCTGACTGATGTCTTGAGATGTTGCTTCAATATATCTGCATAAATTTCATTTCTCATGATGCCATCTTATTTTGTGAAGTGCACCAGTCCCTCCTGCATCAAAGCACCCCCACAACATGATGCTGCCAACCCTTTGCTTCACAGTTGGGATGGTGTTCTTCGGCTTGCAAGCCTCTCCCTTTTTCCTCCAAACATAACCATGGTCATTATGGCCAAACATTTCTATTTTTGTTTCATCAGACCAGAGGACATTTCTCCAAAAAGTACGATCTTTGTCCACATGTGCAGTTGCAAACCGTAGTCTGGCTTTTTTATGGCGGTTTTGGAGCAGTGGCTTCTTCCTTGCTGAGTGGCCTTTCAGGTTATGTCGATATAGGACTTGTTTTACTGTGGATGTAGAAACTTTTGTACCTGTTTCCTCCAGGTCCAAAGGTCATTTGCTGTTGTTCTGGGATTGATTTGAACTTTTCGCACCAAAGTACGTTCATCTCTAGGAGACAGAATGCATCTCCTTCCTGAGCGGTATGACGGCTGCGTGGTCCCATGGTGTTTATACTTGTGTACTATTGTTTGTACAGATGAACGTGGCACCTTCAGGTGTTTGGAAATTGCTCCCAAGGATGATGTGTGGAGGTCTGCAATATTTTTTCTGAGGTCTTGGCTGAATTCTTTAGCTTTTCCCATGATGTCAAGCAAAGAGGTACTGAGTTTGAAGGTAGGCCTTGAAATACTCCCACAGGTACACCTCCAATTGACTCAAATGATGTCAATTAGCCTATCAGAAGCTTCTAAAGCTACAACATAATTTTCTGGAATTTTCCAATCTGTTTAAAGGCACAGTCAACTTTGTGTATGTAAACTTCCGACTTCAACTGTATTTAAACTAGCTGCACTCATATGCACATATAGGCAACATCTGAAAATATCAGCGTCCATCGTAATTGTTTAAAAAATATATATACTGTATATAATGAATGCAACAGTTGTACAATGCATGAAGATAGTCCAAACGTTTCAATTTTTTTTATCAACCAAAGATTGACTTTGTTTGTGACAGTAAAGATTGACTTTACTGTCACAAACAAATAATGAATGATCAGGGATTTCGGTTCAATTTCTTGTAAAATTTCACTTTAGTTTTCTTAGAATGTACTTTCTAATGGTATCAGGTGTTTTTTATTATTTTGTGTTAAAATAAAGACAATTATATGTGCCTCCTTTGCATAAACACAGTGGGTATATTTGCATATCTGAATAGATTAACATAAAGGGGTGGAACAGGGCTGAAACCACCAAAAACTTGTCTAGGCCTACCTGCACTCACCGCGCCTCATTAATTACTGTTGTTGTCACGTTCTGCCGCATAATTTAACAAGTTTGTCAATAGCAGGATACCCTGCTGATTAAAAATCAACAAACTTGGCTCTAGTCATCAATATATATATACTTTACAATTTTTGCAAGATCAGACATAATATCACAATAATCAGTGTTCATTTTCAGAAGTTGCTTTCATTTCAGCACATCTAATTTGTAAACATTTCAACTGTATTCAAGTTTAACTTTTTTTCAATTCCACAAACAATGAACACCCATCAAAATAAAGTTATCCTTCTCTTTCTTGTGACGTACAGTAAAAGGTCAAAAGTTTGGACACACCTACTCATTCAAGAGTTTTTCTTTATTTGTACGTACCCGAGATGATGCGTTCTCATAGATGCAATGGAAAGACAATGTATTCCATTGAACCCATTTCAGCCATTTGACAAGTCGTTACAAACATTTCCGTGGTTGTAACTTTTAAATGATAAAATGACAGGCACAAGCAAGAGTATGAAAGAGTTGCAGGAATAAAAAGACAGCAATCGATTTAGCAAGATTTAAGTGCGACAGGAAATACTGTAAATGGCTGAAAAAGACAGAACCTCAGGTGGGCGGATACATGTTGCTATGAAATGGCACCCTATTTTTGAGACGGGCCCATAGGGCTCAGGTCAATAGTATTGCACTTTATAGGGAATAATGTGCCATGTTGGATGCCCATCAGAAGATTAGGTTCCAGAGAAGTCTCTAATGTTATACACAATCTCTTTGCTCTTCAGTGTACACAAGGGTTATCACCAGAGCAGCGGAGATAAAGGAGGTGGAAAGCGCACGTTACAAACACGAGTCAAGGTCGAGTCAGACTGGATGGAAAAAGTACACAGCTTTCACCTTTCGAACACCTACTCACCATGTTTTTTCTTCCTTAGGCTAAACTGGATAAAGTCAGTCCTGTGTTATTTTTGAGCCAACTCAGCCAAGGTCGAATCAGACTCAGGTGTTTAGGATGGAAAAAGTACACAGCTTTTTCCTTACGAACACCCACCCACCATGCGTTTTTTTCCCTTAGGCTAAACTGGATAGAATTGATCATGGGACATCTTAAAATGGCTCATTGATACTGAAACACATAAGTAAAGATAAATGGTGCATGATGAATGCACCAAGGCTTTCCTCCTATTCCATAATGGAAATGATAGATATAAAAAGGGTATCTGTCTTTCCTTAATCCCTCCATCCTTATGCAGAGAGAGCCTAATTACTATTCATTCCTAGTAATCACCCCCCTTTGACCCCAACCACAGTCCATGGCCTTCCCCAAGATACATTAATAAAACATGAACTCTTTGTAATAGGCCCTGCATATCATAGACCTGGTTTCCTCTTTGCTTTATGGGGGAAAAAATGCATCATGGGCTGCTCTGGCGTGTCAGGATGAGAGGTCAAATGGGGCTCCAATATATTCATAATGACACAGAACTATGGAGGAAGAGGATTCCTATTACAATGGTAGCCCATTGATATGAGTTGGATGGAGAACAGATTGGAGACAGCGATGGCCAAACATTTCTAAATACATTTACAAAAAACTATTACAAAATATCAATGCACCAAAATAAACTGAAATGTATCTCATTAAAATAGGTGTATTTTGTATTTTAAAATACAAATTGCAAGTAGCCCGCTGAACAGCAAAAACATTCTCAGTAACAGTTAACATAAACGTTTTATGACTGTGATATGCTGTTGTTTATCTATCTTAGTTGAATGCGCTGACTGTAAGTCTTTCTGGACAAGAATGTCTGCTAAATTACCAAAATGTACAGATATATACAGTAACAGTCAAAAGTTTGGACACACTTACTCATTCAAGGGTTTTTCTTTATTTTCACTATTTTCTACAAATTAGAATAATAGTGAAGACATCAAAACCATGAAATAACAAATGTGGAATCATGTAGTAATCAAAAAAGTGTTAAACAAATCAAAATATATTTTATATTTGAGATTCTTCAATGTAGCCACACTTTGCCTTGACGACAGCTTTGCACACTATTGGCATTCTCTCAACCAGCGTCATGAGAAGGTCACCTGGAATGCATTTCAATTAACAGGTGTGCTTGTTAAAAGTTAATTTGTGGAATTTATTTCCTTCTTAATGCGTTTGACCTAATCAGTTGTCTTGTGACAAGGTAGGGGTGATACACAGAAGATAGCCCTATTTGGTAAAAGACCAAGTCCATATTGTGACTAAACAGTTCAAATAAGCAGAGAAACGACAGTCATCATTACTTTAAGACATGAAGGTCAGTCAATATGGAACATTTCAACAACTTTGAAAGTGCAGTCGCAAAAACCATCAAGTGCTATGATCAAACTAGCTCTCATTAGAACCGCCACAGGAATGGAGAGAGTCACACGTGCTCTCATCACACCATAGTGTCATCGGTCTTCTGACACCAATGCAGGGTGAAAGGGAGCCACAAAATATGAACTGCTATAAAACAAAATAGTTTAGAAAAGTATTTTAAAAATACAAATTACAACTCTTGAAAGTATGTTGTTTCAAAGTACATTGGAGTGTAGTTCAGCCGTTAGCAACTAAATTATCCTTATAACGTATAACCAATTATTAAATAATTGGTTGAAGACATACATCTGGTGTATTAGAAGCAATTATTGGTTACACAAAGATTGCAATTGTTCCATTCACTATAATGGGGGATCCTGTTTTGTGCTAACAATGCCTGCAGTACAGCGGTCACCCTTGAACTTCTGGGGTTTCAATGAGATGGGGCAGTCGTTCTCACCTGGTTTGTGGATGTCACTAGTTACCACAGCCACAAAATCAAAACCCCACCTACAGTGCATTCAGAAAGTATTCAGACCCCTTCACCTTTTCTACAATTTGTTATGTTACAGCCTCATTCTAAAATGGATTAAATTGCTTTTCCCCTCCTCAATCTACACACAATACCCTATAATGACAAAGCAAAAACAGGTTTTTAGACATTTTTCATAATATATTCAACAAAAGAAACGGAAATATCACATTTCTATAAGTATTCAGACCCTTTAGTCAGTACTTTCTTGAAGCACCTTTGGTAAAGATTACAGCCTTGAGTTTTCTTGGGTATGATGCTACAAGCTTGGCACACCTATATTTGGGGAGTTTCTTCCATCTTTCTCTGCAGATCCTCTCAAGGTCTGTCAGGTTGGATGGGGAGCGTCGCTGCACAGCTATTTTCAGGTCTCTCCAGAGATATTCAATCGGGTTAAAGTCCGGGCTCTGGCTGGGCCACTCAAGGACATTCAGAGACTTGTCCCGAAGCCACTCCTGCTATGGTTTTCTGCTCTCTGTACTTTGCTTCGTTCATCTTTCCTTCGATCCTGACTAGTCTCCCAGTCCTGCCACTGAAAAACACCCCCAAAGCATGATGCTGGCACCACCATGCTTCACCATAGGAATGGTATTGGCCAGGTGATGAGTGGTGCCTGGTGTCCTCCAGACATGACGCTTAGCATTCAGGCCAAAGTGTTCAATCTTGGTTTCATCAGACCAGAGAATCTTGTTTCTCATGTTCTGAGAGTCCTTTTGGGGCCTTTTGGCAAACTTCAAGTAGGCTGTCATGTGCCTTTTACTGCGGATTGGCTTTCCTTTGGCCACTCTACCATAAAGTCCTGATTGGTGGAGTGCTGCAGAGTTGGTTGTCTTTCTGAAAGGTTCTCCCATCTCTCACCTCCCTGACCAAGGCCCTTCTCCCCCGATTGCTCAGTTTGGAGTCTCGGTGGTTCCAAACTTCTTCCATTAATAATGGTGGAGGCCACTGTGTTCTTGGGAACTGCAGAAATATGTGGGTACCCTTCCCCGGATCTGTGACTTAACATAATCCTGTCTCGGAGCTCTACGGACAATTCCTTCGACCTCATGGCTTGGTTTTTGCTCTGACATGCACGTCTTCTTCTTCTATGGTATAATGGCGTTCACAACAATTAAATGTCCATTCCGCCACCTACTGAGCGGGTGGATAATAAGGATCCCAAAAAGGAAAACATTTGGGTAAAAATAAATACAATATCATACAAACTACCACAAAAGAAATGAACTAAACAAAATCAACCTGCTTTCCTGTAAAAACCTAATTGAAATCAGTTCAGAACACAGGCTCAGAAGCCTCCTGTGAGGGCAGAACATTTCCTAGCAACAATAGTCCTTGTAATGCTCTGCCCTGAAGCCTTGGAGCCCCAAAAACTTCTTGGCTTCTTAGACACTTGTGCTGTACAAATTAATCGCTGTCACTATAAATGCCACAAAATCCACCTTCACAATGAGTGCATTCAGATCACGCTATTGACTTAAAACACTATCAGCTTGTTGCAATGCATCCACAGCCATATCTTCAACTCTCTTCACTGCCTCCACATAGGAGATCCACAGCGCATCCCTGATCCGTGACACCTCGACCTCCTTCACCATAACAGGCCACTCAAGGACGTCCGGAGTATGATCCCCACCACAGTTGCAACATTTTCCATTCACAGATTGTTCAAGATCATACTTCCACCGTCTGCAAACATCTGACACATGACCATATCCTTTACAATTCCCGCACTGTACTGGTTTGGACACAAATGCTCTAACCACATACCTCACAAATCCAAGCTTCACATATTCACGTAGTCTCCTCAAATTACAATAATGTCGACAGGCTTTTCTCCTTCCATTTACCATATGGGTCAGACCACGTGCACTAACCACTCTTGGGATTTTCTGACTAAGGTACTCATCTACGTATATTCAACGATACTCCAGCTATAACTCCTTTGGCAGGTGCCCTGCTCCGAGGATCAATACATTATACTTCTGACAATTTTGCCAGATCCAGTGCATGCTTCTTCTGTTCTTCATCAATACAATTAACCAAAACAGGGCCGCTTCTAGTCACCTTGCTTGAATCCACCTTTCCCACTGCTTTCTTCACAGTCCTCAATATTACAAATGGATTTCCCAAATTAATCTCCTTGTCCAAAAACACAGTCCTATAAGAAATGCATTATTGGACCGGTCCTTGTCTTCTACTACAACTTTTGCTTATTTTGTTCCATTCTTTGATTTCACTATTTTCCATTTATTATCACACACTTCACTTGCCGCACTTTCAAATTCAAGCACAGTCGCCATTTTCTCCCTGTCCACCAGCCTCTGACATGCACTGTCAACTGTGGGACCTTATATAGACAGGTGTGTGCCTTTCCAAATCATGTCCAATCAATATAATTTTCCACAGGTGGACTCCAACCAAGTTGTTGAAACAGCTCACGGATGATCAAAGGAAACCGGATGCACCTGATCTCAATTTCGAGTCTCATAGCAAGGGTCTGAATACTTATTTAAATAAGGTATTTCTGTTTTTTATTTGTAATACATTTGCTAAATGTTCTAAAACCTGTTCTTACTTTGTCATTACGGGGTATTGTGTGGATGAGGGAAACATGTATTTAATCAATTTTAGAATTAGGCTGTAACATAACAAAATGTGGAAAAAGTGAAGGAGTCTGAATACTTTTCGAATGGACTGTCTTTCTTCAATTTCTCTTCTTAACATTTAATTTTAAACCTAACTCTAACTTAACCGCTAACCTTAACCACACTGCTAAACGTATGCCTAACCATAACCTAGAATTAAGATCAAAAAGCACATTTTAGTTTTCATAAATTTTTATGGTACAGCCAATTTTTACTTTGTGGCTGTGGTCATTAGTGACAACCCTGGTGGTCGTTTTGCAAGCCAGAAACCTGGGGTGTATTCATTCTGCCGATTCTGTTGCAAAACGTTTCTTAAATAGAAGCAAATGGAACAAAACAGGGTGGGAGCTACCTGCAGTTTTGCTCTGTTTTTGTTTGTTTTCTAAATTGTATAAGTGCCTTCATTTTGCTGGACCCAGGAAGAGTAGCTGCCGGCTTGGCAGGAACTAATGGGGATCCTTAATGAATTCAAATACAAATTTGGTTCTCAAACAGTAAACTGTTTCTGTAATGAATACTCCCCTGTGTGTTTAAAAATATATATATTTAACCTTTATTTAACCAGGGGAAACCCATTCAGACCAGGGTCTCCTTTACAAGGGTGCCTTGGGAACAATAGATCAAAGTGATCAGTCTCAATAAAGCACTATAAATGTACAATAACACATTACAACAAATCAAATTAAAAAGCAAAATATACAATTACACATCAACCAAAACAAGTGCAGTTCTCCTTCACCACATTCCTCATTAAGGTCCCGAACTGACCCTTCGAGACCAGAGTCAAGCCTCAAAATGGCCTGCAGGTCATTCCATGCGCAAGGGCAGTGGTGTCAAACTCATTCCATGCAGGGCCTGGTATCTGCTGGTGCATTTTCCTCCATATTCCATCCAGTATGCTTTATTTTTGTAATAGATTACATTAGATCATTCTTGAATAAGTTCCTCCAGTTCTTTTTGTTTTTCCTTATTTTGTATCTCTGTAGTATCCTTTTTATTGTTTTCTACCTGCACTATTAGTTCATGTATTTCCCTTGTTAGTCTTGTCTCTTTAGACAGAAACTGCTTTTTTATTATTGATGAACATTGAATTGGTGTAGACCTTACTGTGAAATGCTTATTTACAAGCCCTTAACCAACAACGCAATTGAAGAAATTGAGTTAAGAAAATATTTACTGAATAAACGAAAGACACAAGAAAATTACATAACAATATCGAGGCTACATACAGGGGGTTCCAGTACCGAGTCAATGTGCGGGGGTGGAGGTTAGTCGAGATAATTTGTAAAGAGACTGTGCATAGATAATAAACAGTGAATAGCAGCAGTGTAAAACAGAAGTGGTGTCAATGTATATAGTCCAGGTGGCCATTTGATTAATTGTTCAGCAGTCTTATGGCTTGGGGGTAGAAGCTGTTAAGGAGCCTTTTGGTCCTAGACTTGGTACCACTTGCCGTGCAGTAGCAGAGAGAGCAGTCTATGACTTGGGTGACTGGAGGCTTTGAGAATTTTTTGGGGCATACCTCTGACACCGCCTAGTATTTAGGTCCTGGATGTCAGGAAGCTTGGCCCCAGCGATGTACTGGGCCATACACACTACCCTCTGTAGTGCCTTACGGTCAGTTGCCGAGCAGTTGCCATACCAAGCAGTGATGCAACTGGTCAGGATGCTCATGATGGTGCAGCTGTATAACTTTTTGAGGATCTGGGACCCATGACAAATCTTTTCAGTCTCCTGGGGGGAAAAGGTGTCGACGTGCCATCTTCACAACTGTCTTGGGGTGTTTGGACCATGTTAGTTCGTTGGTGATGTGTACATCAAGGAACTTTAAACTCTATAACCGCTCCACTTCCGCCCCATCGATGTTAATGGGGGCCTAGTCCACGATCAGCTCCTTTACCTTGCTCACATTGAGGTATGTTGTTGTCCTAGCACCACACTGCCATGTCTCTGACCTCCTCCCTATGGGCTGTCTCATCGTTGTCAGAGATCAGGCCTATGGGACTCCCAATCACAGCCACTGTTGTGTTGTCAGCAAACTTAATGATGGTGTTGGAGTCGTGCTTGGCCACGCAGTCGTGGGTGAACAGAGAGTACAAGAGCAGACTAGGCAAGCACCCTTGAGGGGCCCCAGTGTTGAGGATCAGCGTGGCAGATGTGTTGTTGCCTACCCTTACCACCTGGGGCAGCCTGTCAGGAAGTCCAGGATCCAGTTGCAGAGGGAAGTGTTTTGTCCCAGGGTCCTTAGCTTAGTGATGAGCTTTGTGGGCACTATGGTGTTGAACGCTGAGCTGTAGTCAATGAACAGCATTCTCACATAGGTGTTATCTTTGTCCAGGTGGGAAAGGGCAGTGTTGAGTACGATTGAGATTGTGTCATCTGTGGATCTGTTGGGGCGGTATGCAAATTGGTGGGTCTAGGGTTTCCAGCATGATGGTGTTGATGTGAGCCATCCTTTCAAAGCACTTCATGGCTACCGACGTGAGTACTACTGGGCGTTAATCATTTAGGCAGGTTACCTTTGCTTTCTTGGGCACAGGGACTATGGTGGTCTGTTTGAAACATATGGGTATTACAGACTCGGTCAGGGAGAGTTCGAAAATGTCAGTGAAGACACTTGGTCATTTGGTCAGCGCATGCTTTGACTGGACGTTCTGCTAATCTGTCTGACCCCGCAGCTTTGTGAATGTTGACCTGTTTAAAGGTCTTGCTCACATCGGCTATGGAGAGTGTGATCACACAGCTGTCCGGAACAGCTGGTGCTCTCATGCATGCTTCAGTGTTGCTTGCCTCGAAGCGAGCATAAAAAGTATTTAGCTCATCTGGTAGGCTTGCGTCACTAATTTATTTTTTATTTAACTAGGCAAGTCAGTTAAGAACAAATTCTTATTTACAATGATGGCCTACCCTGGCCAAACCCGGACGATGCTGGGCCAATTGTGCGCTGCCCTATGGGACTCCCAATCACGGCCGGATGTGATGTTGCCTGTATTCAAACCAGGGACTGCAGTGACGCCTCTTGCACTGAGATGCAGTGCCTTAGACCGCTGCGCCACTCAGGAGCCCCTGTAAGCAGGAATTAGGAGGATAGAATTATGGTCAGATTTGCCAAATCTGGAGAGGGAGAGCTTTGTATGCATCTCTGTGTGTGGCGCAAAGTTGGTCTAGAGTTTTTTTTCCCTCTCTGACATTCTAGTAAAAATGAGGTCAAATGGATTTAAGTTTGGATGCATTAAAGTCCCCGGAAATTAGTAGCGCCGCTTTTGGATGAGCATTTTCCTGTTTGCTAATGGCCTTATACATCTCGCTGAGTGCGTTCTTAGTGCCAGCATCGGTTTGTGGTGGTAAATAGATGGCTACGAATAATATAGATGAGATCTCTCTTGGTAGATAGTGTGGTCTACAGCTTATCATGAGGTATTCTACCTCAAGCGATCAATACCTTGAGACATCTTTAATTAGATATCACTCACCAGCAGTTATTGACAAATAGACACACAACTCCACCCCTCATCTTACCAGATGTAGCTGCTTAGTCCTGCTGATGCACGGAGAAGCCAGCCAGCTCTATATTATCCGTGTCGTCGTTCAGGCACGTCTCAGTGAAACATGAGATATTACAGTTTTTAATTTCCCGGTGGTAGGATAGTCTTAATCGCAGGATCGTCTAGTGATTGCACATTGGCCAATAATACGGAGGGTAGTGGTGCTTTACCTACTTGTCGGCTAATTCTTACAAGGCACCCGCCCTCCTCCCCCTTTTCCTCTGTCTTTTCTTCACACTGATGATGGGGATTTGGGCCTTGTCTTGACAAAGCAGTAAATCCTTCGTGTCGGACTAATTAAAGAAAAAATCTTCTTCCAGTTCAAGTAGTCGCTGTTCTAATGTCCAGAAGCTCTTTTTGGTCATAAGAGATGGTAGTAGCAACATTATGTACAAAATTTGTGACAAACAAATTTGTGAAAAACAAACAAAATAGCACAGTTGGTTAGGAGCCCGTAAAACAGCAGCCATCCCCTCTGACGCCATTATAACAAATCATCCTGAATATTAAGGCTATAGTCACTTCATGTTACACACATAGACACTCAACCATGCAAATTGGCTGGTGTAACATCTGCTTCCAGCTCACACTCTCAAACACCTAGATCCCCTGAACGCAGCTCATTCTCCAGATCCCAATCACCTGAATTCTAATCACCTGTTCACTCACCTGTATGTCATTATCACACACTATTTAGTTCAGTTCTTTGCACCCCATCATTGTGAGGTATTGTTTATTTTGTGACACACGTCTTTCAGAGCGCTGTTTTTCCAGTGAAGTACCCCTCCTGTGTATGATAGGTTTTGCCTGCCTTCCTAATGACGCCTTTTGCCTATTCCCTGCCTGTACTTTAGCCTATCGGATTTCCTGTTATCTACCTATTGCTCTCAGACTACGTTACTAGCCTTTTCCCTGCCTGTACTGTTGCCCTTTTGGAACCCTTGTGTATGACATTCTGACTGCCCCTGGATCCAGCTACCTGCCTCCTCCTGTGGTTCTTTGCAGTAAACACCTGCTGCGCCCTGCGCTTGAAGCCAGCTCTCTGTCTCCCTTCTTGTTCATTACAGAATACCTCACCAACAATTATAGATGGATTCAGCGGAGCTTCAGCTACATCTGGCATGACTGTAGGAACATTTCGATGAACCTCCTTCGCCAGTCCATTCCTGCTTCACCCATATCAGGTGCCACAGCCTCCTCTCGTTCATCACCCCCCATATCCATGTCTAATAAATATGATGGCTCCCCAAGGAAATGTCAAGGATTTCTCATGCAGTGTAACCTGTACATAGACCATCACCCCACTGACTTCACCGCTGACAATGACAGGGTGGACTTCGTCCTCTTCCTACTCACAGGCAAAGCTCTAGATTGGGTCACAGCCCTGTGGGCCGCTCAAAGTTCTGATCCGTCCTCTGAATCACGTTTCCACCGGGGACATGTTATGTAAGCTGCAACAGGGCCGTCGCGCCACCACTGAGTATGCCCTTGAGTTCCGTACCATGGCTGCCGGCAGTGGATGGAGTGAACCAGCTCTCCTTACAGTCTACCGGAGGGGTATTAATCGGGAGTTACAGACCGAACTGGCCTGCAGAGGAGATTTAACAGACCTAAACCAATACATCCGGATGTCCATATCCATTGGCAACCTACTAGTGGACTGCAGACCTATGCAGTCGCCCATGGCCTGCGAGTCTTCCACGCCCTTGTCTCGTCCACCACAGTCCAATAGCCCCGAACCCATGCAACTCGGCCGCACCTTTCTCACGCCTGTCGAGGTTACGTGAAAATCTGTATATGCCCAGTTCCTAAGTGTCTTCAGCAAGAAAAAGGCGTTCATTCTGCCCCCTCATCATCCGGAGGACTGCGCGAACGACCTCCTTCCTGGGGCATCGCCCTCTAAGGGTCGGATCTACCCCTTGTCCATCCCAGAGAATGAGGTTATGGACACCTACTGTATATAGAAGAGGCTCTCGACATGAGATTCATCCGTCATCCACGTCTCCGGCTGCATCCAGTTTCTTTTGGTAGTCTCCATCCCTGCATAGATTACCGACCCCTCAATGACTTTACCATCAAGAATCGCTTCCAACTTCCTCTGATTCCAGCCGCACTAGAACAAGTTGGACAGGCTACCATTTACTCCAAACTGGACCGACGTAGTGCTTACAACCTGGTCCGTATCCGATTTGGGGATGAGTGGAAGACAGCGTTCATCAACGCTAGGGGTCACTACAAATACCTGGTTATGCCCTACGGTCTTACCAGTGCTCCCGCAGTCTTCCAGTCCGTCATGAATGAAGTTTTCCAGGACATGATCAACCAGTTCCTCATCGTGTACATTGACGATATCTTGATCTACTCTCACTCCCTTGCAGAACACGCACAGCATGTGCAACAGGACCACCATCTTTATGTCAAGGCTGAGAAGAGCGCCTTTCATGTTACTATGGTAACCTTCTTAGGGTTCGTGCTGACACCAGGAGGGGTCAACATGGACGAAGGCAAAGTCACGGCCGTGCTTAACTGGCCCAAACCTACCACCGTAAAGGAACTACAACGTTTCCTAGTATTCTCCAACTGCTACCACTGGTTCATCTGAAACTGCAGCAGCACAACCGCTCCTCTCTCAGCTCTCACCAGTCAAAAAACCCATACCCTCCAATGGACCGACACCGCCCTTACTGCATTTGAAAAGCCTCGTCACCTCTGCACCCATCCTTAGGCAGCCAGATTCTAGCCTTCCTTTTGTTCTGGGGGTGGATGTATCCGAGATCGGCGTGGGAGCGGTTCTCTCTCAGCGGGTCAAGAAACCTCCCAAATTACACCCATTTGGATTATTTTCCAAGAAACTGTCACCCGCTGACAGGAACTATGATGTCGGGAACCGAGAGCTCCTCACCATTAAGCTGGCTATCGAAGAGTGGCGCCACTGGTTAGAGGGAGCTCATCACCCAATCCTTGTCCTTAACGACCACCGCAATTTGGAGTACTTAAGAAGTGCTAAGAGGCTCAACCTCAGACATGCTCGCTGGGCACTCTTCTTCACCCGATTCAACTTTACTGTCACCTACCTGCCTGGCAAGAAAAATGTGAAAGCTAATTCCTTATCCTGTCTATTTGACGCCCCTTCCTCTAACCCAGCGCCCGAGCCCATCCTACCTCCGTCTTGTGTCGTGGGACCCATACAGTGGGAAATCCAAGCAGCCGTCCAGGCCCTACGCCAGGACCCAGCACCTCCCGACACCCCTGCAGGCAAGACCTACGTTCCTGCGTCAGTCAGACCCCAACTAATGCAGTAGTGCCATTCCTCGCATGAATTCTGGCCATCCCAGAATCACCCGGACCACGGAGATACTGACACACAAGTTCTGGTGGTCATCCCTAACAGCTGACGTCCGAGATTATGTTATTTCCTGTCCCGTCTGTGCTTGGGCAATGAGCCCTTGCCAACTACCTACCGGTAAGCTCGAGCCTTTACCTACACCACACAGACCATGGTCCCACATCGCCATGGATTTCCTCACGGATCTGCCGAACTCTTCGCGCTTCATGACTATTTTAGTTGTAGTGGACCGGTTCTCCAAGATGTGCCGACTCATACCCCTTCCACATCTACCTAATGCCATGGAAATGGCCGAGTGCATGTATCAATATGTGTTTAGTCTGTATGGGAACCCGGAAGACATCGTTTGGGATTGGTCACCCCAGTTCGTCTCAAGGGCGTGGCGAGCCTTCTGCTACCGACTGGGGGTCTCCATCAGCCTATCCTCTGGAAACCATCCCCAAACCAACGGGCAGACGGAACGCCTGAATCAGGAAATAGGGAAGTACCTTCTCCAACACTACACCCACCAACCACACGAGTGGAATCGCGATCTAGCCTGGGCCAAATACGCACAAAACTCCCTGGTGCATCCCTCACTCCATCTCACTCCTTTTCAGTGTGTCTTCGGACACCAACCCCCCGTGTTTCCATGGGAGACCGTCGATGAGTGGTTTCGACGGTGCGACCAGGATTGGGAGACCGCACATCGGCACCTCAATCAAGCTTCCCACTCCCAGAAACAGTTCGCTGTCCGGCGTCGCTGACCTACTCCACTCTTCCACCCTGGGCAACGTGTGTGGCTCTCTACCTGGGACATCCGTCTTCGTGACCCCTGCAAAATGTTCAGTCCCCGGTTCATTGGTCCCTTCAAAATAACACAATGCATCAATCCTGTCACCTACTGTCTCCAGTTGCCCCGCCATTACCGGTCTCCTCATTCTTCCATGTGTCCCTTCTCAAGCCTGTGAGGTACAGCCCTCTCCATCCTCCCGTGGCGAACCTCGGCACACCCCCTCCGTTTGACATCGGCGGTGCACCGGCTTATTCCGTCCGAGTCCTCCTTGACTCCAAGCGCCTGGGTGGTCGCATCCACTACCTGATGGATTGGGTGGGGTACGGACCCAAAAAACGGTCCTGGATCCCCTCCCAGGACATCCTCGACCCAGCCATGATCCTGTCTTTCCACCGTAACCGTCCTGACCGCGCAGCTCCACGCCCCCGGGTGAGGCCCCCTGCTCAGCTTCCTAGGCCGTCAAAAGCCACCCGTTGAGAGGGGTACTGTAACGTCTGTTTCCAACTCACACCCTCAAACACGTAGATCCCCTGAACGCAGCTCACTTTCCAGACCACTTTCCAGCTCACACTCTCTCCTCCCGTGTATGAGAGTTTTTGCCTGCCTCACTAACGACGCCTTTTGCCTATTCCCTGCCTGTACGTTAGCCTATCGGATTTCCTGTTATCTACTTATTGCCTGATCTCCTAGGCTACGTTACTAGCCTTTTCCCTGCCTGTACTGTTGCCCTTTAGGATGACCTTCTGCCTGCCCCTGGACCCAGCTACCTGCCTCTTCCTGTGGTCCTTTGCAATAAACACCTGCTGCGCCCTGGACTTGAAACCAGCTATCTGTCTCTCCTCGTGTTCATTACAGCTGGGTTATTATTTATGTATTTATTTGGACATCACACATTATAGTCTTACTCTTATCCAGACGTCATACACACTCTCACTAAAACACATCCAATATCATACACATCAACCTACTCAGATTTACCACAGACATAATATCTTGACTCAATTTTCTAACAACATTTTCTGACATTGGCTCACAGGCAAACAGGCAAGGGAATAAAACAAATAGAACCTGTTTCTTGAATTCTAAACAACAGACATTTGAAAAATCTTATTTTGACTGTCACAATACCTCTTATGGCAGTAACTTTAAAAGCACTAATTATGGTAAATTTAGACTGAGAATAGTATCTAGTTATGGTAAGGTGTGAAATAAGTATAGCCAGTTATAATTGTAACTGCTTAGCAGATTATAAAAAAGATCAGTCTTTACGTGGCTAAAAGAAAAGGAATATAACATATACTGTTTACAGGAAACTATATCACATCCTTAGATGAAGTTCTGTGGGAAAAGGAATGGGGTAATGAAATAATTTTCTGTCATGGACAAAGGAACTCATAAGGTGTGTTATAAATTAACCCAAAAATGTATCTGAATGTGCAAATAGTAGGAATGATTCGCAAGGAAGGTGGATCTTTTTTAATATTAAAGTGGATGGAAAACAGATTTGGCTTATTAATCTATATGGTCCAAATCAGGATGATCCATACTCCTTTGAAAATATTTAGACCAATTTATTGAACTTACAGGCAACAAACGATTAAATCATTATGGTGGGAGTCTATAACACAGTGTTAGGTACCTCAATGGACTGTAAAGGAAATCTCTCTACAAACTATCATCACCATACTCATAAGGAAATTACAAATATTATGGAAACATTAGAAATAGTGGATATTTGGAGACTAAAAAAACATGACCTTGTGAGATATACATGTAGGTAACTTAATCAAGCTAGTCGCCTTGACTACCTTCTTGTCTCTTTATCTCTTGCATCAAAGGTTAAAAAAGTATTAATAGGAGACAGAATGCGATTGGATCTAATTAGCCTTCACATAACTCTTATAGAAATTCCACGTGGACGGGGATATTGAAAATTTAATCAACGTTTACCGGAGGACAATATATTTTGAACTATAACAAAATAATTTATAACTGAATTTTTCCAGTATAATATAGGTTCATCAAATCCCCTTATTGTTGGGGATACCTTTAAATTCACCTTCAGAGGTCATTCAGTTCAATGTTCATCAATAATAAAAAGTATATTTCTGTCTAAAGAGACAAGACTAACAAGGGAAATCCATAAACTAATAGTGCAGGTAGATAGCAATATAAATGATACTACAGAGAAACAAAATAAGTTCAAGGAAAAACAAAAAGATCTGGAGGAACTTATTCAAGAATGATCTGATGTAATCTATTACAAAAATAAAGAATAAGGAATATGGAGAAAAATGCACCAAATTCTTCCAGAGTCGCCAACACAGGAACGCAGAAATTCGTTACTGAAGACGGAGTCATCTATGATTCTCCAAATTATATTTTGAAAGAGGAAGCTTAATATTTTTAGCAGATGTTCTCTTTTCCGTCTCATCCTCACCCTTTGAATGACGATTACTGTAAGGAATTCTCTCCAAATAATAAAAACCAAATAGATAGTTAATAAATGTACAAAAAGATCAGTGCGAATGCCAAATGCCAGAGGAATAACTTTTTGAGGCTATTAAATCCTTTCAGTCTGGAAAACCCCCCAGGCTTGATGGTATACCGGTAGAGGTATGTCAAGCCTTTTTTGATATACTCAAAGCTTCATTGTTAGCTTGTTTTATCTACTCAAATAAAATAAAATGTAATTTGTCAAATGCGTTGAATACAAATGCTTACTTACAAGCCCTTAACTAACAATGCAGTTTTAAGAAAAATATGTTTGAGTAAAAAATAGATAAGTACAAAATTAAAATAATTAAAGTGAAGCAGTAAAATAACAGTAGTGAGGCTATATACAGGGGGTACCGGTACAACGTCAATGTGCGGGGGCACAGGTTAGTCAAAGTAATTGAGGTAATATGTACATGTAGGTAGAGTTAACATGACTATGCATAGATAATAGAACAGAACAGGCAGAGTGGTCAGGCAGGCGGATTCAGCATCAGGACAAGCAAGGGTCAAAACCAGGAGGGCTAGGAAAGAACAGGAGAAACACTGGTTGACTTGGCAAAACAAGACGAACTGCAACAGAGAGACAGGAAACACAGGGATAAATACACTGGGGACTAATGGGGAAAACAGGAGACACTTGGAGGTGGGTGGAGACAATCACAAAGACAGGTGAAACAGATGAGGGCGTGACAGAAAAAGGTATTTTGTTTTTAAAGGATATTGTAAATTGGAATGGTAGAGAGTTATGTCTTTCATGGAGATATCAGAATTGTATGGGAAGGTCTGCTCAATCCAAGATTACAACCAATTGATTACAGCATTACCGCAAACATGGAGGAGGCAGGTGGCAGCAGGAGGAGGTAGGGAACTGGTCTGTCTGACCAATAAAGATTCAAAACTGGCAGATGAATTAAAATAGCATAAATAGGAAAGTATACCAGTTTAATTTGAGGACCAGGGTGTTGACAGCTGTGCCATAATGATTGTACAGAATTCTTGCCACCAACAAAATGTTGAATATTTGGGGCATACAATCTCAGCTCTGCAGAATTTGTTGTGAGGATACAGAATCAATAGACCATTTGTTTTGGTATTGCCCACAGGTAGCCTGTTTCTGGTCTCAGGTTCAGGAACGGCTGAAAATACTTAACATTGATCTAAAATTGACCCTAGAAATAGTATTGTTGGGAGATCTGGAGAGACCGGGTCAGTCAATTACTAATATACTAATACTCTTAGTAAAAGTATATATCTTCAACTCGCAATCTGTGGATTCCAAAGGTCGAATCATGACGTCAGTGATCTTCATGTCGGAGCTCTAGAAAGAGGCCCTTTAGAGTTCCCGACTTAGAATTCCGAGTTGGATGACCGTTCAAAACTTATTTTCCCAGTCGGAGCTTGTTTTTTTTCTCGAGTTCCCAGTTGTCTTGAACTCACTGAAGTCAGAGATTTCCCAGTTCCGAGTTGTATATGAATGTGGCAGAAGTCATGCTGGCTTGACAGCATGGCCAATATATTCAACCTTTTATGGCCAATGGTATTGAATGTTTATCCTTTTAAGCTTGGAAAACAGACCCTTAAACCCAGAATTGGACCACACACCCACGCCACTAAATAGCAGGCTAGTGATTGCTTTGCAACGCTTGCAGTTAGCCACTGATTCCTTCCAAACCCCTCATTGTTGAATTTGTGATTTCCAACTTGTTGTGTAATGTTTATGTCCAATGGCTGATGGTACCCGGATAAAGCACCAAATAAACTTCAGTTAGTGCTAAACACAGCTGCTAGAATCTTGACTAGAACCCAAAAATGTGATCATACTGTATTACTCCAGTGCTAGCCTCTACACTGGCTTCCTGTTAAGGCAAGGGCTGATTTCAAGGTTTTACTGCTAACCTACAAAGCATTACATGGGCTTGCTCCTACCTATATTCCCGATTTGGTCCTGCTGTACATACCTACACGTACGCTACGGTCACAAGACGCAGGCCTCCTAATTGTCCCTAGAATTTCTAAGAAAACTGCTGGAGGCAGGGCTTTCTCCTATAGAGCTCCATTTTTATGGAATGGTCTGCCTACCCATGTGAGAGACGTAGACTCGGTCTCAACCTTTAAGTCTTTATTGAAGACTCATCTCTTCAGTAGGTCCTATGATTGAGTGTAGTCTGGCCCAGGAGTGTGAAGGTGAATGGAAAGGCACTGGAGCAACGAACTGCCCTTGCTGTCTCTGCCTGGCCGGTGCCCCTCTCTCCACTGGGATTCTCTGCCTCTAACCCTATTACAGCGGCTGAGTCACTGGCTTACTGGAGCTCTTCCATGCCGTCTCTAGTAGGGGTGCGTCACTTGAGCGGGTTGAGTCACTGATGTGATCTTCCTGTCTGGGTTGGCGCCCCCCCTTGAGTTGTGCAGTGGCGGAGATCATTGTGGGCTATACTTGGCCTTGTCTCAGGATGGTAAGTTGGTGGTCGAAGATATCCCTCTAGTAGTGTGGGGGCTGTGCTTTGGCAAAGTGGGTGGGGTTATATCCTGCCTGTTTGGCCCTGTCCGGGATATCGTCGGATGGGGCCCCTCCTGTCTCAGCCTCCAGTATTTATGCTGCAGTAGTTTATGTGTCGGGGGGCTAGGGTCAGTCTGTTATATCTGGAGTATTTATCCTGTCTTATCTGGTGTCCTGTATGAATTGAAGTATGCTCTCTCTCTCTCTTTCTCTCTTCTCTCTCTCTCTCTCTCTCTCTCTTTCTTTCTTTCTTTCTTTCTTTCTTTCTTTCTTTCTCTCTCTCAGAGGACCTGAGCCCTAGGACCATGCTACAGGACTACCTGGCCTGATGACTCCTTGCTGTCCCCAGTCCACCTGGCCGTGTTGCTGCTCCAGTTTCAACTGTTCCGCCTGCGGCTATGGAAACCTGACCTGTTCACCGGATGTGCTACCTTTCCCAGACCTGCTGTTTTCAACTCTCTAGAGACAGCAGGAGCGGTAGAGATACTCTGAATGATCGGCTATGAAAAGCCAACTGAAATTTTCTCCTGAGGGTCTGACCTGTTGCACCCTCGACAACCACTGTGATTATTATTATTTGACCCTGCTGGTCATCTATGAACATTTGAACATCTTGGCCAAGTTCTGTTATTATCTCCATCTGGCACAGCCAGAAGAGGACTGGCCACCCCTCATAGCCTGGATCCTCTCTAGGTTTCTTCCTAGGTTCTGGCCTTTCTAGGGAGTTTTTCCTAGCCACCGTGCTTCTACACCTGCATTGCTTACTGTTTGGGGTTTTATGCTGGTTTTCTGTACAGCACTTTGTGACATCAGCTGATGTAAGAAGGGCTTTATAAATACATTTGATTGATTGATTGATTGGTGCTCCCCTCGAACGCGCCCATTGTGTCCCAGAATAAATTGGAAAGGGCGTCTCGGAATTCCCACCACGTGCACGCATATCACCCTTTTACGATAATGAGCATTTGATTGGTCCAAATCGTAATGAGCATTTGATTGGTCCAAATCGAAAACATGGTAATTGTATAAACCATCTCATTGGTTAAATCCTCCAGGTCCCTAGAGAACACAGCGCAAAGCCTCCAGACAAGAGATCCTTGGGCGTCTCATACTATGAGAAAGTAGTACGTGTATACATATCATTATATCTGAGAAATTACACAATGGTTATTTTTTATATTGTATAAATCATCATATTAATTCCTCTATCTCTATATTTCAATTAATCATTGCCGGATATAACGACAAATTCCAGGAAAATACCGAGTAGTCTTTCGGGGCGGAGGGATACAACCATCCTCCACTCGTTAAAAACATTGGCGTTATTGAAAAGGTAGGGAAAGACCGTGACAAAGCTCAGACAGCAAATACATTCCGTAATATCGACACAGTCTTTTGGACTTCTTACCATCTTCTGCGATTTCTACTAGATAATAATTAACCGCTCTGCAAGTGTACTGTTTTCAGTACTTCAAGGAATCGGTCATCTTCAAAGTGATGAATTAAGATACAGGATTCTCGTTTCTAATCTGAAAAGGACGATGCGGCATTTTATTTGAGACATCGACGGGGCGGGTGGAGTTGGCACACTGGATTTATTAGCTAGCCGCTACCAGCGCTAACCTTTTCAGTCATATTTACATAAGATTGGATCAGAATCTACCTTTTCAGATAAACAAGAATTTAGTTAGTCTTCCGTTCGAATATGTTGTTGTCAAAGTTTGGCTCATTCTCGCACATTTGCCACCCTTCGAGCATGGACCATTTACCGGTGAAAATACAGCTCCAGCCAGGTATGATTCGAACCCGCTGTCATTCTTCGTGCTTTACATAGCCGGAAAGATGGACTGTTTATTGAACTAGATTTATCTTAGTCATTCATGCTTCCAATAATGAAACAATTGTATTTTACTGACTAACTCTAAAATCCTTACATGGAACTATTTAAATGGCTTCGTACTGTCGATATGCACGCCAACTGTGATTAACATAGCTAACGTTAGTCAACAGCTGCGATTCGATTGCCTATCTTGCACTGTGAAAGACGAGACTGTCGTGTATGTTTATCTGCTCTCAATTTGATGTTTCTCCAGGTAAAGTGGAAAAGGAGCCGTTCGAAAAGGTTTACACCGTGGGATCGGTGCTGGGCAGCGGTGGATTCGGCACAGTCTACGCCGGTAGTCGGCTCTCGGATGACGCACTGGTAAGAATAGGAGTGCTTTGATCTTGGCACATGGCGCCATCAAGGCATCTCATAGTTATTTACTAACTTCGTTGTATCTAATGTGTATTTTTTTTCTCTCTCGAAATTAGGTCGCAGTGAAACATGTGCCGAAGGAGCGGGTGACCGAATGGGGTACTATTGTAAGTATCACCACTCCGGTTTGTTTAGGTTTTTCACCCATGTCAGTTGTTTTTTGATAATTGAATCGATTCTAGGTCACTCAACTCATTTGTGATTTCATATTTTCTTCCAGAATGGTGTGATGGTGCCTTTGGAGATTATTTTATTGAAGAAAGTCAGTTCGTCGTTTCGGGGGGTTATACAACTCCTGGATTGGTATGAGCGACCAGACGGCTGGTTGATTGTTATGGAACGACCGGAGCTGGTCAAGGATCTTTTCGATTTCATAACGGAGAAGGGCGCTTTGGATGAGGAGACAGCAAGGGGATTTTTCCGTCAGGTTTTGGAGGCTGTCCGCCACTGCTACAGCAGCGGGGTAGTTCACAGAGATATCAAAGATGAAAATCTGCTTGTAGACCTACGCACTGGGGAGCTCACGCTTATTGACTTTGGTTCAGGGGCGATTCTCAAGGACACGGTCTACACTGACTTTGACGGTATGTACTCTACCCAATGCGTTGCCAGCAGTGGCTTCGTTGTATTTTCTGGGTTTGATGTGTTTTTGAAGGTGCGTTATAGTCTGTACTGACCCATGACGTGCTTTCAGCTATATTTGTTTGTTTTAGTATAGATACCTACTCGCCTTATTAGATCATCTGATGATATAATACCCCCCCCCCCCCCCCCCTTCCTCTGTATTGGCCGGCGTGTCCACAGACGCTTGTGACGCAGTGGTTTGTTTTTGGTACCTCATAGTTTTCCGGCGGGTGGTGATGTTATCAGCAATGTTTATAGGTCGATCCTTATTCATTTTGATTATCCCTATGTAGTTAATTTCAAGTACCTTTTATAAATGTCATATTAGTCAATAATTTAACACATTAGTGTAGTAAAATAGGTTATTGTTATATGTTGATAATTGTCTGTGTTCTGTTAAGAAACGCTCACTTCAAAGCCTTTAGGTAATGGCTATTGGGCCAGCTGCCACGTAACATCTGTTTGTTGTGAAACCTGAGCTTGGGCTGATTCATGTCACGTGGTGGCTCACATTGCGCACTCGAGTTTGTGTTTGGTATCCAAGTTACTCATGCCTGGAGGGAGGGGAGTGAGGCGGGTCACCCAGTTTCATAGAGATTTGTTGTGGAAAAGAAAAAGCCATTATTACACCAGTATAACATCCTTGTTTTAGATGGAATTACACTTGCCTTGTTCTGCCTTTTTATAGAGACATTATCTGACTATTTTTAAATATCCATCATTTATAATCTTTCCAAATCATACAGTATTGCAATATAGGCCTATTTATATTATTGTTGTCACATGAAATGTCCCAAATAAACAGTTTTGATGCTATTATAGAAGTTAAGAAGTCACTAATCAGCCTTTTCTTCTCCAGGTACAAGAGTATATAGCCCGCCAGAGTGGATCCGCTTCCATAGATACCACGGGCGCTCGGCTACGGTGTGGTCGCTAGGGGTGCTGCTGTACGACATGGTCTGTGGAGACATCCCCTTTGAGCAAGACGAGGAAATCCTCCAGGGGAGACTGTACTTCAGGAGGAGAGTGTCTAATGGTGTGTACTAACTCCATTAGTCAACCTACAATCATAAACACATTTCTAAGTCTTAAAACATATTTCTTAACACTATTTTATATTTCATTTCTTCCCTCCATCTCCCTCTTGTCCCACAAAATAAAATACTAATCCATGTTTTCCCCTTTTCTCTCCCTCTTTCCAGAGTGCCAGCAGCTGATCAAGTGGTGCCTGTCGCTACGGCCGTCAGACAGGCCTACTCTAGAACAGATCCTGGACCACCCGTGGATGCGCTTGGCTGGGGAAGTGTCGATGTCCTCCAAGCCTGAGGATGGGGACATCCGGCTGAGGACCATCGACACGGACACATCTAGCACAAGCTCCAGCAAGGAGAGCCTATGAAAGAGAGAAGAGGGGATGAGAGGAGAAAAGAGTGAATGGACATGAGGGGGGGGGTTTAACTGGACTTAAAAGGGCTCTGGTCCTTATGCCCCACCATGGCTTTGGCTGGCAGAATTATTTTTGGTTTCCTTTTGTAGGGAATTATTATAATTTATTATGGTTTGTTCTTCCTTTATCTTTTGTTTATTTTTTATAACTCATGAATTGTTTCCTAATGTGGAACATTTGCTGTTTGGGCGGTCTTTACCAGTGACTATTTATTTAGTACTTTATTATTTTCTAATTTGTTATAACAAGGCTGATTTTATGCATCTGGTTTAAAGCCCCTTATTCAGACAGACATAGCTGCTCTCATAGAGCTTGGAGAATGCTTTATATTTCAATGTTTTTGATTTGGAGTGCCTTTTTTGAAAGCTGCTTCTCGGGGGGGGCTTTTGTCATAACTTTTTGTTGTTATAACCCTTTCGGGCTGGTTTGTTTGTACGTATCCCACCCTGTCATGATGGAGATTAGTTGTCTTCCTCCACGACAGTGTGGTAAACTACACCACCCAGCATTCTTAGGGATCATAAAATAGGGGATGAAGGCGGGAGTTGACTGTTGACCATGGAATACTTGAAATGCAACCCACTCACACTGCGCCCCCTTACTAAGCTGCTCACTCATACTACAGCCTCGAGTTGTTTGGATTTCTCAAAATTGGATCCTTTCATTTCTGAATGTGTATTAAAACTACATTATCTGTGTGTTTAGCCCCTTGGAAATGTATTTTAATTGAATGTTTTGCCTTTCCCCCATCTCACTACTGGCACTACATTGCTCTTGCCCTGGACTGGTGTATCATGGCTTAAGTGTGAAATGCACAATCAATGCAATATTCATGGTCTCGGTTATGTCTTTTACTATACAAATATTGTGCAGTTTTTTTAATTTTTTATCCCATGCTGTTAATTTATTCAGAATGTGTAGACATTCCACTCTTTAGGCTCATTTTATTTATTGTAGATGTTTAAGAGGTGAGAAATCCCAGAATTTGCATATCTTTACATGGCCTTTTGTTTTGCATTCCTGTAATGATATTTTTACACTTCAACATACATTTTAATTTTTTATTTATTTTTAGATTGTGGATGGATGCACTGAAGTTGTCGAAAGGGAATTAAAACAAGGTTTACTTAAATTTGGAAGAGCTACGAATGTGATTGAACTCCTTTTTATAGTCTTGTAAGTAATGTTGGATT
Organism: Salvelinus alpinus; assembly: GCF_045679555.1. Lineage (NCBI taxonomy): Eukaryota > Metazoa > Chordata > Actinopteri > Salmoniformes > Salmonidae > Salvelinus > Salvelinus alpinus. The sequence goes on from NC_092122.1 coordinate 1,063,447, forward strand.
GACTTAATCTAAAAGTACATCTGCTTTTTGGGGTACATTACACGTGTGCTGTCTCCATGCATTGAACTCCATGGACGCACATGGCTATTGGGTTGGATAAGGCTATTCTAGTTAGTGACTATGATGAATCTGTGGCTTGCCTGGTGTTAGATATTCTCTTTCGGTTTAGCTGTATGACACGAATGATAGAGATCTGGTGATGCAATTTTTTTATACAAACATTTCAATTAAATCCCTTTGTACATAAATCATACTTGTGTTGTCTTTTTTACTGGTAAAAATTCCTCATACAGTCATTGATAAATCTATAAACCAAACATTATTAAATGGGTAAGGATGTTTGCATATATCTATATACAGTTAGAACAACCTCAATTTGTCAGGCATGGACTCGACAAGGTGTCAAGCATTCACAGGGATGCTGCCCCATGTTTTGTATTTCTATTTATTATGGATCCCCAGCAGCTACTCTTCCTGGGGTCCAGCAACATAAGACTGTTACATACAGCTTAAAATACTACATGACATTACATTTCATAACACCTTCCCCAACACATTCATTGTGTGCCCTCAGGCCACCATTCCACCACCACATATTTACAATACAACATCCAGGCGCCTGTGTGTGTCTTCTCAGTCCCCGCTGTTCCATAAGGTGTATTTTTATCTGTTTTTTCAATCCGATTCTACTGCTTGCATCAGTTACCTGATGTGGAATAGAGTTCCATGTAGCTGTGGCTCTATGTATTACTGTGCACCTCCTATTGTCTGACTCCAATGCTTCCCACAGTTGTGTCAAGTTGGCTGGATGTCCTTTTGGTGGTGGACCATCGATACACACAGGAAACTGTTGAGTGGGAAAAACCCAGCAGCGGTGCAGTTCTTGACACAAACCGGTATGCATAGCACCTACTACCATACCCCGTTCGTAGGCACTTAAATCTTTTGTCTTGTCCATTCACTCTCTGAATGGCACATATACACAATCCATGTCTCAATTGTCTCAAGGCTTATAAATCATTTAACCTGTCTCATGCCCTTCATCGACAATGATTGAAGTCGATTTAACAAGTGACAGCTTTCACCTGGTGTCATGGAAAGTGCAGGTGTTCGTAATCTTTTGTATAGTCAGTGTGTGACGTGGCTGTATTAGCTGTACACAGAGAAGGACTGGGTAGAAGAAAGTGACACAGGAATGAGGCAGGAGCCAGGGACATGCATCATCACACTCACAACACAACCCTGAACATAGCTAGAACTAATTGCTTTTCCGTTTATGCTGCCGGCCTCATCTGCCTGCCATACAATAACAATACCATAAGTCACTCCATTATTGGTGGAGCAGAGCAGTGGGCTGTGAGAAAGAGAAAGGTAGACGATGTTCGTCATCATCTGTAAGTCAGTGTTCTCCAGGAAGTGGTAGTGGGGGATGGAGGGACGAGTGTTGTTGTTGTGGTGGGGAGGTGCTGCCCCCTCTGGTGACTCCCTGCCCATGAGCTGTTATGGCACCTCACCGTAGATAATGACCATAGGCACAGATCTAGGCGCTACCCCTCAAGCTCAACCTTAACTGTTTGAAGTGAAAAACACATAACAGATCTTAGTTCAGTGTCTAAGTCAAGTGTCCATGGTTAACTGTTAAAGTGTATCCTAAATATGATATGCAAAGTACATTTTTATAGCTCTCCCTATCTAAAAATCACACATCATCAAATCAAATCAAATTCACGTGCCGAATACAACAGACCTTACAGTGAAATACTTACTTACAAGCCCTTAACCAACAATGCAATTTTAAGAAAAGACCTAAAAAAAGTACGAGATAAAAATAACAAATAATTAAAGAGCAGCAGTAAAATTACAATAGTGGGCTATATATAGGGGGTACCAGTACAGAGTCAGTATACGGGGCACCGGTGTCGAGGTAATTGTAATATGTACATGTTGGTAGAGTTATTAAAGTGACTATGCAAAGATAATAACAGAGTAGCAGCAGCGTAGAAGAGGAGGGGGGGCAATGCAAATAGTCTGGGTAGCCATTTCATTAGATGAGTCTTATAGCTTGGGGCTAGAAGCTGTTAAGAAGCCTCTTGGATCTAGGCTTGGCGCTCTGCGGTAGCAGAGAGAACAGTCTATGACTAGAGTGGCTGGAGTCTTTGACAATTTTTAGGGCCTTCCTCTGACACCGCCTGGATTTATAGGTCCTGGATGGCAGGAAGCTTGGCCCCGGTGATGTACTGGGCTGTACGCACTATCTGTAGTGCCTTGCGGTCGGAGGCCGAGCAGTTGCGATACCAGGCAGTGATGCAACCCGTCAGGATACTCTCGATGGTGCAGCTGTAAAACCTTTGAGGATCTGAGGTCCCATGACAAATATTTTCAGTCTCCTGAGGGTGAATTTGTTTTTGTCATGCCCTCTTCACGACTGCCTTGCTGTGCTTGGACCATGTTAGTTTGTTGGTGATGTGGTCGCCAAGGAACTTGAAGCTCTCAACCTGCTCCACTACAGCCCCTTCGATGAGAATGGGGGCGTGCTCGGTCCTCCTTTTCCTGTAGTCCACAATCATCTCCTTTGTCTTGATCACATTGAGGGAGAGGCTGTTGTCCTTGCATCACAAAGTCAGGTCTCTGACCTCCTCCCTATAGGCTGTCTCATCGTTGTCGGTGATCAGGCCTACCACTGTTGTGTCATCAGCAAATTTAATGATGGTGTTGGAGTCGTGCTTGGCCATGCAGTCATGAGTGAACAGGGAGTACAGGAGGGGACTGAGCACGCACCCCTGAGGGGCCCCCGTTTTGAGGATCAGCGTGGCGGATGTGTAGTTACCCACCCTTACTACCTGGGGGCGGCCCATCAGGAATTCCAGGATCCAGTTGCAGAGGGAGGTGTTAAGTCCCAAGGTCCTTAGCTTAGTGATGAGCTTTGAGGGCCCTATGGTGTTGAACGCTGAGCTGTAGTCAATGAATAGCATTCTCACATAGGTGTTCCTTTTGTCCAGGTGTGAATGGGCAGTGTGGAGTGCAATAGAGATTGCATCATCTTTGGATCTGTTGGGGCAGTATGCAAATTGGAGTTGGTCTAGGGTTTCTAGGATAATGGTGTTGTGAACCATGACCAGCCTTTCAAAGCATTTCATGGCTACAGACATGAGTGCTACGGGTCGGTAGTCATTTAGGCAGGTTACCTTAGTGTTCTTGGGCACAGGGACTATGGTGGTCTGCTTGAAACATGTTTGTATTACAGACTCAGACAGGGAGAGGTTGAAAATGCCAGTGAAGACACTTGCCAGTTGGTTAGCGCAAGCTCGGAGTACATGCCCTGGTAATCCGATGTCTGGCCTTGCGGCCTTGTGAATGTTGACCTGTTTAAAGGTCTTACTCACATCAGCTGCGGAGAGCATGATCACACAGTCATCTGGAACAGCTGATGCTCTCATGCATGTTTTAGTGTTTTTTGCCTCGAAGCGAGCATAGAAGTTGTTTAGCTCGTCTGGTAGGCTCATATCACTGGGCAGCTCTCAGCTGTGCTTCCCTTTGTAATCTGTAATAGTTTACCAGCCCTGCCACATCTGACGAGCGTCAGAGCCGGTGTAGTACGGTTAGACTTTAGTCCAGTATTGATGCTTTGCCTGTTTGATGGTTCTTCGGAGGGCATAGCAGTATTTCTTATAAGCTTCCGGTTTAGAGTCCCGGTACTTGAAAGCAGCAGCTCTACCCTTTAGTTCAGTGCGAATGTTGTCTGTAATCCATAGCTTCTGGTTGGCGTATGTATGTACAGTCACTGTGGGGACGACATCATCGATGCACTTATTGATGAAGCCAATGACTGATGTGGTGTACTCCTCAATGCCATCGGAAGAATATTGGAACATATTTCTGTCTGTGCTAGCAAAACAGTCATGTAGTTTAGCATCTGCTTCATCAGACCACTTTTTAGTAGACCTAATCACTGGTGCGTCCTGCTTTAGTTTTTGATTGTAAGCATGAATCTTGAGGATAGAATTATGGTTAGATTTGCCTAATGGAGCGCGAGGGAGAGCTTTGTACGCATCTCTGTGTGTGGAGTGAAGGTGGTCTAGAGTTTTTTTCCCACTGGTTGCATGTTTAACATGCTGATTAGTTAAAACTGATTTAAGTTTCCCTGCATTAAAGTCCCCGACCAATAGGAGCGACGCTCTGGATGAGCATTTTCCTGGTTGCTTATGGCGGTATACAGCTCATTGAGTGCGGTATTAGTGCCAGCATCGGTCGGTGGTGGTATGTAGACAGCTACAAAAAATACAGATGAAAACTCTCTGGGTAGATAGTGTGGTCTACAGCTTATCATGAGATACTCTACCTCAGGCGAGAAAAACCTTGAGACTCCCTTAGATATTGTGCACCAGTTGTTGTTTACAAATATACATAGGCTGCCACCCCGTGCCTTACAGAGCCTGCTGTTGTATGCTGCCGATAGAGTGTATAACCCGCCAGCTGTATGTTATTAATGTCGTCGTTCAGCCACAACTCGTGAAACATAAGATATTACAGTTTTTAATGTCCCATTGTGTAACGATCGTCTGTGGTGGTAGAAGGATCGGACCAAAGCGCAGCGTGGTAAGTGTTCATGATGACGTTTAATACAAACTCAGAACACTAAACAAAACAATAAACGATGAACAAACGAAACAGTACCGTGTGGCGACAAACACTGACACGGAAGACAAACACCCACAAACCAAAAGACAAAACAGGCTACCTAAATATGGTTCCCAATCAGAGACAATGACAAACACCTGCCTCTGATTGAGAACCATATCAGGCCAAACGACAAACCCAACATAGAAACACAAAACATAGATAACCCACCCAACTCACGCCCTGACCACACCAAAACAAAGAAAATACAAAAGAACTATGGTCAGAACGTGACACATTGGTAGGATATACTTGCTTTCAGTTTGTCCCATTTCTTTTCCAGCGATTGAACGTTGGTATTACAGTATGGATGGCAAAGACAGATTAGCTAATTGTCAGAATTCTCAGTTTCTTTCTCCAGCGAATGACGGGATGAGGGCCTGTTCGGGTGTTTGGAGTATATCCTTCCCATCCGACTCATTAAAGACAAATTTGTTGTCCAATTCGAGATGAGTAATTGCTGTTCTGATGTCCAGAAGCTCTTTTCGATCATAAGAGACGGCTAGCATTAACATTATGTACAAAATAATTTACAAACAATGCAGAAAAACTAACAAAATAGCACGGTTGGTTAAGAGCCAATAAAACGGCAGCCATCATCTCCGGGGGCATCTTCATCATTCATTAAAAACTTTCATTTCCAATATGACAGCAGGCATATGGATATTTAAGGGCTTTAGCATTGGATAGCTGGTTCCTTGAACATACACAAGGATCAGCACAGTGATGAAAGAACTCATTTATGTGCTGATGAAAAAGGCACGGCTTCCCTTTTAATTAGCTATCTTTGCCTTGCAAACGTATTCAAACCCCTTGGATTTCTTCACATTTTATTGTGTTATAAAATGGGATTACAATGAATTTAATACACACAAAATACTCAAGTGGAAGAAAAAAAGTGAACACTTTTTAAAGATGAACAAAAATGTAATAACTAAAATATAGTCGCTGCATACGTGTTTAGCCCCTTTGCTTAGGCAAGCCTGAATTAGTTCATGAGATAAATGTGGCTTAACAAATCACAAAACTTGTTACATGGACTCACTCTGTGTGAAATAATAGGGTTTGACATGATTTTTAAATGACTAACCCTTCCTCTGTCCGCCATACATACAACATCTGTAAGGTCCCTCTCAAGTATTAAACTTCAAGCACTGCTCAGGGATGTTAACATGAGGTCATTGGTGATTTAAAACAGCTACAGTGTTCAATGGCTGTGATGGGAGAGAACTGAGGATGCATCAACATTGTAGTGACTCCACAATAAAGTATGCAACAAGGCACTAAGGTACAGTGCCTTTGGGAAGTATTCAGACCCCTTGACTTTTTCCACATTTTGTTAGGTTACAGCCTTATTCTAAAATTGATACATTTGTTTTCTCTCATCACAATAACCCATCATGACAAAGCAAACACTGTTTTTTATAAATTTTTGCTAATTTATAAAATATTAAAAACGGAAATATCACATTTACATAAGTATTCTGACCCTTTTCACAGTAATTTGTTGAAGCACATTTGGCAGCGATTACAGCCCTGAGTCTTCTTGGGTATGACGCTACTAGCTTGGCACACCTGTATTTGCGGAGTTTCTCCCATTCTTCACTGCAGATCCTCTCCTGCTCTGTCAGATTGGATTGGAGAGAGTTGCTGCACAGCTATTTTCAGATCTCTTCAGAGATGTTAGATCGGGTTCAAGTCCGAGATCTGGCTGGGCCACTCAAGGACATTCAGGGAATTGCACTGAAGCCACTCCTGCGTTGTCTTGGCTGTGTGCATAGGGTCGTTGTCCTGTTGGAAGGTGAACCTTCGCCCCAGTCTGAGGACCTGAGCGCTCTGGAGCAGGTTTTCATCAAGGATCTCTCTGTACATTGCTCCATTCATCTTAGCCTCGTTCCTGACTAGTCTCCCAGTCCCTGCCACTGAAAAACATCCCCACAGCATGATGCTGCTACCACCATGCTTCACCGTAGGGATGGTGCCAGGTTTCCTCCAGACGTGACGCTTGGCATTCAGGTCAAAGAGTTCAATCTTGGTTTCATCAGACCAGAGAATGTTGTTTCTCATGGTCTGAGAGTCTTTAGGTGCTTTTTGGCAAACTCCAAGCAGGCTGTCATGTGCCTTTTACTGAGGAGAGGCTTCCATCTGGCCACTCTACCATAAAGGCCTAGTTGTTGGAGTGCTGCAAAGGTGGTTGTCCTACTGGAAAGTTCTCCCATCTCCACAGAGGAACTCTTGAGCTCTGTCAGAGTGACCATCGGGTTCTTGGTCACCTCCCTGACCAAGGCCCTTCTCCCCCGATTGCTCAGTTTGGCCGGGCGGTCAGCTCTAGGACGAGTCTTGGTGGTTCCATACTTCTTCCATTTAAGAATGATGGAGGCCACTGTGTTCTTGGGGACCTTCAATGCTGCAGACATTTTTTGGTACCCTTCCCCAGATCTGTGCCTCGACACAATCCTGTATCAGAGCACTGAGGACAATTCCTTCGACATCATGGCTTGGTTTTTGCTCTGACATGCACTGTCAACTGTGGGACCTTATATAGACAGGTGTGTGCCTTTCCAAATCATGTCCAATCAATTGAATTTAACACAGGTGGACTCGAATCAAGTTGTAGAAACATCAAGGATGATCAATGGAAACAGGATGCACCTGAGCTCAACTTCGAGTCTCATTGTAAATGTTCTGAATACTTGTGTAAATAAGGTATTTCTGTTTTTTATTTGTAATAAATTTGCTAATTTCTAAAAACCTGTATTCACTTTGTCATTATGGGGCATTGAATGTAGATTAATGAGGATTTTTTTTTAAATGTAATCCATCTTAGAATAAGGCTGTAACGTAACAACATTTGGAAAAGTAAAGGGGTCTGGAATACTTTACGAATGCACTGTAATTATTTTAAAACATGAACCTGGCTAAAGGGATAAACGTTTTGGCCTAAATGAAAAGCCCAATGTTTGGGGCAAATCCAACCCAACACATCACTGAGTAACTGCCTCCCAATTTTAAGTATGGTGGTAGCTGCATCATGGTAAGGGTATACTTGACATCTGCAAATACTGTGGAGTTTTTTTAGGATAAAAATAAACAGGATAGGGCTAAGCACAGGCAGAATCCTAGACAAAAACCTGCATTAGTCTGCTTTACACCAGCCACTGTGAGAGAAATTCACCATTCAGCAGGACAATAACCTGCGTCACAAGGCCAAATCTACACTGGATATGCAGTGAATGTTCCTAAGTGAATGTTCCTAAGTGGCCAAGTTACAGTTTTGACTTAAATCTGCTTGAAATACTATTGCAAGACTTTAAAATGAAGCCATGATTCCCAACATATTGATAGAGCTTGAAGAATTTTAAAAAGAATAATAGGCACATTTTTCACAATCCAGTTGTGAGAGTCTTTAGGTGCTTTTTGGCAAACAGTTCCCGCTCAGCCCAGTCAAAACTGTTCGCTGCTCTGGCACCCCAATGGTGGAACAAACTCCCTCACGACGCCAGGACAGCGGAGTCAATCACCACCTTCCGGAGACACCTGAAACCCCACCTCTTCAAGGAATACCTAGGATAGGATAAAGTAATCCTTCTGACCCCCCCCCCCCCTTAAAAGATTTAGATGCACTATTGTAAAGTGGTTGTTCCACTGGATGTCATAAGGTGAATGCACCAATTTGTAAGTCGCTCTGGATAAGAGCGTCTGCTAAATGACTTAAATGTTAAAATGTTAAATGTGCAAAGCTCTTAAGGGCTGATTCGGAATGTATTCCTTTCCAATGCATTCCTTTCCTACACACTTTTCAGTTTTTGGTATTCACACTTACCTTATTCAGTCGAGTAACGTGTTCTGCAGATGTGGCTACCTTGCGCGTTCTGAATACATTTCATTCAACCGCTGAAAACCCTCCCACTTCCTGGCAAACAGATTTTCTCATTCAATAGGGTTTTCAGTACATTTATCTTAAGGCATCCCTTTAAATACAGTGTACCTTTTAGTTCAAAATTTGGCGACAGAACAGGTTAAGATATTAGGGATCAATGAAAGAAAGTCATCTAAATACACTGCTCAAAAAAATAAAGGGAACACTTAAACAACACAATGTAACTCCAAGTCAATCACACTTCTGTGAAATCAAACTGTCCACTTAGGAAGCAACACTGATTGACAATAAATTTCACATGCTGTTGTGCAAATGGAATAGACAACAGGTGGAAATTATAGGCAATTAGCAAGACACCCCCAATAAAGGAGTGGTTCTGCAGGTGGTGACCACAGACCACTTCACAGTTCCTATGCTTCCTGGCTAATGTTTTGGTCACTTTTGAATGCTGCCGGTGCTTTCACTCTAGTGGTAGCATGAGACGGAGTCTACAACCCACACAAGTGGCTCAGGTAGTGCAGCTCATCCAGGATGGCACATCAATGCGAGCTGTGGCAAGAAGGTTTGCTGTGTCTGTCAGCGTAGTGTCCAGAGCATGGAGGCGCTACCAGGAGACAGGCCAGTACATCAGGAGACGTGGAGGAGGCCGTAGGAGAGCAACAACCCAGCAGCAGTACCGCTACCTCCGCCTTTGTGCAAGGAGGAGCAGGAGGAGCACTGCCAGAGCCCTGCAAAATGACCTCCAGCAGGCCACAAATGTGCATGTGTCTGCTCAAACGGTCAGAAACAGACTCCATGAGGGTGGTATGAGGGCCCGACGTCCACAGGTGGGGGTTGTGCTTACAGCCCAACACCGTGCAGGACGTTTGGCATTTGCCAGAGAACACCAAGATTGGCAAATTCGCCACTGGCGCCCTGTGCTCTTCACAGATGAAAGCAGGTTCACACTGAGCACATGTGACAGACGTGACAGAGTCTGGAGACGCCGTGGAGAACGTTCTGCTGCCTGCAACATCCTCCAGCATGACCGGTTTGGCGGTGGGTCAGTCATGGTGTGGGGTGGCATTTCTTTGGGGGCCGCACAGCCCTCCATGTGCTCGCCAGAGGTAGCCTGACTGCCGTTAGGTACCGAGATGAGATCCTCAGACCCCTTGTGAGACCATATGCTGGTGCGGTTGGCCCTGGGTTTCTCCTAATGCAAGACAATGCTATACCTCATGTGGCTGGAGTGTGTCAGCAGTTCCTGCAAGAGGAAGGCATTGATGCTATGGACTGGCCCGCCTGTTCCCCAGACCTGAATCCAATTGAACACATCTGGGACATCGTGTCTCGCTCCATCCACCAACGCCACGTTGCACCACAGACTGTCCAGGAGTTGGCGGATGCTTTAGTCCAGGTCTGGGAGGAGATCCCTCAGGAGACCATCCGCCACCTCATCAGGAGCATGCCCAGGCGTTGTAGGGAGGTCATACAGGCACGTGGAGGCCACACACACTACTGAGCCTCATTTTGACTTGTTTTAAGGACATTACATCAAAGTTGGATCAGCCTGTAGTGTGGTTTTCCACTTTAATTTTGAGTGTGACTCCAAATCCAGACCTCCATGGGTTGATAAATTTGATTTCCATTGATCATTTTTGTGTGATTTTGTTGTCAGCACATTCAACTATGTAAAGAAAAAAGTATTTAATAAGAATATTTCATTCATTCAGATGTAGGATGTGTTATTTTAGTGTTCCCTTTATTTTTTGGAGCAGTGTATATGCATATTTGTCTCTGTTTCAGAACCAATAGGTAAATTGAAAAATCTTGTAGATTATTTAGATTTAGGAAAGTATTTATGAATCATAGAAAAAAGGTTTGGAGAGCCTTTACGCACTAAAGAAATAAAACGGTGGTTAGATTCATTCTGAAAATTTCCACATTTAGCTCTTCAACTGATGGTAGTTTTGGAAGATTAGTGTACAGATAATTATAATAGGGAGAATAGTGTACAATAGTCAGCTATACCCTCGTCTATTGCCTGCATTAACCATGGGACTGTGTGATGACACAACCAAGTAATTAAACTACATGGCCATAAGTATGTGGACACCTGCGCAACATCTCATTACAAAATCATGAGCATTAATATGGAGTTAGTCCCCCCTTTGGTATTATAACAGCCTCAACTCTTCTGGGAAGGCTTTCCACTAGATGTTGGAACATTGGTGCAGGAACTTGCTTCCATTCAGCCACGAGCATTAGTAAGGTCAAGCACTGATTTCGGGCAATTGGGCCTGGCTCGCAGTCGGCGTTCCAATTCATCTCAAAGGTGTTTGATGGGGTTGAGGTCAGGGCTTTGTGCAGACCAGTCAAGTTCTTCCACACCGATCTCAACAAACCATTTCTGTATGGACCTTGCTTTCTGCACGGGGGCATTGTCATGCTTAAATGGGAAAGGCCCAAACTTTTGCCACGAAGTTGGAGGCACAGAATCGTCTAGAATGTCATTGTATGCTGTAGCATTAAGATTTCCCTTCACTGGAACTAAGAGGCCTAGCCTGAACTATGAAAAACAGCCCCAGACCATTATTCCTACTCCACTATGCCTCGGGGCAGGTAGCGTTCTCCTGGCATCCGCCAAACCCAGATTAGTCCGTCGGACTGCCAGATGGTGAAGCGTGATTCATCACTCCAGAGATCGCGTTTCCTCTGCCCCAGCCGACGCTTGGCATTGCACATGGTGATTTTAGGCTTATGTACGGCTGCTTGGCCATGGAAACCCATTTCATGAAGCTCCCGTTGCTTCCAGAGGCAGTTTGGAACTCGGTAGTGAGTGTTGCAACCGAGGACAGATGATTATTACTACGCGCATCAGCACTCGGCGTTCCCGTTCTGTAAACTTGTGTGGCCTCCACTTTGTGGGGCCTACCATTTTGCGGCTGAGCCGATGTTGCTCCACTTTCCACTTTCCACTTTCCACTTTCCACTTTCCACTTCACAATAGCACTTATAGTTGACCGGGGCAGCTTTGCCAGGGTAGAAATTTGACGGACTGACTTGTTGGAAAGGTGGCATCCTATGACAGTGTCATGTTGAAAGTCACTGAGCTCTTCAGTACGGGCTATTCTACTGCCAATGTTTGTCTATGGAAATTGCATGGCTGTGTGCTCGATTTTATACACCTGTCAGCAAAGGGTGTGGCTGAAATAGCCAAATCCACTAATTTGAAGGGCTGTCTATATACTTTTGTGTATGTGCACCATGCGTCGGGTTCAAACTGTTACAGCTTGGTCAGCGCTCAGCTCCATAACGATTTAATTAGCATAAGTATTTTATTATATTATCAACTGTTACTAATGATCCTCAGCAATAACCACATGGCCGTGACAGTGTTACAGAGGAAGCAAATGAAAGTAAACAAAACAATGTAATTAAATGGAATGATAATGTAGCCTATTTCAACTGAAGAGAACTAACAGTAAATTGGCAGTTGAATATGTGTTGTTATTTGGCCTACTGACGATCGATACTGATAGTGGCTAATATTTAACATGCTAGAAATAGAAAACAGAGAAAGTCGGGGCAGCCTATAATTAAGACATTCAAGAGTGCCCATCCCTGCAAGTTAAAAGGCTGTACAATAAAAAAGTATGCATAATAGCACAGCATTTCATTAACTTTACTGTGGGAAAGTTGATATGCTTCAGTTTGCTGCCATATCACTGGTTTCACATTTGTCTCCAGCGATTATAAGGCAAAATACATCTAAAACAAGTGTCATTTATATTTAGAATTCCCTTATCCAAATGGATTGCTATTTTACCTAGGTCTTATCAATAGCTCTTATCAAGTTAGAAATTACAATTCATGGAGAATGATGTTAAATTATGTATATGCTTTTTCCACTTGGAACCGGTAGGTTCGCTAGATCTTTTTCATGGTTTCCTCATATGTAAAGGTGGTGGAATTATTAGGGAATTAAGTCAAAGTCTGAAAACTGCATATCCGTAGACACACCTCTGCCACACCTTCATTTACTCAATCTCCACCCCGAACGAGTAGCAGGTGAAATACCTGCTATTCTCATGCTTAAATTCAAGGTGAGAATACACGTAGAAAAGTGCTTAAAAAGGGAATTATGTGCCATTTATGCACACTTAACTCGACTCGGAACCCCTTAAGAGAGTGTCCCAAGAAGACTCACAGCTGTACTTACTGCCAAAGGTGTTTCTAACATATACTGTATGGACTCAGGGAGCTGAATAATTATGCAATGACTGTATTTTATTTATTATGTCATTTTTTATTAATCTTAAAAATAAATAATAATCTTTCACTTTTGAAGAAGATGAACCTATATGTTTAATTAGTTAAATTATATGACAGTTACTGGATTATTAATAAAAGAGTTGTAATATCTCTCAAACGCTATAACAGGGCTATATATATATATTTGTCTGGTTGTTGGAGTCAGGCTCAAGACGTTAACATCGTTTTTTGTCGCGTACCCTAGGTAATGGCTTTTGTTTTTGTGCCTAAGGCTTTTGACATGTAAATGACCAACTTGTCTTAATCAAGGGGCCTTCTGTTGAGATCAGGGGATGAGTACACAGTCAAATCACAATAATTAATTAAACTCCTATGGGGTTTAACACGTTTTGGGGGTTTATATGATCCCACCCCCATTTTGTGTTAAAGATACTCTGGTCATGGTGTTGATATTTTTGGAGTTAAAATGACAGTAAATGGCGTACATATCCAACTCTCAGAGAGTTGCTTAAATTGAACTCAAATTTTCCTTTTACTCTTTTCAGCATAGTTTTTAATCAACTCCCTTGTCATTTTACACATTTGTGTGTTGTTTTGAATTACCAGTGAAAATGTACCGCAGAGTACATTTATCTTTCAGTTTACTTCCTTGGAGTTATAAGGGTGTAAAGACCCCCATAAAGCCATAGTACAACCTACAGTAAGTGTTGTGATAATTGTGTTGTTTGCAATATAACCATTTGGTTTACATGCCTTGACACCGTGATATATAGACAGACCTAAGGCCGAGAAGGTAAGAAGAAACAGTGGCAGAATATATTCAACCAGACATTTGTTTCATTACAAAACCAGAGAGAGAGAGAGTGTGTTTGTGTGTGTGTGTGTGTGTGTGTGTGTGTGTGTGTGTGTGTGTGTGTGTGTGTGTGTGTGTGTGTGTGTGTGTGTGTGTGTGTGTGTGTGTGTGTGTGTGTGTGTGTGTGTGTGTGTGTGTGTGTGTGTGTGTGTGTGTGTGTGTGTGTGTGTGTGTGTGTGTGCAAGTAGAAAAAACATGCTGACTCACCTTACTTGTAGACAAACACCAAAGCCATCCTCCTCTTTCATGTTGTCTAATTAGCCTATGACTCATAAAGTATTTTTTGTTTGTTTTTGTTGTCCTAGGCTGCCTGGCTAAACTGCTTGCTCGCTAGCCTAACTTCCTTTCATGGCCAACGATGTGCCAGGCCAGCTAGTTACTGTTAACATTAGCATACTACATCTAGCTACATGTTGAATTTCCATCCTCTCAGGCCAGGGGCACAATGTATGGTTTGATCAGAATCGCTGTTATAGTCATTGGCCAGTATGGAGAATTAAGTAAAACCACAAGTCCAAATCCCTATCTCCATCCATGGCTAATTTAGGAAAGGGACGATTTTAGCTATCTAGCTAGCCACCAGAGAACAACGACACAACGAGATGCAACAATTCAAGTAATTTTTTGTCAATGACGTTTGCCTTCTGATGTGGTGTGATTGGTTTGAAGCCAAATCCAAACTGACTTCCCTTGACACTTTTTTTTATTATGCACCAGGACCATTCGCAGCTGAGCTCACTAAGTTTAGCTCAATGCTAATTGTCCAAATACTTTAACTCAATACTATGGGCGGCAACAATGTAATACTCTTTTTGACAAGACAGCATCAGATAGATATGCTACACATGCAGTTCTGAGGCAGAGGGCAGCTGTTTTGTTCACTCGGATGCTTTCTCTGGTGAGACACATTCAGCCTTTTTGGCAATTGATGAAACAAGATAAATTATTTTATTTATAAAAATAAAAATCTTGACACATTTATGGAGGAAACCTGGCTTCCCTTGGCATCCATGAATACACACCCCTGATGATATCCAATCTCTATTGGAAGCTACCTTGCAGGAAGATATCCAGCACTCTTACATCATTCACAACTTTCAATCAGAATGCCTGCCAGAGTAGGGGGAAAAATTTAATACATTAAGACTACCTACACCATGTAAACTGTAACAACTATCTCACTAACGGTTGCTATAACTCCAACCACGTATAGCTTTGATTAGTTTAGAAAAATGTATGTTTCTTATTTTTGTGTAGCTCAGTTTTACACAGCAAATTGGCCAGTGTTACCTGGTGTTGATTTTCCAGTGTAATTTCTAGTGTTGATTGAGGTGTTAAATTAACTCTGTAAGTGTTAAATTAACACTCATGGGTGTAAAATAACCCCAGTGTTGGTGTTAATAACCGGTGTTAAACAACAACATGCCATTCATTGTCATATTTCACAGCATCTCTATCGCAGGTTGAATAGTTTTTGAAATCGTATTTTCTATATATGTATGTTTTGCGTGTACATTGATTGATGAATTGATCTTATGCTCCTGAAATATAAATAACATACATTTTAATAAACTACTCCAATCTTTTACTTGGACTTACTGCACCCATACTGCACCCATTACTGTAATAGTTGTTCCAGTTTAGATGGTTTTTAGGTAGTCTCATATCTTAATCTTCCCAACCCGGCAGTCATTCTGAATGCAGGTTGTGGTTTAATAAACATTTTGAGTATCTCCACTCTGGCTGGATTCCAATAGGAATTACACATCACTTTGCAAGCCATCAGAATGTGTGTTTCAGGCCACTGTATTAGGGTGAAACTAGGCCCTCAAAATAATAGTTGTATTAGTGTTAGATAGTGTATTAGTGTTAAATAATTGTGTTTTAATGATAACCTATTCACTTAGGAACTTGTTGAAGGCCCCAGGACTGAAAATGGATGAATGTAACAACCATTTATCTTTCACTGACAAATACAGTCAAGGATAACTCTATAATTCACTCGAAAGGCAAGGCAATCTGGGAAATATGCAAATAAGGCTTTACACTAAGCAGCATGTTAATTTAACAGTGAAAAGTTTGGACAATCCACGGGCCCAGTGTTAAATGTAACTCTGTCAGTGTTTATTTAACACTGGAGAATTTGTTGTTTAAAATATTTTTGATGTCGTCTAGTCTTAGTCATTTTGAATAAAATATAATTAAATCTTAGTCACTTTTTTTTCATTTGAATAATGATTTTGATTTTGTTCACATTTTAGTCACATCACATTTGTATTGCCTTATTAGCCTATAGTAAACATAAATCACTGACTATAGCAAAACATCAATTCAGTACTTTATTGTTGAATTGTATTGAAAATATCATCAGCAATTGGTATTAGTTGATATTGAATTACATAATTACCAACTGATATGCATACCAACCAATATTGCGTTTAATATCACTTGCACTTTAAGCCTCAGCAAAGGCTTCTAAACAGACAGTGACGACTAAGTTTTTATTTTTCGTCCAATGAAATCAATAATTAGGTTTAAATATTTGTAGCTGCTCGATGGAGGTGACAGTTGTGGTGGCAGCTGCTATGTCCATGGTTGGTGGAGGGGTTGGTGCTGGGGCTGAAACTTTGAACCCTGCTGGTGTTGGGGCCCGGGACTGGAATCCTTGTGTTGGTGCTGGGACTGGGGAGTGGGAACCAGGAGCCAGAAAACAGGAACCAGGAGCTGGTGCAGGTGTTGGGTCTGTAGAGGGGAGGAAGAACAACCTGAGGAGCAAGCAGACAAGATATATGAGCAGGGCGCCTATGAAAGGAGTGATTGTTAAGTGTTAAGTGTTGAGGTGGAGCAACTGAAATTTTAAATTCCGCGTCAGTGAGGCCTGCTGTTTGGTGCAACGCAGACCTGGTGGTGACCGTGGTGGAACTGAGAAGACATTGGCTGTCCTTTTGAATGTTGAAGCAGAGTCTTTACCTGATAAAGTCATGTTAGGATATGTAATTTTTGTGCAGAACCCACTAAGGTGTTGCAGATGCCGAGATTATGATCATGTTGCAACAGTGTGTAGAAGGGAGATTACAATATGTGAGAAGTGTGCAGGAGGGCATGGGACAAAGGAATATGTAGTATCGGTGGAAAGAAATGTGCATGTCAGTTCTGGGGTGCTCATGTTGCTGGGGATCAGAAGTGTCCGGTGCGATAGACAGGTTGAGATTACCAGGGTCAGAGTAGAACAGAAGGTGTCATATGCTGAGGCAGTGAAGAGAGTAGAGGATGATGGGTCAAGGGTGAGTAGAAGGCAGAGTGACAGGAATTTGTGCTTCAGTAAGGTTGGCTTATTGGCATTCATTGCCATGGTTATCAACTGTACTGCAGAAATGGCAGGTAAATCATAGAAAATAGATGTTGTGAAGTCAGTTGCACAACCCTGAGTAATAGTCCAGCCAATTACTACTGAAAAATATGTTTTTGACAAATATCTAGTCACATAAGATAACATAAGATCAAAAACAATCAGTGTACAGTACATGCAAAAACATAGATACTGAAACAAACAATTTAAAAAATCTACCTGGAACAGAGTATGCTGAGAAATAGGAAAATGAGGCCCCTCCAACATCTGTGGATAACTCCATAGATTTAACTAACTCTCTGTCTCTGGTTAATCTTAATGGAGATAAAAGTACGCCGTCCCAATGAACTCCAGTTGGCAACACTAACTCCAGGGAGCATATCACTCTCTTGAGAGTTAGGGTAACTCCAAGTAGAGTCGATTTGACCCATCTTTTTTTAACACTGTGATTTCAACCGTCCTTGATTTACTGTGTAGCGTCTCACTCTCACCATAAAATCCCCATTAAGTTGTGAGTGAGCATAAGTCACGCTGCAGTTGTCTCGTGCAGTTTATATCATATGATCAAAATGTCCCGTGTGGCTCAGTTGGTAGAGCATGGCGCTTGCAACGCCAGGGTTGTGGGTTCATTCCCCACGGGGGGACCAGGATGAATATGTATGAACTTTCCAATTTGTAAGTCGCTCTGGATAAGAGCGTCTGCTAAATGACTTAAATGTAAATGTAAATCAAAAGAACTGAAGATGTGTTAAACCATTAATCAACGTTACTCCATCAGACTCTTTAAAGGTTTAAGTCTCCCATTAATCTACAGTAAATAAAACAATGTTTGTTTGTATAAAGATGAGAGAGAGCTTACAGGGTTGATCTACTCAAGACTGAATTGACTGCTCTGTTTCATGTATAGCTGAGAGGAAGTTACCTGAGGACTTGTGACTAAGTCCTCAGACATTCATTCTGTTGATCATCCTCCTCACTAGACTAGACTACTAGATGTGTGAAGATAGGATGAATCATGGCTTGGAGGTGTTAGACAATAGTGGCTGACTGTCTTGGTATGTGAGTGGTGAGTAGAAAGAAGAGATTAAGAAGAGAAGTCCACCTCCAGCAGCATTCAGCTCTCGTCAAAGCCGAGCCAGACAGTCTAGACAACATAGCAGAACTCTGAACCGACTGGGAGGCGGGTGCCAGATGGACCCTCAGGGCTGCGACGGGCACAGATGGGGAGGTGGGTGGCACACAGGCAGGACAGAACAGAAGCAACACTTCCACAGCCAGGATATGGAGAGAGAGAGAGAGAGAGAGAGAGAGATGGAGAGAGAGAGAGAGAGAGAGAGATGGGGAGAGAGGGAAAGACAACAAGATACAAACCCATACATGGTGACAAAGATGAACATCTTTCCTGGAGCTCGATCAACAAAATGTGGGAATTGATTCACAAAATGCGCAGACACATTTTTTTTCAAAACTGTACTGGTGTTTTACTCATTAAAGCACTCACGAATGACCCAGTGATCATTATCAAGTAATTACCCATTGACTGTGAACAGAGAGAACTTTTAGCATCAGATAAATACTTCAGCAGGAAACAAATCAATCAGGATGTTCTTGCATGTTTGTACACAGCACATTCTCCAGTGTTAAATCAACACTGAGAGTGTTCAATTTAACACTGGTCCATTGTCTATTCAGGCACACACTTTCTGTTAAATTAACACAGTGCAAAGCCTTATTTACATATTTCCCAGTGTCCCTTGCCTTTCAAGTGTATTGTAGAGTTACCATCCATAACTGTATTTGTTAGTGACAGAGAGATGATTGTTGCATTAATCCATTTTCAGTCCTGTGGCCTTCACCAAGTGAAGCCCTAAGCGAAGATATCATCATTAAAATGTAATTATTGAACAGAATAAAACATACGCAGAGTATATAGAACATCTTCCTAATTTTGAGTTGCATCCCCCACTTTTTCCCTCAAAACAGGCTCAATTCGTCGGGGCGTGGACTCTACAAGGTGTTGAAAGTGTTCCACGGGGATGCTGGCACATGTTGACTGCAATGCTTCCCGCAATTGTGTCAAATTGGCTGGATGTCCTTTGGGTGGTGGACCATTCTTTATACACATGGGAAACTGTTGAGTGTGAAAACCCAGCAGCGTTGCAGTTCTTGACACAAACTGGTGCGCCTGGCACTTACTACTATAACCCATTCAAAGGCACTTCAATCTTTTGTCTTGCCCATTCAACCTCTGAATGGCACACATACACAATCCATTTCTCAAGGCTTAAAAATCCTTCTTTAACCCGTCTCCTCCCTTTCATCTACACTGACTGAAGTGGATTTAACAAGTGATATCAATATTTACAATGATTGTGATATGTTGTTGTTTATCTATCTCCGTTGAATGCACTGACTTTAAGTCACTCTGGAAAAGAGTGTCTGTTAAATGACCAATACAAATTACAGCTCTCGAAAGTATCTTGTTACAAAATACATTGGATTGTACTTCAGCCCAATGTAATTCAAATGACACAATACTCAAAAGATTTTGAAATACAGATTTCAAATACATGTAACAGGAATACTCTCCATCTCTGCAGGCAGCAGACAACCCTGGTGAAGTGGGCCAAGAGGATCTCCCATCTCTCCGAGCTGCCACTGGACGACCATCCTACCAAGACCAGGTACAGCACATCTCACACACCATAGCACACATATTCATGCATGTTCACAAACACATCATACCACTTGCATACATACACATGCACACATATAACGTCCCCCATATACACAACACTTGATAATCGGGTATTTAATGTAGTCACAATAAAGTATTCAATCCAGGCTAAACTCTCACTCTCTCTGTCAGGCTGGAAAGAGCTACTCATTGCCTCATTCTCGTATTGCTCTAAAGCAGTGCCCAAAGCACTTGAGTGTGCTCCATCTTTGACAGGTCAGAGGTCAGCCCTCACACACACAAAGGGTCCTACTTCTTTAAAAAAAATTGGGGATTTTGGACCATAGTCAGCACGTTTACATGCACACTAAAATAATTAGATATTAAGCTGATTATGATTATACAGCAGTAAAATTGGGCTCTGTTTTTTCCTGTTACATTGCCTCACTGTAAATTGTGTTATGGTCTCCAGGGTTCTGACCGTGCTGGTGTCTAAGATGAATGACATGCAGATGGACAAGACAGAGCTGGGCTGCATCCGAGCTATCATCCTCTTCAACCCAGGTTAACACTCAAATATTTGTTTTCTTAAAAAAAAGCCCTTTTTACATTAGCAGTTGTCACAAAGTGCTTTACAGAGATACCCAGCCTAAAACCCCAAAGAGCAAGCAATGCAGAGTCAGAAGCACAGTAGCTAGGAAAAACACCGTAGAAGGTAGAAGCCTAGGAAAAACCTTGAGAGGAACCTGGCTCCGAGGGGTGACCAGTCCTCTTCTGGCTGAACCGGGGTAGAGATTTAAAAATACATATGGCCATTAAGGCCAGATCATTTTACAAGACGTTCAGACTTTCATTGATGATCAACACGGTCAGATAATAACCATGATGGCTATATGGAGGGAACAACACCTCAAGATTCTGTCAGATGGGTTTTCATAGTCAGAGATTCAACATTTTAAAGTAGGGGGTGTGAGGTGGGGTTGTTATAAGGCTCTAATCACCATACTGTATGGATGGCCAACTCCAACCAGTTCCTGATGATCAGTTGATTAGTAGGATCAGGTCTGTTAGAGCAGGGCTAGAACAAAAGCCTGAACAACCCAGTGGCTGTCAGGAGGAAGGTTGGCCACCCCTGCAGTAAATCATTTACCATAGAACCCCCCAAAAAGTCTATTAATTATTTTTTTTGTCTCTAATTTAATAGGTGCTGGTATAGGTTGGTGGGACTACAATAATTTGAGACTCATGAGACAATCACACCATCTTTTCTTTTTCGCATTATCATTTGCAGATTTCATTTATACTGAACAAACATAAAAATGCAACAAATAAGTCCATTTAAATCAATAAATTAGGCCCTAATCTATGGATTTACATGATTGGGCAGGGGCGCATCCATGGGTGGGTCTGGGAGAGCATAGGCCCACCCACTTGGTAGCCAGTTCCACCCACTGGAAAACCAGGCCCACCAATCAGAATGAGTTTTTCCCCACAAAAGGGCTTTATTACAGACAGAAATAGTCCTCAGTTTCATCAACTGTCTCAGACAATCCCGCAGGTGTAACGTCTCTCGTCGGAAGGCATGGACCAAAGTGCAGCATGGCAAGTGTTCATGATATTTTATTTCTCAAAAACACTCGAACAAAATAACAAAGTGAAAAACTGAAACAGTTCTGTCAGGTGCAGACACTAAACAGAAACTAACTACCCACAAAACCCAACGGAAAAGGACAACTTATATATGATCCCCAATCAGAGACAACGATAGACAGCTGCCTTTGATTGGGAACCACACAAACATAGAAATAAAGAAATTAGAATGCCCACCCTAGTCACACCCTGGCCTAACCAAAATAGAGAATAAAAGCTTCTCTATGGCCAGGACGTGACAGCAGGTGAAGAAGCCAGATGTGGAGGGCCTGGGCTGGCATGGTTACATGAGGTCTGCGGTTGTGAGGCTGGTTAGAAGTACTGCCAAATTCTCTAAAACGACGTTGGAGGTGGCTTATGGTAGAGCAATGAACATTAAAACCTCTGGCAACAGCTCTGATGGACATTCCTGCAGTCAGCATTCCAATTGCATGCTCCCTCAAAACTTGAGACATCTGTGGCATTGTGTTGTGTGAATTTTATCCCCCGCATAAGGGGCACCTGTGTAATGATCATGCTGTCTTAATCAGTTTCTCGATATGCCACACCTGTCAGGTGGATGGATTATCTTGGCAAAGATTAAATGCTCACTAACAGGGATGTAAACAAATGAGTGCACAACATTTGACAGAAAAAGGCTTACTGTGTCTATCTACGTTTTCTGGGATCTTTTATTTCAGCTCATGAAACATGGGACCAACACTTTACATGTTGCATTTATATTTTTGTTCAGTATATTTTAATCTTTAAAAAAAATCAGTACTATGCAGCTTCGTATAAGCCAATATCAAGCCAGCTTTGAATTCATTGGTGGTATGAGCATAAAATATAGATGCCAGATTTGAAATGGTTGGTAAGCCATTGGATCGTCCACATTGTACTACCGGACAAAATGGCATCGACCCTTTTGCCAGCTGATGGTAGGCTAAACTGAGACGCCAATGTTTGCCCAACAACTGATGATTGTTTTTGCACCTTTGAATAGAGAGAGGATTCAGTCAGCACTCAAGCCCATGCCAAGTGCAGGGCCAGACTCAGCATCAGGGTCAAACTGTAACATCTACTATAGTCACTGCTGCTGCTACTGTTTTACAGTGAGTAGGTAAGTAAGCCTTGGACAAGTAAGCTTTGTCTGAGCCAGAACGGCCCATAGGGGCAGGAGCCCATCTCCTGATTCTATAGCGTGAGGCAGCTTGACTTGCCTAGTTAAATAAAGGTGAAATGAGAATAAATAAAATATGTACAATTACACCTCCTAGACAGGACGCTAGTCTGTAGTAAGGCCTCACCCCTAATCCAGCTTCTTAATGCTGAGTGGCTCGACCAGGGAAAAATATTTAAGAAAAATACAAATTTGCAGTGTGCAAACTTAAGATGACAGACATGAATGGCATTTACTCTCACGTGTGGCCAAAAATAACTGTATGAAAGCCCCCAATAAGCCACACCTCCTGGAAATAACCTATGGATTACATTCAAAAAGACTCAGCTGCTAGGTCAACTCAGAATGAAAGTGAATAAAAAACTAAACTATGGTAAAATTAATCCAGGTTTGGCTAATCAGATTATTTATTTATATTTTATGATATTACACAGATAGAAAGGAATGCTTAGGTTATATCAGGTCACTTTTCATTTTTGAGCACATGTATCATATTGTAAGTAATACATCTTGTTGAAAAGCTTGTTTCCAATATTGGAAGATATGGTACTTTTTATTTGACCTCCAATCTCCCATGGGTGTTATACAGTTCAAAGTATGGTTATCTGTAGTTCAAAGTCTGACAGAAAGGTCTATTTTCCATTAATGGATCTGACACACATGCCAGTGTATGTTAGTGTGATGGTGTTTTAAACTTTAGAAGAAATAGAGCCTGATTACAAGCTGAGACCACAGCAGAGACCTCACCAACAGATTCCTCTTTAACATCTCAAACCCAACCTTCTCCCTGGGTGCAGGGCTATAGTCCTGATTACAGGGGAAGTAACACCACAGGTATGTAAGGCTGCTGAGGGGAGAACGGCTCATAATAATGGCTGAAACAGAGCTAATGGAATGGCATCCAACACATGGAAACCATGTGTTCGACGTATTTGATACCATTCCACCGATTCCGCTCCAGCCACTACCACGAGCCCGAGCTCACCAAATAAGGTGACACCAACTTCCTGTGGTAACCAACACAACTACTTCATACTGTGAGCAGCTAGGACTGCAACAGGAATGCAGTGGAGCTGGAGAGTTGTTTGTGGAGAACAGGTCCATTAATCGTGTCCCCCCTCAAAGCACTTCAACTCAACCACAGACTCACCATCAAATGGCTGCATGAAGATGGGTTGGTGGATGGTGTGTGGAGATATTTTGCTGAGGTTTTATCATAGTAAAGAGGACATGAAGAGGACATGACCCCTGGCAACAGAGGTGTGTGTGTGTGTGTGTGTGTGTGTGTGTGTGTGTGTGTGTGTGTGTGTGTGTGTGTGTGTGTGTGTGTGTGTGTGTGTGTGTGTGTGTGTGTGTGTGTGTGTGTGTGTGTGTGTGTGTGTGTGTGTGTGTGTGTGTGTGTGTGTGTGTGTGTGTGTGTGTGTGTGTGTGTGTGTGTGTGTGTGTGTGTGTGTGTGTGTGTGTGTGTGCGTGTGTGTGCGTGTGTGTGTGTGTGACGCAGTTAGCAGTGGCCTGCGTTTCCAAGTGGCTGCATCTGGGCTCCGATGCAGGTCTCTGCTTCAGGGAGCACTTCGTCTCCGTGAGAGAAACTCTGTGCAGTGGCAATATTTAAAACTGTCTTATTTCTCAGCACTTAGTCAGTGAATGTGTCTTTCTTTTCTGATGGATTCAGCATCACCTCTTTCTCAAGGAGATATGCTCTGTGAGTTCTCCTCAAACCTAATTTCCATCCCATTTTCGTGACACAATGTCTTTTTCGTTTGCGTCATATCAAGATTTATTTGGGGGTGGGAATTTTTGGTGTGTATTTTGGACTAAAAGCATTCCTCCTCAAGCATACTCAAGCATCTCTGTCCACCTGAGCTCCTTCCGAGCCATCTCCTCAGCAACATGTCATTACCCTGTCATCATTCATGTCCTTTTAGTAAAATACCAAGTTGAGAATACATTAACCCCAATGTAGGGGACTGGAGTGGACTGAACACAGCAGACCTGACGGAGTCCGTTGACTGACGCACACTGCTGTTGCGCCACACCAAACTGGAAGTCTTCCGACTAGCTTGGAAAAACAGTACCGTGCAGTATCGAAGAGCCCTCACTGCTGCTCGATCATCCTATTCTTCCAAGTTAATTGAGGAAAATAAGAACAATCAAACATTTATTTTTGATACTGTCGCAAAGCTCACTAAAAAGCAGCGTTCCCCAAGAGAGGATGACTTTCACTTCAGCAGTGATGAATTCATGAACTTCTTAGAGGAAAAGATCATGATCAGTAGAAAGCAAATTACGGACTCCTCTTTAAATCTGCGTATTACTCCAAAGCTCAGTTGTCCTGAGTCTGCACAACTCTGCCAGGACCTAGGATCAAGAGAGACACTCAAGTGTTTTAGTATTATATCTCTTGACACAATGATGAAATAATCATGGCCTCTAAACCTTCAAGCTGCATACTGGACCCTATTCCAACTAAACTACTGAAAGAGCTGCTTCCTGTGCTTGGCCCTCCTATGTTGAACATTATAAACGGCTCTCTATCCACCGGATGTGTACCAAACTCACTAAAAGTAGCAGTAATAAAGCCTCTCTTGAAAAAGCCAAACATTCACCCAGAAAACATTAATAAAATATCGTCCCGTATCGAATCTCCCATTCCTCTTAAAAATGTTTGAAAAAGCTGTTGCCTTCCCGAAGACAAACAATGCATACGAAACGCTTCAGTCTGGTTTTAGACCCCATCATAGCACCGACACTGCACTTGTGAAGGTGGTAAATTATATTTTAATGGTTTCAGACCAAGGCTCTGCATCTGTCCTCGTGCCCCTAGACCTTAGTGCTGCTTTTGATACCATCGATCACCACATTCTTTTGGAGATTGGAAACCCAAATTGGTCTACACGGACAAGTTCTGGCCTCGTTTAGATTTTATCTGTCGGAAAGATATCAGTTTGTCTCTGTGGATGGTTTGTCCTCTGACAAATCAAATGTAAATTTCGGTGTTCCTCAAGGTTCCGTTTTAAGACCACTATTGTTTTCACTATATATTTTACCTCTTGGTGATGTCATTCGGAAACATAATGTTAACTTTCACTGCTATGCGGATGACACACAGTTGTACATTTCGATGAAACATGGTGAAGCCCCAAAATTGCCCTCCCTGGAAGCATGTGTTTCAGACATAAGGAAGTGGATGGCTGCAAATGTTCTACTTTTAAACTCGGACAAAACAGAGAGGCATGTTCTAGGTCCCAAGAAACAAAGAGATATTCTGTTGAATCTGACAATTAATCTTGATGGTTGTACAGTCGTCTCAAATAAAACTGAAGGACCTCGGCGTTACTCTGGACCCTGATCTCTCTTTTGACGAACATATCAAGACTGTTTCAAGGACAGCTTTTTTCCATCTACGTAACATTGCAAAAATCTGAAACTTTCTGTCTATATCACGATCGTCGTATGATTAAGACCAAGTGTGCGTGGTATGTGTACATTCTCTTTTAATGAATGAAACACTGAACAAAACAACAAAATCAATGAACGAAACGTGCCGCTATACAAATAGTGCAGACAGGCAACTAAACATAGACAAGATCCCACAAACACGAAAGGGAAATGGCTGCCTAAATATGATCCCCAATCAGAGACAACGATAAACAGCTGCCTCTGATTGGGAACCATATCAGGCCACCATAGACATACAAGTTCACCTAGATAACCCACCCAAGTCACCATCACGCCCCAACCAACACAGAGAAAAAACAGCTTACAATGTTCAGGGCGTGACAGTCTAAAAATGATGCAGAAAAATTCATCCATGCTTTTGTCACTTCTAGGTTAGACTACTGCAATACTGTACTTTCTGGCTACCAGGATAAAGCACCAAATAAACTTCAGTTTAACTGCTGCTAGAATCTTGACTAGAACCCAAAAATGTGATCATATTACTCCAGTGCTAGCCTCTCTACACTGGCTTCCTGTTAAGGCAAGGGCTGATTTCAAGGTTTTACTGCTAACCTACAAAGCATTACATGGGCTTGCTCCTACCTATCTTCCCGATTTGGTCCTGCCGTACATACCTACATGTACGCTACGGTCACAAGACGCAGGCCTCCTAACAGTCACTAGAATTTCTAAGCAAACAGCTGGAGGCAGGGCTTTCTCCTATAGAGCTAAATTTTTATGGAATGGTCTGCCTACCCATGTGAGAGACGTAGACTCGGTCTCAACCTTTAAGTCTTTATTGAAGACTCATCTCTTCAGTAGGTCCTATGATTGAGTGTAGTCTGGCCCAGGAGTGTGAAGGTGAACGGAAAGGCACTGGAGCAAGGAACTGCCCTTGCTGTCTCTGCCTGGCCGGTGCCCCTCTCTCCACTGGGATTCTCTGCCTCTAACCCTATTACAGGGGCTGAGTCACTAGCTCACTGACGTGATCTTCCTGTCTGGGTTGGCTCCCCCCCTTGGGTTGTGCTGTGGTGGAGATCATTGTGGGCTATACTTGGCCTTGTCTCAGGATGGTAAGTTGGTGGTTGAAGTTTTCCCTCTAGTGGTGTGGGGGCTGTGCTTTGGCAAAGTGGGTGGGGTTATATCCTGCCTGTTTGGCCCTGTCCGGGGGTATCGTCGGATGGGGCCACAGTATCTCCCGACCCCTCCTGTCTCAGCCTCCAGTATTTATGCTGTAGTAGTTTATGTGTCGGGGGGCTAGGGTCAGTCTGTTATATCTGGAGTATTTCGCTTGTCTTATCCAGTGTCCTGTGTGAATTTAAGTATCCTCTCTCTAATTCTCTCTTTCTTTCTCTCTCTCTCTCAGAGGACCTGAGCCCAAGGACCATGCCGTTTATAAGTCAAAGTCACTAAGTCAGTATGGCAACATAAAGTGTTGTCCAATGGATAAGATATTGCAAAAAACCTTAAGGCCAAACCGAGTGACCTTGTCAAGAGGTTAGGACCGCTTGGCATACCGGTTAAGGTGTTAGCTTGACATTTATTGGACCCCGGTTTGAGTGCCCCCCTGAATTTGCTAAAATATAGTCCATCACCTTCAGTATATATTCATGTAGCGCTCTATTCTCTGCCATTCAAATGTCAATGTGTCAACATAAAATATACATCCAACTGAAATATGCCACAGATATATTAAGACACAACATAAATATATGAGTAGAGACATCAATAGTGTTCTATCTGTTTCTGGGGTAGGTAGGAGAGCTATTTTAGGCAAAGGGAACACAGAAAGATAAATATTGTCAATTATTCCCTAA
Organism: Salvelinus alpinus; assembly: GCF_045679555.1. Lineage (NCBI taxonomy): Eukaryota > Metazoa > Chordata > Actinopteri > Salmoniformes > Salmonidae > Salvelinus > Salvelinus alpinus. Next base: position 1,091,204 of record NC_092122.1, read on the forward strand.
GAAATGTTTCCTGGAAAAAGGATAAAAGGCCGTTTGTTTCCTATTTTCTTAGTACTGGAGGTGCCAGACGCAACTTTTCATTGATGGCACAAAAGCATCGATGGCCTCGAGCAACTCTTATGTAAGAATGCCATGCTATTTGAGTGTTCTGTTCCTATTGTCACATTTTAACAATACAGGTCATAAAAACGAGCTAGTGAACTGTTCCTGGGTGTCCATTTCCTACAGCAAGTTATTTTGTAAACAGCAGGGCTGAGTAGATTACTTTCTAATTGTAATCCATTACAGTTACCTGTCCAAAATTGTAATCAGTAACGGAACTTTTGGATAACCCAACCTCAGTAATGTAATCTGATTACATTCAGTTACTTTGATGACTTTTCCCTTAATAGGCATTAGAAGAAAACGAAAATGTATGTTACCAATTGAACGACATCTATTGCAGGATAAATCAATGTTAAGGTTTACATAGCTGGCCATATATGGATGTAAAATTTTACTTCATGGGTTGGTTATGTAGGCTTCTTCTAACCCATCGCTTTCTACTAAACTCAGGAAAAGAAACGCCTCTTTTTCAGGAGCCTGTCTATCAAAGATAATTTGTAAAAATCCAAATAACTTCACAGATCTTCATTGTAAAGGGTTTAAACACTGTTTCCCATGCTTGTTCAATTAACCATAAACAATTAATGAACATGCACCTGTGGAACGGTTGTTAAGACACTAACAGCTTACAGACGGTAGGCAATTAAGGTCACAGTTATGAAAACTTAGGACACTAAAGACGCCTTTCTACTGACTCTGAAAAACACTAAAAGAAAGATGCCCAGTGTCCCTGCTCATCTGCATGAACGTGCCTAAGGTATGCTGCAAGGAGGCATGAGGACTGCAGATGTGGCCAGGGCAATACATTGCAAAGTCCGTACAGTGAGACGCCTAAGACAACACTACAGGGAGACAGGACGGACAGCTGAACATCCTCGCAGTGGCAGACCACGTGTAACAACACCTTCACAGGATCGGTACATCTGAACATCACACCTGCGGGACAGGTAAAGGATGGCAACAACAACTGCCTGAGTTACACCAGGAACGCACAATCCCTCCATCAGTGCTCAGACTGCAGCCAATCTGCAATTGGCTGAGAGAGGCTGGACTGAGGGCTTGTAGGCCTGTTGTAAGGCAGGTCCTCACCAGACATCATCGGCAACAACGTCACCTATGGGCACATGCCCACCGTCGTTGGACCAGACAGGACTGGCAAAAAGTGCTCTTCACTGACGAGTCGCAGTTTTGTCTCACCAGGGGTGATGGTCGGATTTGCGTTTATCGTCGAAGGAATGAGCATTACACCAAGGCATGTACTCTGGAGCGGGATCGATTTGAAGGTGGAGGGTCTGTCATGGTCTGGGGTGTGTCACAGCATCATCGGACTGAGCTTGTTGTCATTGTAGGCAATCTCAACGCTGTGCATTACAGGGAAGACATCCTCCTCCCTCATGTGGTACCCTTCCTGCAGGCTCATCCTGACATGACCCTCCAGCATGTCAATGCCACCAGCCCTACTGCTCGTTCTGTGCGTGATTTCCTGCAAGACAGGAATGTCAGTGTTCTGCCATGGCCAGCGAAGAGCCCGGATCTCAATCACATTGAGCACGTCTGGGACCTGTTGGATTGGAAGGTGAGGGCTAGGGCCATTCCCCCCAGAAATGTCCGGGAACTTGCAAGTGCCTTGGTGGAAGAGTGAGGTAACATCTCACAGCAAGAACTGGCAAATCTGGTGCAGTCCATGAGGAGGAGATGCACTGCAGTACTTAATGCTGACTGTTACTTTTCATCCCCCCTTTGTTCAGGGACACATTATTCAATTTCTGTTAGTCACGTCTGTGGAACTTGTACAGTTTATATCTCAGTTGTTGAATCTTGTTATGTTCATACAAATATTTACAAATATTTGCTGAAATAAATGTAGTTGACAGTGAGAGGACGTTTCTTTTTTTGCTGAGTTTACATGTAATAATACGATTCAATTATATATTTACATTAAAAACCAAAGTCTATCAGAATTCCAGTCATTCCAATAAATGTTATACCCCTTGATCTTCAAGAATAGGACTTGGATATATGGAAGTATAGATTAGCCAAATTGTTTTACCTGAACATAATCCCAAAACTAAGGATTTATTAGCCTGCCCTACTCTGTTGTTAATGATTTTGCTGTCATGGAGGACTGATTGGGCTCATTGACTCGAGTTGAAAAATAAATGCTGCGCTCAGTGAATGTCATGCTTTGAGCACTACTGAAAAGTACTATTTACATGTGAAAAATGAATGCAATATGCCTAATTTGCTATAGGCCTATTGTTTACCTTTTTGTTGGCGACACTTTGATATCTTGATAATATAGCTTAAAGGTCAAATCCACAGAGGAAACAATAACAAAACGGTCGCCCCGCCACTGTTTTGGTAAAAAGCTGAGGGATGGGCCTGGAGAAATGTAACCACTCTCAGATTAATAGACAGAGCTATGGATGCAAGGACTGACCATCCATGAGATCACAATTATTGTTTTAACCATGTTATTAGGCTATACAGTGTTTGTTTACATTTACAATGTAACATTGGAGTAAAGCAAGCTTATATTTTGGGTTTTCATAGAGTGTGACAGTTGAACTAAACTCACGAGGCATTTATAAGTTATTTTCTTCAAGAACCAATGGACATATATATATATATATATATATAATTTATAAATCCAAAAATGGATGAAGCAACTACAGATTGCCCCTTTAAGTCTATCAAAAGTGTGCAAGTTTGTGCATGTGTCCATTAGGCCTATGGATAAAAAAATGTATCATCATGAATTAGATTGAGCAATAAAAGCCCTACTTTTATTCCATAGATTGGGATCCGCACTAGGCAGCTGTTGCAAGAGCGCATTTTTCACTGGCTGACCACTGGTTTCAAAAACAATGGTTGAAAGGCAGCTTAAACTTCATGAATTCAACCATTTTTGGGTTAAATACACATTTAGATTTGTGAACAACCATCCACTATCCATAAGGTGCAAATAGCTAAATGAGAGAGCAGCAGTGTGATTCACATCAATGCGCTATGGAGATATCAATAATAAGTGATATCCGTATCGCCGTAGACTACACCACTGCTGTCATCCTTACCTCCAAGCGTTTATTCAAGTTGGATAATCTTTGGATGCCGACAGCAGCCGCACCATTGGAAGACATAGCTTGGACTGTAGCCTACAAAAGCCTATTGCTGCTCTTTTCCCGCGATCCATCAAACACATCTGCTGTGTCATCATAGTGGTCTCTGACTTGTGGTAAGACAAACTTAAACTTTTTGTAATGCTGATATGAATGTCATTGAGTAAACAGAGAAGAGTCCCAAAAAATGTTTTTGCAAACATCCTTTCTCAATTTAAAAGTAATCTTCGAAGTAATCATCTAGTTTTTCAAAAGCATCTATAATCTGATTACAATATTTTGGCTGGTAACGTAACAGACTACATCCCCAACCCTGAACAACAGTAAACTCCCATGAAGGCTGTTGTTATTGTTGTTGTTATTGGGAGAGAGTACACGTGTTTGTCTGAGTCAGTCACTTTTAACCTACAAAAGTGAACCTTCCTCTTCCTCCCCTCTCTGTTTAACTGAGTTCTATCCGCTTCCTCCTCCTCCTCTTCCACGCCTCTTGTTTACCTGTCCTATCCCTGTGTGTGCACACGTGTGTGTGTATGCGTGAGTGTGTGTCGCCTGGCTAACGGTGACGTATGTGTGTGTCACCTGGCTAACGGTGACGTTCCAGGTTGTCACTGCTCTCCTTGCTTACACATCTCTCAGGTTTCAACTAGGACAGAACCATACCTCCTTATCCTCAATAAGAAGCAGGTATTGTTCAGTATTGTTTTGAGGTTGCCAGCGGCCACTCCACACCCAGGACAACGCACAGACTGTTATACAAGTATCAGTAGTGTGGATAGTAGACGACTTCCGCGTGATGTAAACAGTTTAGAATTTTATTTGAGTCAATTAACATAGTGTTCTGTCCAGTAGCAATATTTATTATATGGCCTAATTTTTATTATTGTCAAACATACAGAATGTTGCTGCAATAAATGTCCATTTGAATCACCTTGATTGATGTGGATATTATGGGTTGTTATCAGGTACTGTAACTAACAAGCAATGTGTGTCGACTAGAGTTTGTCCTGGTCAGATCACATGATCAGAAAATAAAGCATTTGTCTGGGGCCTGGAGGTTATGTCCTGCTACAGAAGAGAAAGGATCCTCTAAGGGTTTTCCAAAACACGATGTAGTACTCCAAACCTTGATTTTAGCAAGAGTGCAGTTTTATATAAATAAAAGGGAGAATGCAGTAGTTGGAGCTCGGAACTCAGATGTTGGTTATGTGCAAAAGTAGGTCAGATGAAGTCTAGTCATTATGAACAAACAGAACAGGCAAGTGGAAACAGGAGGTCTCTGGCAGAAAGAGAGAGAGCGTGAAAGGGAGAGACAGAGAGAGAAAAAAGAAAGAGGGAGACAGAGAGTGTCCTATTTTCGTTTCTGTTCTACCCAACCAGCAATGTTTTGTGATCAGCAGCTGTTTTTTTCATAGAACGCCACTAGGCCAGCTTTATCATTTTTCTTCTAATCTTCACCTTCCTCCTCTGAATCCATCACTCCATCTTAGAGGGAGGAATTATCTTAAATTGTTTTTCATGATTATTGGTTTTCACCCTTAGTGTGAGAGCTGTATTTTCAGCATCAGGCTACCACATACTAAATTAGAAAAACACAAAAAACACAAAACATTTTTATTTTTTGAGGTTTCTACCCTGCAACAGTCTCTTTAATGGTCGTGATGACACAAGGTAATATCTATAGTGGGTATCTATAGACTTTCCATGTCTGAGAAGTTCAATCTAATCTAAAGGTTGCTATAAAGCACTTTCGAAAGCACGAAAGTGTCGGTCAGTATCCTGTTTTTTAACAACACTGGAAGTGAAGTGTCCTCATTGCATGGGTGTGTGTGTGTGTGTGTGTGTGTGTGTGTGTGTGTGTGTGTGTGTGTGTGTGTGTGTGTGTGTGTGTGTGTGTGTGTGTGTGTGTGTGTGTGTGTGTGTGTGTGTGTGTGTGTGTGTGTGTGTGAGAGAGAGAGAGCTGGGAGGGCTCTTTCTCTTACGGGAACTTGTCACTAGACTTCCCTGTTTTCAACAGAGACTTTCCTGGCATGGGCTTGTGAATGTCCCCCCGGCCTCTGTACTGTTACTCAACCGGGTTTTACACAAACACGGTCCCTGGTACAATCTGCTCCAAGGCCTGTGTAGAGGAGAGGAAGGAAGATCTACGGAGAAAAAGTGAAAAGCGAGAGAGAAAAAGAGAAAGTGTGAAGAAAGGGCTGATCACAAAATTGACCTGGCTGGATTTCAGCTTGACCTGTCAACATATGGCTCACAATGTTGACCTCACAGGTATACCTATCCAGTGCGGTTTGGTTTGCCTTAGTGATGACATCCTGCTGTTGTGGATGGAAACCAAGTTATTTAGGGATCTTTGTGTGTGTGGGGGTGTGTGTGTGTGTGCGCACTAGAAGACCACAGAGTGATGTTGAGGTGACGTCCCACACAGGACCAACATCCTGTAAACACCTGGCTTTATTGTCCCTCATCGCCATGGTGACCAGGTTTATTGTCCAGGTGTTTGTTCTAGTGAGGTTTAATTATGCAATGAAATCTTCGCCGCCATCATCCAATCCATTCATCCGTGGAATGGAACGGAACCTGGAAGCGGAATGGCACTTATCCCAATTTCCAGCTGTCGTGGTTCCAGAATAATCATGGAGCGTTTAGATGATGTCATAAAGATCTCTTCCTGACCCTCTGGGGAGGTCTGTTGATGGAGTGGCAGTAGTGCATGGCTTAGCTGTTACCATAGTAGCCTAATACGGCTCAAGTCAATAATAGTGCAGTATTATTATTGGGTGCTAATTGAGATAATTCAGAGAAACATCTTTGTTTTTCAATTGTTCTATCAAGGGCCTTGACACACACACAGCTGACCCAGTCGAAGACTGTTTACATTTGCCCTCCAACCTCTTCCGATTCACTTGGACTTGGATGAAACGTCTGAAAACATGCTATTCCTTCAATTTATGGATATTGTTCTCCCGCTTGAGTTCCTTGAATAATACACGCATGGTCGTTGGTTGCCGATATGACATGTCAGCATAGATTGTGTTGTGAACAAGAAGGAAGAAATGCAAAGTAACTTGGAAGAAGGATTATAAATGGGCAGGTCAGCAATTCTATCTTGAGTTGAAAGCGGGCAAACCGCTCATAGGATTACCCAACAGGCGTTGTGTTTCACGGAGTGGCCAGAGCTAAAATCTGGGTCACGCTGTAGAGGAGAGATATAGGGAAGATATAGGGAGACCCTCTTCATTGTATACTTGTAGTCCAATTTGTAGCATCCCCCATAGTATCATGCTCTTGGCTTTTAGATCATTATCTTTCCCGCATTGACATACTTCTATGGCATTTAGCACAAGCAGTTTTAAAAACCTCTTAAGGATCGAAGACAGAAGGGGTTCAAACTGTAGAACCCAGTTCCTACATTTGAATATAAAAATTGATTTTATCAAACAAGGACAAATCAGACAAATCAGAGCAAGATTACTGAATCTAAGTATATTATTTACCTTCAGAGTTGAATGTATCAAGCCAGTTGCTGTGAAAAAAGTGTTTTGTTGTTGTGCACTCTCTTCAAACGATGGATGGTATTTCTGCAATGGTATTTTTTCACTGTAATAGCTACTGTAAATTGGACAGTGCTGTTAGATTAACAAGAATGTACGCTTTCTGCACTTTCTGCTTTCTGCTCTGCACCTGCCCGCCCAGCGTCACTACTCTGGACGATTCTGACTTAGAATATGTGGACAACTACAAATACCTAGGTGTCTGGTTAGACTGTAAACTCTCCTTCCAGACTCACATCAAACATCTCCAATCCAAAGTTAAATCTAGAATTGTCTTCCTATTTCGCAATAAAGCATCCTTCACTCATGCTGCCAAACATACCCTCGTAAAACTGACCATCCTACCGATCCTCGACTTCGGCGATGTAATTTACAAAATAGCCTCCAATACCCTACTCAATAAATTGGATGCAGTCTATCACAGTGCCATCCGTTTTGTCACCAAAGCCCCATATACTACCCACCACTGCGAACTGTACGCTCTCGTTGGCTGGCCCTCGCTTCATACTCATCGCCAAACCCACTGGCTCCAGGTCATCTACAAGACCCTGCTAGGTAAAGTCCCACCTTATCTCTGCTCGCTGGTCACCATAGCAGCACCCACCTGTAGCACGCGCTCCAGCAGGTATATCTCTCTGGTCACCCCCAAAACCAATTCCTCCTTTGGCCGCCTCTCCTTCCAGTTCTCTGCTGCCAATGACTGGAACAAACTACAAAAATCTCAAACTGGAAACACTTATCTCCCTCACTAGCTTTAAGCACCAGCTGTCAGAGCAGCTCACAGATTACTGCACCTGTACATAGCCCATCTATAATTTATCCCAAACAACTACCTCTTCCCCTACTGTATTTATTTATTTTGCTCCTTGGCACCCCATTATTGCTATTTCTACTTTGCACATTCCTCCACTGCAAATCTACCATTCCAGTGTTTTACTTGCTATATTGTATTTACTTCGCCACCATGGCCTATTTTTTGCCTTCACCTCCCTTATCTCACCTCATTTGCTCACATTGTATATAGACTTATTTTTCTACTGTATTATTGACTGTATGTTTGTTTTACTCCATGTGTAACTCTGTGTTGTTGTATGTGTCGAACTGCTTTGCTTTATCTTGGCCAGGTCGCAATTGTAAATGAGAACTTGTTCTCAAATTGCCTACCTGGTTAAATAAAGGTGAAATAAAAAATAAAATAATTAAAAAAAATATATAAGACATGTCTATGTCCTGGAAAGTTTGCTGTTACTTACAAAGCCATTCTAGTCACATTAGTGCACATTAGCAGCAACCGTCCCCGTATAGGGACACCGATCCCGTAGATCGTTAAGAGTTAAAATTATTGGTTTCATATGCATAAGGTTGACAAAGCACTATGGAATTTCGCACTGGTAGTGTTCTAGTGTTATTGGTTGCAGAAACAGTTTGTTGGTGTTGATGATGCTAACTTAGGGTATAAAGAGAGTGTGATGGTAAATAGCTTGTAGTAGCAGCATTGTTGCTGTAATTATTGTCATTCTTATAATGAGCAGTGCTGTGCTGGTACGTTGTGTGTGTGTGTGTGCGTGTGTGTGTGTGTGTGTGTGTGTGTGTGTGTGTGTGTGTGTGTGTGTGTGTGTGTGTGTGTGTGTGTGTGTGTGTGTGTGTGTGTGTGTGTGTGTGTGTGTGTGTGTGTGTGTGTGTGTGTGTGTGTGTGTGTGTGTGTGGACTGCACTACAAAACATTTCCTGTAATTTTTACAATAAATGACTGGCAGATTTACAGAACCTTTACTGTAACACAAATTTACAGCATATTACTATAACACCTGACTACAGTGACATGCTGTATTTCTTTAATTTCCAGTGCATTACTGGAAGCACAGTGGTTAGTAACATATTTACAGTGCAGGTAGCTAGTGCCAACAATGGGCAGTATTTCTGTTACATGTATTTGATATAGGTATTTCAATACCTTCCATACCTATTTTGTATTTTACTGGCATGATCAAAAATTAATAGAGGCCTATTTTGGAACAATTGAATTAGAATGCATGCATTTTGGATTTGCTAACACAAAATTAGACTTGCAAGTAGCCCGCTTAACTACAACATTTTCGGTAACAGTAAAATCATATTTTTACTTGCTATGACTGTAGTATATTCTTGTTTACCTTCAATACACTGACTGTAAGTCACTCTGGATAAGAGCGTCTGCTAAAAGACCAAAATGTAAATGTAAAAATGAACACTTGCAAAGCACACTGCTAGGTATTATTCAATTGCCCTCCGCCCTCAAACAAGGCAAAATTTGATCACAATACAAATAGTTTGAGGGCAGAGCTCATTAGAATAAAACCCTACAGTCTGCTTTGCAAATGTTCATTTTTAACATTTAGGTCATTTGGCAGATGCTTGTGTCCAGAGAAAGAGTCAGTGCATTCATCTAAGGTCAATAAAAAAAACATATCACAGTCAGAGTGGTCAGTGTATTAAACTAAGGTAAACAAGAATATACCACAGTCATAGGCAAGTAAAAATATGATTTTACTGTTAGCGAGAATGTTGTAGTTAAGTGGGCTACTTGCAAGTCTAATTTTGTATTAGAAAATCCAAAATGAATGCGTTCTAATTCAATTGTTCCAAAATAGGCCTCTATTAATTTAGCAGTTCAATATAATCAAATGTATATAGTGAACAGATCAGAGTGGCAGCAAGTCTCAAACCTTTAGTGATTGCTAGCCATGTCCTTTGATTTGTTTGGCCTTGTAGTCACTGTCAGTTTAGAAGCCTTTGTTGAGGCCTTGACAAGTGCAAGTTATATTTTCCGGCGCCGAAAAGAGATGGCCGCCTCGCTTCGCGTTCCTTGGAAAATATGCAGTATTTTGTTTTTTTATGTGTTATTTCTTACATCGGTACCCCAGGTAATCTTAGGTTTCATTACATACAGTCGGGAGGAACTACTGAATATACGATTAACGTCAACTCATCATCGTTCCTACCAGGAATATGACTTTCCCGAAACGGATCCAGTGTTTTGCCTTCCACCCAATACAATGGATCTGATCCCAGCCGGCGACCCTGTGCGACGCCGTAAAAGGGGCAAACGAGGCGGTCTCGTGGTCAGGCTTCGGAGACGGGCACATCGCGCTCCACTCCCTAGCATACTACTCGCCAATGTCCAGTCTCTTGACAATAAGGTTGATGAAATCCGAGCACGGGTAGCATTCCAGAGAGACATCAGGGATTGCAACGTGCTCTGCTTCACGGAAACATGGCTAACTCAAGAGACGCTAACGGAGTCGGTGCAGCCAGCTGGTTTCTTCATGCATCGCGCCGACAGAAACAAACATCTTTCTGGTAAGAAGAGGGGTGGGGGGGTATGCCTTATGATTAACGAGACGTGGTGTGATCATCATAACAACACACAGGAACTCAAGTCATTCTGTTCACCTGATCTAGAACTCCTCACAATCAAATGTCGACCGCATTATCTACCAAGGGAATTCTCTTCAATCATAATCACAGCCGTATATATTCCCCCCCAAGCAGACACATCGATGGCCCTGAACGAACTTTATCTGAGTCTTTGTAAACTGGAAACCACACACCCTGAGGCTGCATTCATCGTAGCTGGGGATTTTAACAAGGCTAATCTAAAAACAAAACTCCCTAAATTCTATCAGCATATCGATTGTGCTACCAGGGCTGGAAAAACCCTAGATCATTGTTATACTAATTTCCGCGACGCATATAAGGCCCTCCCCCGCCCCCCTTTCGGAAAAGCTGACCACGACTCCATTTTGTTGATTCCAGCCTACAAACAGAAACTAAAACAACAAGCTCCCGCGCTCAGGTCTGTTCAACGCTGGTCCGACCAATCTGAATCCACGCTTCAAGACTGCTTCGATCACGCGGATTGGAATATGTTCCGCATTGCGTCCAACAACAATATTGACGAATATGCTGATTCGGTGAGCGAGTTCATTAGGAAGTGCATTGACGATGTCGTACCCACAGCAACGATTAAAACATTCCCAAACCAGAAACCGTGGATTGACGGCAGCATTCGCGTGAAACTGAAAGCGCGAACCACTGCTTTTAACCAGGGCAAGGTGACCGGAAGCATGACCGAATACAAACAGTGTAGCTATTCTCTCCGCAAGGCAATCAAACAGGCTAAGTCCCAGTACAGAGACAAAATCGAGTCGCAATTCAACAGCTCAGACACAAGAGGTATGTGGCAGGGTCTACAGTCAATCACGGATTACAAAAAGAAAACCAGCCCCGTCGCGGACCAGGATGTCTTGCTCCCAGACAGGCTAAACAACTTTTTTGCCCGCTTTGAGGACAATACAGTGCCACTGACACGGCCCCCTACCAAAACCTGCGGGCTCTCCTTCACTGCAGCCGAGGTGAGTAAAACATTTAAACGTGTTAACCCTCGCAAGGCTGCAGGCCCAGACGGCATTCCCAGCCGCGTCCTCAGAGCATGCGCAGACCAGCTGGCTGGTGTGTTTACGGACATATTCAATCAATCCTTATCCCAGTCTGCTGTTCCCACATGCTTCAAGAGGGCCACCATTGTTCCTGTTCCCAAGAAAGCTAAGGTAACTGAGCTAAACGACTACCGCCCCGTAGCACTCACTTCCGTCATCATGAAGTGCTTTGAGAGACTAGTCAAGGACCATATCACCTCCACCCTACCGGACACCCTAGACCCACTCCAATTTGCTTACCGACCCAATAGGTCCACAGACGACGCAATCGCAACCACACTGCACACTGCCCTAACCCATCTGGACAAGAGGAATACCCATGTGAGAATGCTGTTCATCGATTACAGCTCAGCATTTAACACCATAGTACCCTCCAAACTCGTCATCAAGCTCGAGACCCTGGGTCTCGACCCCGCCCTGTGCAACTGGGTCCTGGACTTCCTGACGGGCCGCCCCCAGGTGGTGAGGGTAGGTAACAACATCTCCACCCCGCTGATCCTCAACACTGGGGCCCCACAAGGGTGCGTTCTGAGCCCTCTCCTGTACTCCCTGTTCACCCACGACTGCGTGGCCATGCACGCCTCCAACTCAATCATCAAGTTTGCGGATGACACTACAGTGGTAGGCTTGATTACCAACAACGACGAGACGGCCTACAGGGAGGAGGTGAGGGCCCTCGGAGTGTGGTGTCAGGAAAATAACCTCACACTCAACGTCAACAAAACAAAGGAGATGATTGTGGACTTCAGGAAACAGCAGAGGGAGCACCCCCCTATCCACATCGACGGGTCAGTAGTGGAGAAGGTGGAAAGTTTTAAGTTCCTCGGTGTACACATCACGGACAAACTGAATTGGTCCACCCACACAGACAGCGTTGTGAAGAAGGCGCAGCAGCGCCTCTTCAACCTCAGGAGGCTGAAGAAATTTGGCTTGTCACCAAAAGCACTCACAAACTTCTACAGATGCACAATCGAGAGCATCCTGTCGGGCTGTATCACCGCCTGGTACGGCAACTGCTCCGCCCACAACCGTAAGGCTCTCCAGAGGGTAGTGAGGTCTGCAGAACGCACCACCGGGGGCAAACTACCTGCCCTCCAGGACACCTACACCACCCGATGTCACAGGAAGGCCATAAAGATCATCAAGGACAACAACCACCCAAGCCACTGCCTGTTCACCCCGCTATCATCCAGAAGGCGAGGTCAGTACAGGTGCATCAAAGCAGGGACCGAGAGACTGAAAAACAGCTTCTATCTCAAGGCCATCAGACTGTTAAACAGCCACCACTAACATTTAGCGGCCGCTGCCAACATACTGACTCAACTCCAGCCACTTTAAAAATGGGAATTGATGGAAATTATGTAAAAATGTACCACTAGCCACTTTAAACAATGCCACTTAATATAATGTTTACATACCCTACATTACCCATCTCATATGTATATACTGTACTCTATATCATCTACTGCATCTTGCCATCTTTATGTAATACATGTACCACTAGCCACTTTAAACTATGCCACTTTATGTTTACATACCCTACAGTACTCATCTCATATGTATATACCGTACTCTATACCATCTACTGCATCTTGCCATGCCGTTCTGTACCACCACTCATTCATATATCTTTATGTACATATTCTTTATCCCTTTACACTTGTGTGTGTGTATAAGGTAGTAGTTGTGGAATTGTTAGGTTAGATTACTTGTTGGTTATTACTGCATTGTCGGAACTAGAAGCACAAGCATTTCGCTACACTCGCATTAACATCTGCTAACCATGTGTATGTGACTAATAAAATTTGATTTGATTTGATTTATATAAAACACAAAATATTCATAAATATGCTGTAATATACAAATACAGAACAGCCAACCTGTTTGCACTAATCCCATGTAATTACAGTAAAATAATGTGAAACACCAACATGATTACAGTAGTATTTACTTTCTTACAGTAGGCACATTTTACATTATTGTACTGTGACATTGTTCTGCAGTTTCCAGTAATTTACAGCAATCTGATGGCAAATTGCTGTGATTATTAGAATAATGTAGTTGGCACAAGTCAGAGATACATCTAAAAGATATCTTGTTTCTAATACAGTCTATTTTGAAGACCAATGTATACTTAACTAAAACAACATTCCCAGTAACGGTTACAGAAACTTGGGTGAAATTTTTTAAAAGCAGAAACTGAATATCCCTTTGAGCATGGTGAAGTTATCAATTACACTTTGGATGGTGTATCAAATACACTCAGTTACAACAAAGATACAGCCATCCTTCCTAACTCAGTTGCTGGAGAGGAAGGAAACTCTCAGGGATTTCACCATGAGGCCAATGGTGATTTTAAAACAGTTACAGAGTTAATAGGAGTGATAGGGGAAAACTGAGGATGGACCAACAACATTGTAGTTTGTCCACAATACTAACCTACATGAGGAAATCTGTATAGAAAACAAATATTCCAAAACATGCATCCTGTTTGCAATAAAGCACGAAAGTAATACTGCAAAACAAGTATGGCAAATTAATTAACTTTTTTTCCTGAGTACAAAGTGTAATGTTTGGGGAAAATCCAACACAACACATCACTGAGTACCAAATAATATTTTCAAGCATGGTGGTGGCTTCATCGTGTTCTGGGTATGCTTGTCAGCAGGGAGTTATTTGGGATAAAAATAAATGGAATAGAGCACAGTCAAAATCCTAGAGTAAAAACTGGTTCAGTCTGCTTTTCAACAGACACTGGGAGACAAATTCACCTTTTAGCAGGACAATACCCTGCACAAGGCCAAATATACACTGGCGTTGCTTACCAAGACAACGTTGAATGTTCCTGAGTGGCCTAGCTACAGTTTTGACTTAAAATTGTCTTGAAAATCTATGGCAAGACATGAACATGTCTTTCTAGCAATGATCAACAACCAACGTGACAGAGCTTGAAGAATCTTTTAAATAATAATGGGCACATATTGTACAATCCAGGTATGCAAAGGTCTTTGAGCAGGGGTGTCAAACTCATATCCTGGAGGGCCTAATCTCTTCTGGTTTTTCCTTTAAATTAAGCCCTAGACAACCAGATGAGGGAAGTTCCTTAAAAATGTGTGACCTTAATTCATCAATCAGTACAAGGGAGGAGCGAAAACCTGTAGTGTCACATTTGCTCCTGCAACGCCCTTTACTGCTCATCCTGTGTCTCCTTGACCTGCCGCCACTCCCCCAGTACTCTCTCCCTCTCCCTCTCTGTGTGTGTGTGTGTGATTGTGTGGGCAGAGACAGGTGTGCTGGAGTCAGAGCAGATCCCCACCAGCTGCAACCTGTTCCATAATAAAGACCTCTACAAATACTCAGCCCTGCCACTTCCATGATGCCAGATCGTAATCTCTGCTCAGTCAGTCTACGCTTCTAGCTGTTTGTTACTATCCTGTTGTGCCCATTTTCCTTGCCTGACGCTGTTTTCCCCTCCGCTACAGTTCTGCCTGCTCTGACTCTGATCCCTGTCTCCAGGCCTCATCATCCTGCTACTGTCTTGGATTCCCCTCTGGACCTGCTTCCCTTGTCTCAACCCCTCTCACTCCAGCCTCCGCAGCTGGTTTCCAGCAACCCGCCCGAGCTTCCCCTGACCTGCACTCCATCTTCCCCCTGTATTTCAATAAATACCTTAGTTACGTCATCCCTGTCTCCTCGTCTGAGTCTGCTCTTGTGTTACACTCCGCATAACATGTAGACACTTGGCCCTCTGTGGAATGAGTTTGGTCCTTGTCAAATGCCTTGTTCACACTGCAGGCCTTAATGCTCAAATCAGTTTTGTTTTTCAAATCGATTTGGGACTACTGACTTTCCAAACAGCAAGTTACAAGTGACCAAATTGGATTTGTGTCCGTTCAGAAATCAGTCATTTGCTGACAGGGCTACGCTAATTGTCATAGTAATGACGGGTATGTATGCAGTGGTGTAGGCTGATTGCTGGTGCTTCCTATCACTCAGAAGTTATGTAGCAAGCTACGGTGACAACAAAGCCTGCCATTGACATTTCCAAGTTGCTTTGAATGTTAAAAATCTTAGGGTAACAACCCTTTTAAAACCTCAAAGGACAGCATGATCCAACTTTCAACCGAGTCCTTTTTGACTAGCCACAGCAGGCAACTAGCTATCTAGGCAGTTTAGCTTTCTAGCACAGTCAGTAATTTGTAAACAATTAACAAGCTAGTTATCTACCATATGTTCTTGTCAAACTGTAAACAAAGTAGCAAGCAACAAGAGATTCCAAATAACAGTCT
Organism: Salvelinus alpinus; assembly: GCF_045679555.1. Classification (NCBI taxonomy): domain Eukaryota; kingdom Metazoa; phylum Chordata; class Actinopteri; order Salmoniformes; family Salmonidae; genus Salvelinus; species Salvelinus alpinus. The sequence continues at coordinate 1,106,745 of NC_092122.1, forward strand.
AAACTACTTGAGGGTAAATAAATCAGAATTGACTGTTCAGATTCAAATCTGATTCCTGGCCATGTGACTTGTATTTGAATTCAAACCACCTACGAAGGTGGTTTTGAAATATCCAATTCCATGTGATTTTTGGCTGTTCAGACTGCTGGAAAGATAACAGATTTGAATTGGATATATACATAGGATTTGAGTCAAAACTGCCAATGTGAACACGGCTTTAGAGACTTACCCAAACATCTGTAATAGCTGCCCTCCTGTAGGGTTTCACTCCAACCCCAGTTGTAACTAATCTAATTCAGTTTATCAAGCAGCTAATCATGTGCACTAGATTAGGGTTGGAGTGAACACCTACAGTACTGGACAGTAGCTCTCCAGGAACAGGGTTGGAGAACCTTGTTCTAACGTCTGACTCGAGGGGGAATACTTACTATATAATCAAGATATATTAGTGTTTTATTTTTCAGAAAAATAAATTCATTTTATTCCACTTTTAACATTACAGAGTACTGTGTGTTTGTCGTTTACATAATTTTATTTTTTTATCCCACTTTATAACAAAATGTGTATAAAATCAAGGTGTTTCTACTTTCTGAAGGCACTGTATCACTTAAATTGGAACAACACTCTCACTAACCGGGTGCAACAAGTATAGCCTCCTATAACGAATGCCACAAAATGTGTTAATGAGCCACAACAATACCATATACCCACAAAAGGTTTTAAGATTCCCAAAATACAGTATGGTGCTGTATTCTGTGGGGTGATACTGAATTACAGTAAATAACTGGTTGTACAGTAGCCAGTAAGTTACTGTCAATTTACTGGACAAAAATACGGTACTGTATTCTGAGGGGTACAGCATTCTCACTAATGGGTGTAAGAAATAAAGCCTCTTACAAGGCACGCCTCAAAATATGTTAATGAGACAGATGATTTCCCCCCACAACTCTAATTCACAGTATGCTGCTGTAAATATACAGCAAAACAGGTAATACAGTACTTTATTGTAAAATTGTTTTCATTTTACAGCAGTGTAGCTGAATGTCATTGAGCCCCCATAATGGATTGCTCGTTACAGTACTGTAATATATAATTAGAGTAGCTAACAGTAAAAGTTTTGCTGTGAATTTACAGCAATTTGTTAGTGTGTTTTCCACCCATTCTTCTTCTTACGTTTTCATGAGTCATGAACTCCCTTAATGTTTTTCATATGACACTATAAATAAACCCAAATGTATCTGCTCTGTTCATGTGTGCATGTGAATGCTCGCTGAAGTGTACTGCTAACCAAGTGCTTAATCATTCAAGATGTGGACAAGGCTGTGTTTTCTTAGACGGGGGAGTGCCTGCGTCATCTCTGAGTGCGTGTCACTGTGTCATTCGTTCATACGTGCCTCTGCCCGGTGACAATAATAGAAAGGATCGTGGCACTTGTCGTTGTCACACAGCGTGTGTCATCTGAAAAAAGACCAGTGTGGCTCAGAGCTAGAAATCAGGGTGGTGGTCAGGATGTGACACAAACACACTGCAAAATCCACCACACCGCCTCAATGTGACTCCATGGGGCTGAATCGTTCATACACCGAATAGTCTCTATGAGTCTGGACCTGGTTTCCAATAGCAATAGAAATGTTCTGTAGCCTAGTATGTTTGTAGGTCTAAGTGATTTCTATTAGGCTATGTTTGCCATGCGTTATCTATTCAGTTTTCTCATGCTATTTTGTATGCAATGTGTGATTATGTAAATTCTGCAATTCTTCAGTGTGTGTAAACTGTGAGCAAAACTGAATAAATCCAAAGTCAAAGTTCGCTCGATCCCTTCTTTGCTACAGAAAATATCAAGGTGACCTAAAAATAGGATATGATGACAATTGTTTTCGTAATTGCTGAACAAATTATTGTAGTCTAATGGCAGGCAAAGAATTGGGCTTCAAGTAGGCCTACAATCATCCTACAATTAAATCATTAAACAATTAAAATAATAAAAATTATTAAGGAACAGATCGCAATTTACTGGGGGGAGGGATGGTCCAAAATGGAGGAGGGCTGTCCATTTTTTTGTTGTTGCTTTGGATAGGGTTGTGTGGTGTTTTATTGGGCACGGGAGGGTAATGCATTTTTGTCCTGGTTAACATTCGCTGTTTTGTAGGTTTTAGTATATAATTTCTTCCATCCTGGCCGAATTTCCTCTTCTGCTTGCATATATCAAGGTGTTTTGGTAAAAACGTTAAGCACTATGCTTTCCATGTGCTAACTCTTACTATACCACAGGTCAGTATAGACTACCAGGCTAAGGGTCTATCCTGCCCGCTATTGACCATTCATAGTGACAATAGTGGCAGGTGGATCGTTTGTCCAGCTCTGCAATAGGCTAACTAGCAATCATACCACATATAAAAGCATTCAAAGCTGCATCAATTTTCAATATGAATTGACAAGAACAAATAGGAATAGCTGATAGGCATTGGACAGGCCAGGTGCATCATTGCACATGAAAGAACAGTGAAGAGATGAAATGCACAGCCCAGAAACGTAGGGACAATACAATTATCCTACCTAGACTACAATAGCCTACAACACCACAGGTAGCCTAGTGGTTAGAGCATTAGACTAATAACCGAAAGTTTGCAAGATCGAATCCCCAAGCTGACAAGGTAAAAATCTGACATTCTACCCCTGAACAATGCAGTTAACCTGCTGTTCCTAGGCTGTTATTGAAAATAAGAATCTGTTCTTAACTGACTTGCCTACACAAGGTTAAAAAAGTGTCTCTTTTATTGCATTATTGTTTTCAAGTGAGTACAACATTTTAGTGAAGAACAGCGCAAAAGCCCTGTGACTTTGTTTCATTCGATTTGGATCCGTTGTGGGTCTACTCTCGAAATTTTACAAGGGCTAGAAAAGGCACACTATCCGGTAGCCATCTGGCTGTATTTTTAATTCTGATACTGAAAGCCCTGTCTGTTTCAGATCATCATTCTTCCAAGTCGTCCTATTATAATGTGCCCATATTATGCTATCTCCTGGCAGGACCAGTTATTCAGGAAACACGCGCTCTGCCTCCTCTCCAGTCCCAGCGGCTATTCCTCATGCACCTCGAACTTAACACTTCAATATAGCCGAAATATTTATCATTCAACTTTTAAAATGTATTACCTTTTATATGTGGCATTAAAAAAAACTGTCACGTTTTCATCTGATTAGGCTACTTCAAAGGTCTCCTGTAGGTATACGCACGTTCATCCAATATATAATTCCAGCATCCTCAGAATGGCTTGACATTAACCAGGTTTCAATCCAACCTTTTTATGCAGTAAAGTAGCCTACATGTCTCATAATAAAATGGCACCATATCATGGGAAAATATCAAGTTTATTAGGCTACAGATGAAATAAATGATGATGAGCTTCACAGGATGGTGAAAGTGCACAGTGATCAGGTTGATGCTCCTTTCAATAAATATGTAGGGTCTTACTCTGGTGACATGATGATCGATGCTTGGCTGCCATTTGACAGATAAAGATAACATCACACTTTCGTCCACAATAATCTCACCATGTAGTAGGCTATACCTGCACTGTATCTGCAAGTTGTTGGCTATAGTGCACGTGCCAGTACCAGAGTGGGCATATTGCTATACCTACACAACATTTTCTATGACAAACAATCAGTAGGCCTAGAGTTGAAAATGTGATGGAAACCCTTTTAACTTGTATTTTTTATTCAGTACATGGGAATTAAACTCAAATGTTATTTTTATGTACACTACATATTAATTCACAGACTTTTATCTGCAGCAAGTCAATTTGATGGAAACAACTCTGATGGGTTATTTCCATCAAATTCTTAGCCGGTAATAGCAGCTTTTGGTCAATTTTTTTTTTTTTTAAGTCAGTAAATAAAGTTGTAACGGCCCAAATTGTACAGGAGAGACTATCTATCAGAGCCTACACCCAAATTGACGCTTCAGCACCATCCTCTCATGCCTAGTACCCAAGTGAGCCTGCTCCTCATTCTCTCACACCTACAACGTCATCGACAAAATGGTACACAGCATCATCTGGATACAGTGCAATTGGAAAGTATTCAGACCCATTCCCTTTTTACACATTTTGTTGCATAACAGCCTTATTCTAAAATGTATTAAATAATTTCCCCCTCAAATCTACACACCATACCCCATAACGACAAAGGAAAAAAAAAAATTTGCAAATTTTATTTAAAAAACTAAAACAGAAATACCTTATTTACATGCAGTTGAAGTCGGAAGTTTACATACACCTTAGCCAAATACATTTAAACTCAGTTTTTCACAATTCCTGTCACGTTCGTCGTATGGTTGAAGAGAGGAGGACCAAGGCGCAGCGTGATATAAATACATTCTTCTATTTATTATAATGAAACGAAGAATACTTAAACAGACTTACAAAAATAACAAACGAATGTGAAGCTATATAATGATAAGTGCAGACACAGGCAACTTACACATAGACAATCACCCACGACATACCCAATGAATATGGCTGCCTAAATATGGTTCCCAATCAGAGACAATGATAAACAGCTGCCTCTAATTGAGAACCAATCTAGGCAGCCATAGACTTACAAACACCTAGACTAGACAAAACCCCATAAACAATACAAAACCCCTAGACATGACAAAAACACCTACATCCCCCATGTCACACCCTGACCTAACTAAAATAATCAAGAAAACAAAGATAACTAAGGCCAGGGCGTGACAATTCCTGACATTTAATCCTAGTAAAAATTCATTGTCTTAGGTCAGTTAGGATCACCACTTTATTTTAAGAATATGAAATGTCAGAATAAATTTCAGCTTTTATTTCTTTCATCACTTTCCCAGAGGGTCAGAAGTTAACATACACGCAATTAGTATTTGGTACGATTGTCTTTAAATTGTTTAACTTGGGTCAAACGTTTCGGGTAGCCTTCCACAAGCTTCCCATAATAAGTTGGGTGAATTTTGGCCAATTCCTCCTGACAGAGCTGGTGTAACTGACTCAGATTTGAAGGCCTCCTTGCTCACACACACTTTTTCGGGTTCTGCCCACAAATTTTCCATAGGATTGAGGTCAGGGCTTTGTGATGGCCACTCCAATACCTTGATTTCGTTGTCCTTAAGCCATTTTCCCACAACTTTGGAAGTATGCTTGGGGTCATTGTCCATTTGGAAGACCCATTTGCGACCAAGCTTTAACTTCCTGACTGGTGTCTTGAGATGTTGCTTCAATATATCCACATAATTTCCCTTCCTCATGACGCCATCTATTTTGTGAAGTGCACCTGTCGCTCCTGCAGCAAAGCACCCCCACAACATGATGCTGCCACCCCTGTGCTTCCCGATTGGGATGGTGTTCTTCAGCTTGCAAGCATTCCCCTTTTTCCTCCAAACATAATGGTCATCATGGCCAAACAGTTCTATTTTTGTTTCATCAGACCAAAGGACATTTCTCCAAAAAGTACCATCTTTGTCCCAATGTGCAGTTGCAAACCGAAGTCTGGCTTTTTTATGGAAGTTTTGGAGCAGTGGCTTCTTCCTTGCTGAGCGACCTTTCAGGTTATGTCGATATAGGATTTGTTTTACTGTGGATATAGATACTTTTGTACCTGTTTCCTCCAGCATATTTACAAGGTCCTTTGCTGTTGTTCTGGGATTGATTTGCGCTTTTCGCACCAAAGTACATTCATCGCTAGTAGACAGAACGCGTCTCCTTCCTGAGCGGTATGACAGCTGCGTGGTCCCATGGTGTTTATACTTGCGTACTATTGTTTGTACAGATGAACGTGGTATCTTCAGGCGTTTGGAAATTGCTCCCAAGGATGAACCAGACTTGTGGAGGTCTGCAATTTTTTTCTCTGAGGTCTTGGCTGATTTCTTTTGATTTTCCCATGATGTCAAGCAAAGAGGCACTGCGTTTGAAGATAGGCCTTTAAATACATCCACAGGTACACCTCCAATTAACTCAAATGATATCAATTAGCCTATCAGAAGCTTCTATAGCCATGACATCATTTTCTGGAATTTTACAAGCTGCTTAAAGGCACAGTCAACTTAGTGTTTGTAAATTTCTGACCCACTGGAATTGTGAAACAGTGAATTATAAGTGAAATAATCTGTCTGTAAACAATTGTTGGAAAAATTACTTGTGGCATGCACAAAGTACATGTCCTAACCGACTTGCCAAAACAAGAAATTTGTGGAGTGGTTGAAAAATGAATTCTAATGATTCCAACCTAAGTGTATGTAAACTTCTGACTTCAACTGTAAGTATTCAGAGCCTTTGCTATGACACTCGAAATTGAGCTCAGGTGCATCCTGTTTCCATTGATCATCCTTGAGATGTATCTACAACTTCATTGGAGTCCCCCTGTGGTAAATTCAATTGATTGTACATGATTTGGAAAGGGACACACTTGTTTATATAAGGTCCCACAGTTGACAGAGCATGTTAGAGCAAAAACCAAGCTGTGAGGTTGAAGGAATTGTCCGTAGAACTCTGAGACAGGATTGTGTCGAGGCACAAATCAGGGGAAGGGTTCCAATAAATGTCTGCAGCATTGAAGGTCCCCAAGAACACAGTGGCTTCCAAATTTCCTAAATGGAAGAAGTATAAAACCCACAAGACGCTTCCTAGAGCTGGCCGCGCAGTCAAACTGAGCAATCGGGGGAGAAGGCCCTTGGTCAGGGAGGGGACCAAGAACCCGATGGTCCCTCTGACAGAGCTCTAGAGTTCCTCTGTGGAGATGGGAGAACCTTCCAGAAGGACAACCATCTCTGCAGCACTACACCAATCGGGCCTTTATGGTAGAGTGGCCAGACGGAAGCCAAGCCTCAATAAAAGGCACATGACAGTCCGCTTGGAGTTTGCCAAAAGGAACCTAAAGTACTTTCCGACCATGAGAAGCAAGATTCTCGGGTCTGATGAAACGAAGATTGAACACTTTGGCTTGAATGTGAAGCGTCACATCTGGAGGACACCTTGCACCATCCCTACGGTGAAGCATGGTGATGGCAGCATCATGCTGTGGGGATGTCAGCGGCAGGGACCCGGGAGACTAGTCAGGTTCGAGCGAAAGATTAACGGAGCAATGTACAGAGAGATCCTTGATGAAAACCTGCTCCAGAGCGCTCAGGACCTCAGACTGGGGCGAAGGTTTCCTTTCCAACAGGACAATGATCCTAAGCACACAGCCAAGACATTGCAGGAGTGGCTTCGAGACAAGTCTCTGAATATCATTGAGTGGCCCAGCCAGAGCCCGGACTTGAATCCGATTGAACATCTCTGGAGAGACCTGATAATATCTGCGCAGTGATGCTCCCCATCCAACCTGACAGAGCTTTAGAGGATCTGCACAGAAGATGTGCCAAACTTGTAGCATCACACCCAAGGAGACTTGAGGCTGTAATCAAAGGTGCTTCTACAATGCACTGAGTAAAGGGTCTGATTACTGTAAATGTGATATTTGCAAACATTTCTAAAAAACACTTTTTTGCTTTGTCATGATGGGGTATTGATGAGGGGGGGAAAAAACTATTTAATCCATTTCAAAATAAGGCTATATCGTAACAACGTGGAAAAAGTCAATGGGTCGGAATACTTTTCCAATGCTCTGTGTACATTTTGAACAGGATTATCTAGTTTGGATGCAATTTCAATGGAATTGATGGAGAAAGAGTGCTCACTTGCTCACTGATTTAAACAACAATATTTAAGTGATATGCCGTTTTAAAACTCCATAGCTGAAAAAAAAAACTAGAAACAAAAGAAGGTAACCCCAAAATGCCAGATGGAGATGTATAAATTAGATATGCATGTAGTCCTTATATTACTGTAGCATAGGCTGCAGCAAATGTAGGTAATAAAATGGAAATACATACCTGACTTTATTGTGCAATCCTGGTGACTTTTTAAATTATTTGTGTATATACAGTATGTCTTTTTTTTTACTGACAAATAAAATCTATCTATCAATAAATCCAACCTGTGCAGCAGCAGTTTGATAAATGGATAGAGACATCTCTTACGAAACAAAAAGTTTAATGACATTCAGAGATTGTCAAGCCAAGCCTTTGATGCTGGGTAAGCCTAAAGTAGGGAGGGATGCGTTTTATTTTTGTCGAGATTGACAGTCTATTTTTTGTGGTGTTGAAAATGCAACCATGATATTGAAATGGTCAAAATCAGTATGTTTTGTTTATTGGTTGTGTTGCACATTGGCATAGAAACATGTTGGTGGAAAATATGCTGCATATATATATATATAGACCTTTAGGTTATTGGTTAGGCTACAGTGAAATGCTTGAGCTTTTAGATAATAATAGCGTAATAGATAGGATAGCCTTTGAATACTGAAGCAGCTCAGATGTAGCCCAATGGCTTCATACTAAGTAGGTAAATCGATTGTAAATAAATGAAAGTGATGGCAATATTTAGCCATCGGTTTTCATTTAAAAAAATGCACCCTTTCTTCCCTTGTTTATAGCATTGCAAACTTTTTAAGCTATGAATATAAAACTATGAAGTTTTCGGTGGTCACAGAGAGACAGATAGAATGAAGACGTTTAGGCCTAGCTGTGTATAGCATAGATTTTCTCTATGTAATGCACACGGTGATCGAACGATGCACTTAGCTGAAAACACATATTGAATGGCATTTTGGTGGGAATTCAGGTATTAAATGTATTGTAAAATTTCACACAAAAAAAGATTATATTGCACACATATACAGTGGGGAGAACAAGTATTGGATACACTGCCGATTTTGCAGGTTTTCCTACTTACAAAGCATGTAGAGGTCTGTAATTTTTTATTATAGGTACACTTCAACTGTGAGAGACGGAATCTAAAACAATAATCCAGAAAATCACATTGTATGATTTTTAAGTAATTAATTTGCATTTTATTGCATTGACATTAGTAGGAAAACCTGCAAAATCGGCAGTGTGTCAAATACTTGTTCTCCCCACTGTATATACATTTTTAAAGTATATCAGGTATTTAAATACTTTGTGATAAAATAAAGAAAATGATATGGCCTCATTTGCATACATTTGCATACATACACTGAGTGTTAAGATGGCAGCCTGTCTCTGCAGGGGGTTTGTTAGAGTTGTTTTGAGCCCTAGGGACTCGTCAGACTGGTCTTTATAGTCATTTGACTCGTTTCTTATCCGTTTATTATTTAGTTTGAGCCTGGTTCAGTATGTTGTTGGAGGATTTGTATGTATTGTACATACCTTTACCTGCTTCAAGAGCCTTAAAATAAAAACTTTGCCCTGCATCTTCTGCTCCCTGCCTCTCTTTGCTCACCAACACCAGCCAGCTTGAACCATCCAGGGCAAGTAAGGGGCCTACCAGCCACTCTTACATGCACAAAAAATGAAATCCCCATTAAAATAAAGTTATCTTTCTTCTCTTTCTTGTGATGTAAGTGTTGAGACGGTGCGTTTAATCCTGACCAAGCGTTATCATTCTTTTAGATGCAACAGAAAGCCAATGTATTCCATTGAGCCTTTTCAGCCATTACTGGAGTGTGTTTGTCAGGTCTTTACAAACGTTTCCGCGGTCCTTACGTCAACGGGGAAAACAAATGGTACAAGCAAGAAAGAGTCGCCAGAGTAAGATTAAATAAATCAATCAGCGAGATTTGAGTGACAAGTGGATTTTGCACCCATCAAACATAGGAAAAAGATGGCTGAAAAGTTGATATCCTCAGGTGGGAACTGATAGTTTACAGTAGCTACTGTATTTATGGATGGATACTATGCTGAAAGAAAGTATTACAATGGCATGTATTATCAAATGGTTGAAAGGCCAATGCTGCTAAAGACAAATTCATTGGTGTAACTTTAGAAAGACTAAAATGAGCCGATGTGTTTGAAATGCCAGGGCCGATTTCTGGTTCCAGTTCGCCCATGAGAAAGAGACAATGTCATAGACCTTGAAGAGGAGACATTGACGTTATATACTGTAAAGTGTTGACAATCTCTGACACCGGTGTTCAAGTCGTTTTCAAGGTGAGATGCTATTGTCTGAGAGTCGGCTGTGTGTGTCTTTGTCTGTGTATGTGCCCGTCTCTCTCTCTCTCTCTCTCTCTCTCTCTCTCTCTCTCTCTCTCTCTCTCTCTCTCTCTCTCTCTCTCTCTCTCTCTCTCTCTCTCTCTCTCTCTGTCTGTCTGTCTGTCTGTCTGTCTGTCTGTCTGTCTGTCTGTCTGTCTGTCTGTCTGTCTGTCTGTCTGTCTGTCTGTCTGTCTGTCTGTCTGTCTGTCTGTCTGTCTGTCTGTCTGTCTGTCTGTCTGTCTCGCCCGCCCGTACGTCCGTCTGTGATTGTACACTCTTAGAACAAAAAGGGGTGATCTAGAACCAAAAAGGATTATTTGTCTCTTTTTCCAAGAGTGTATGTGCATACACTCTCAAAGTGTATGACTGAGAGGGTGGTAGTGCATCACGTCCACCTCTACTGATGCGTTAGCGTGTCAGAGCCCTCACACTCCCATCCAACTCTCGTCTCTGTGACAAGGCTGAGTCACAGAGGCCATAGCCTGTGTCACATCTCTGTCTCTCTCCTATCACAACACAAGCTGCTTCAACATCAGGCCAGCTGCCAGCCATCGCTGCCACACAAGTCACTGTCAAAGACACAGAAACACATAGAAAGAAAGGCAGGTTGAACTCACACAAAGCATCTTAACTGGAAGTCTCTGTTTTCAAGAAGTAAAAAGAATAGTTTCATAATTTACACATCAAAGAAAAAAGTGTAGCTAAACAAATGCATAAACATCTTGACAGCTTTACAAAATGAAATACTAAAGCCACACAATACACATATAAAGTGTTGGTTTCATGAGCTGAAATAAAACATCCTAGACATTTACATATGCACAAAAAGCTTATTTCTCAAAGATTTGGTGCACAAATTTGTTTACATCCCTGTTAGTGAGCATTTCTCCTTTGCTAAGATAATCCATCTGATTAAACAGCATGATCATTACACAGGTGCACCTTGTGATGGGGACAATTAAAGGTCACTCTTAAACGTGCAGTTTTGTCACAAATGCCTCAAGTTTGGAGGGAGCGTGCAATTGACACGCTGACTGCAGGAATGTCCACCAGAACTGTTGCCAGAGAATAGAATCTTAATTTCTCGCACAATTGGTAGGCCGTCATTGTAAATAAGAATTTGTTCTTAACTGACTTGCCTAGTTAAATAAAGGTAAAATTAATAATAGAAACAATTTGGCAGTATGTCCAACCGACCTCACAACCGCTGACCACGTGTAACCACGCCAGCCCAGGACCTCCACATCCGGCTTCTTCATCTGCGGGATCGTCTGAGACCAGCCACTCAGACAGCTGATGAAATTGAGGATTATTTCTGTCTGTAATAAAGCTCTTTTGTGGGGAAAAACTCATTCTGATTGGCTGGGCCTGGCTCCCCACTGGGTAAGCCTGGTTCCCAAGTGGGTGGGACTATGTCCTCCCAGGCCAACCCATGGCCGTACCTATGCCCATTCATGTGAAATCCATAGATTAGGGCCTAATTTATTTCAATTGATTTATTTCCTTATATGAACTGTAACTCGGTAAAACTGTAAATTGTTGCATATTGCGTTTATATTTTTGTTCAGTATATATTGACAAATTATACATACCCTAACTATAAAACATGGGCAAACATCCACCCTGGAGGAAAGTTTATTGTTCTAGAGTAGGCCTGCATCTGTCAATCAACTGATGTCCCGAATCAGCTCATCAACTCAGCCAGGGAAACACAAACAGTGGCCTATTATCAATTTTTACACCTTCCATTATGTCACAATGGATAGGCTAACGGGTAGTCTATTGGAATATAATCAAATAACAAGGGGCCTGGAGCAACCATCAATGGCACTAGATTATCACCAGGTGATGTCTCGTTAAACCATCAATAGAGCTAAATTCACCCACACAGCTGATCTCAATTGCAACCATTATTGGTCACCTCAGTACCGCTCCCTAAAATATGATGTCGGTGTTAAAGCCGATTTATGGTCATTCTGGAATCTGCATTGGCAGTACAGCATTTACTGTGATGCGGCTTCGGCAAAAGTCAGGGCATTCATACGTCATGCTCTTCGAGGAGCAGAACTGTTGTGAAAGAAGTTGTCAAGGCAATGTTTATACAGGATTTACTGCCCCCACCTACCGTCAACCAATCATATATGGAGCTATATGGAGCCTTCCACATTGTTACAAAATTTGTGAGGCGCACAGCGATGCGGTACAGAGCTTTATTTGGCCTCTGGAGGCGCCACAATGGTGTCACACCCTCCCTACAGAGCCTGCGGTCCACATTTCCATATCAAGGATAAAACCAACGTTTACCTTTATGTTAGTCCTGCTTACAACCAAAGTCTTTCAAGATATATTTGCCCTCTGCTTGGTATTGTAATTGGAACAACTTAGTGCGTTTTGAACAGATTATGGGTGATTTCTATTTGACAAGCACTCTGTACAATATTCTTTCATCTACCACGATAAATCTACTGTCGAAATTTACCCAACACTTTGTATAAATGTTAACTAATGTTGGTGTAGCCAACTGGTGGCCCGCGGGCTGAATTTGGCCCATGGGTGGTTTTATTTGTCCCTGATGTTCTGAGCCCCCTGTTTAAAAAAAAACTTTGGGGGGGTCAGAAACAGCAGGAAATCAGTTCCAAGTGATTTTAAATTTGGAAATCTGTTCCCAAGTATTCCCATGCATAATAGAGAGACACGTGATCATATACAAATGTAAGCAAGGTTTGAAATGATGATGTTTTAGTCAAATATATATGTTTCGGCTTCTTTCAGTCAATTTGCAGTCTACAAATTATTTGTAATTATGTTCCAGCCACCCGACCATCCGCTCAAGAAAGACATCGGCCCGTGGCTGAATCTAGTTGATGATCCCTGGTGTAGCCTATTGTTATTATTTTAGTTTTTTCCTATTTATGTTATCCAAAAGTGCCTGGTACAGCCATTTCTTATCAAGATCAGGGGTAAAATATCCCTGCACTGTCCATATTTTAAATGTGTAATTAAATTAAGTCAATTGGGTGTTTTAATTATTAGTGCCAGAAGGACATAGACTGGTATTCAACCCATGCCAAACTGGTAGGCCACTGACCCTAACCACTAGACCACCCCAGGCCACGATTTAACTGAATTTTTACAGGATACACTTGACACTTTTCTGCTGTAACCTAGTGGCTATATAAAACGACTGTTGGTCATGTGTATGGCTGCATTTCAGATACATTTTTGTGCATTTGAATTTTTGCGTAATAGGCCTAGCATTTGAGTGAGCAAGAGTGAAAATGATTTTGATGAGAACAAGCCATGATCCCAATGACTCGACTGCCCACTCATGGATAGAAAGAGAACTGCTCATTTTCAGGGACTCACCAGGCTCATTCGAATTTCCTATGCAGCAGCTAAATTCTCAGCAAAAAAGAGTGATCAAGTTAAGATCCGTACTAGGCATAATCAATGAGTTAGCCAGCTAACTTTGATAAACAACCAAAAATACCTACTGATTTTCAGGAACATTAAGAAAGCCAAACTTCAATGTGTTTTTGGTAGTTGAGTCAATTACAATGCTCATTTCAAGCTATCCTTTCTAAAAAATAAAACAAATATTTCTGAATATTTAGTTAAGTTAGCTGGCTAACTCATCCATTCTGCTTTGTGGTATACCCCTCAGATGTTGCGCCTCTATATTTTTGTGTGACTGTTTTATTGTTGTTGTTATACCTGACAGCCGACCAGGTGTAGAGTGGGGTGAGGGGATGACGGAGATCCGACTCTCGACCACTTGGTGCCCTGTGGTGAGGAAGTTCATGGTCTATCATAGACTCTGTGACAATCAGGGCACCAAAGGATTATTCCCTCTGCGTAACCTTGTTTTACCTCACCTGCTGTCTGCAGTCAAAGAGCAAATGTACTGTAAGGCCCATGACAGAATGATATATAGGATTATAGTACTTAATAACCCAGAGCTTTTTCTGGTCAGGAAAATCTCCAGTCCCTGATAATAAGAGGTGATATTTGGTGAGAGCTGGTTGTCAATAGAGATACAGTCCTTTTTTTTATGAGGACAATATAAAGAGGCCAGGTGTAAAGAGGTCATTCAGGTCATCTACTGTCACCCAGGGTGTCACACACAGAGCTGGCCCTGTCCTGACTCCACTTTGGCAGAAATGCTAAGAATGGACATTTACATTCACAGTTGTGAATGGTGTTTTTTGTTCATTTGTTTGTTTTATCAATTGGACTCAGGCCAGGACCCGCAGAGGGTCTTTGTCATTGGTCAACACCAGTAGGCCTTTGTCATTGGTCAGGGCATGTTCTGTGAACTGTGAAAGAACCTATGAGCATCAGCAACATCATCAGCAGCTCTGCCATTATACTGTGCTAGGGCTACATTTCCTGCAACACGGCAGCTGCATTATCATACTTTACAATACCACAACACAGGGACATGAGCGGGTAAGCCTTCTCTTTCATACCATACAGTACCATACCATACTAACCTACCTTCAATAGGTACCCTACAGTCTTTCTGTTTCACTGAAAACCATGCTGTTCACCTTTGGTTCACCCACCAACCACTGAGTGTGTATCCTGCTATATTGAAAACAGACAGTCCTTCTTGTGGGCAAATTTTGTCATCAAACTTTGGCATTAAAGTCTGGAATTCTCTGGATTTATGGTGCTTTCAAGACAACTGTGAACTTGGGGTGAAAAAACTAGGTTGAATCATCAGGTCAGTGATCTTTAGGTTGGAGCTCTAGAAAGTTCCTGACTTGGAAATCCGAGTTGGATGACCGTTCAAAATGCATTTTCCCAGTCAGAGCTTTTTTTCCCCCCCAAGGTTCCTGAAGTGCGATTTCCCACTTCTTTTTACCTTTATTTAACTTGGCAACTCAGTTATGAACAAATTCTTATTTTCAATGACGGCCCTGGAACTGCCTTGTTCAGGAGCAGAACAACAGATTTTTACCTTGTCAGCTTGGGGATTTGAACTTCCAACCTTTCAGTTATTAGTCCAACACTCTAACCACTAGGCTACCCTGCCACCCCAGGGTAGTCCAACGCTGGATTGACAGCACGGCCAATGTATTCAAACTTTTTTAGCCCATGGTGTTGAATGTTTATCCTTTTAAGATTGGAAAAGAGACCATTAAACCGAGAAATGGATCCACTCCACTAAATAGCAGGCTAGTGATTGCTTTGCAACACTTGCAGTTAGCAACAGACTCCTTCCAAACCACTCATTGTTGAATTTGCGATTTCCGACTTGTTGTGTAATGTTTATGTCCAATGGCCAATGAGCACCAATACGTTTAATCTATAATTTATCTTTATATGACAAAGATTGAAAATTATTTGCCAGTAGATTGTCAACGCGATTCATGATGATGACTGCTTGTCTAGCTTGCTAGCTAAGATTCTGAAAGTATGATGTTGACATGATCAGTCCAGTCAAAGCCACAGTAGATATAATGTGATTTGACATAATTTTATCTGTGGCCAATGACCTTGAGCCTTCTTGGATGGGCACTTCTAATGTAACTCTATGGCAGCATCCAACTTGAATTTTCGAGCTCTCGCCGTAGATTTTGCGGTGACGTAGTGTCCCCATGAGTGACAGAACACTGAGCCAATCATGGCGCAACTAGAGAACATTACCAACCCCCCCTATGCTACATATTTTCTGCTGGCTGCCCCATCACCAAAGAAAGCACTGCACTATGCTGAAACACCTGCATTTTGGAGCTGCCTTACTCATGAAAGCAAAAAAGAAACCATGTTTGTATCTGGCTTCATTATTTTATATTTTTTACATTGTTTGCAAACTGATATGTGACACATGCCAAAATAACATGCAAAACAGGCATCAACCCCCCCAAATATATATATATATTTTTTTTTCGCTAAACAGGTGGGGCTCAAAACAGGTGGGGCAGAGCAGGTCGCCACTGCCCCCTGGCTGCAAGCAGATGTGTGTGTGTGTGTGTTTTTGTGGGAGAGCTGCTCAGTTCTCTCTGGACAAGGTCATCAGGTCTACTCCATGTCTCCACCAGGCATATATCTCTTTATTTATATTTGTGTACTTTATGTGTGTGAGAGTGTCTGTGACCGAGTGAAAGAGAAAATGTAGTGTTTTAGGTTTGGGAGATTTAACCTCAGCTCTTACATTTACATTTACATTTAAGTCATTTAGCAGACGCTCTTATCCAGAGCGACTTACAAGTTGGTGCATTCACCTTATGATGTCCAGTGGAACAACCACTTTACAATAGTGCATCTAACTCTAAGGGGGGGGGGGGGGTTAGAAGGATTACTTTATCCTATCCTAGGTATTCCTTAAAGAGGTGGGGTTTCAGGTGTCTCCGGAAGGTGGTGATTGATTCCGCTGACCTGGTGTCGTGGGGGACGCCAGGTCTCTCACTTGGCTCTGTCTGTTCAGGCCAGGCAGGCCAGGGGAACAGCCCAGGGAACAGGTCTGGGGCTCTGGATGTGGAAACTGGGGCCTGGTGCAACAGAGCAAGGTGACGCCAGACACTACAGAGAGCCTGTTGTTAGGCACTGGGGATAGCAGGGTTATATCCCAAATGGTCCCGTATTCCCTATATAGTGCACTACTTTTGCACAGGGCTTTTGTCAAAAGTACTGTACAACAGGGAACAGGGTGCAATTTGGGACGCAGACCAGGGAGCGCTGGTGGCATAGCTGTGTGTGGTGGGAGCCACTATATCTGGTTCTAGTTAGGAACTCTTTCAGTGGACCCGGGTTGAATTTCATTGTTGTTACCTATGAATAGTCACTTCACCCCCACTTACATGTACAGACTACCTCAACCAGCCTGTACCCCTGCACACTGACTCGGTACCGGTGCCCCCTTTATATAGCCTTGTTATTGTTATTCTTATTGTGTTACTTTTTATTATTACTTTTTATTTTAGCCTACTTGGTAAATGTTTTGTTCTTCTTGAACTGCACTGTTGGTTAAGGGCTTGTAAAGTAAGCATTTCACGGTAAAGTCTACACTTGTTGTATTCGACGCATGTGGCAAATAAAGTTTTATTTGATAACAAGCGGCAGGCGTGAACGCAGCACACACACAGGTGCAGGGAGGAATGACTCATATAGACACACACACATGCACAAGAACACTCTGTTTTCTCTCCCTCTCTCCTTCTCCCTCTCTACCATCTCCACCCACGAACTACGTATATGGTCACATTCTGCGAGCAGTGTGAGCTACAGGGGAGGCAGAGAGGGGAGGCAGAAAGGGCAGGCAGGGGTAGGTGGGAAAGGGGCAGAAAGCTGGGTCTTTGACTAACTTCCTCTCTCACAAAATTCATTTTGAAAGATACATTTTACTCTAAGTTTGAAAATTGGCCTGAAATGTTAGTGCTGCTTTGTTACATAATGTCCATTCTGATTCCGAATGCATCCATCTGGCCTCCAGTGTGTTGGTGTGTGTGTGTGTGTGTGTGTGTGTGTGTGTGTGTGTGTGTGTGTGTGTGTGTGTGTGTGTGTGTGTGTGTGTGTGTGTTCCTTTTGGCTTGGATGCAAGTGTGTGTGTGTGGGCAAGAGCCGGATGGAGAGAGTGGGAAGTAAAAGAAAGCACCATTCAGTTCCACATTCAGTAACACACAGACAGAGAGCCATAGTGTTCCACCAGCACCGGCTGCAATGACACACTCATTGTTGAATCCATGCAGAGCCAGAAACAAACTAAATCTTGGCCAAGCAAACAAGCACAAATGCCATAAACAATGATATACATATCTATGATCAAGCTGACTGCTTATTGGCCACACGGACATTCCATTCAGGCATTTCTCTACAGATGATTGGAGGTAGTAAAAGTATTATGACCACCGTGATGCATGCTGAGGTCAGAGTGCAGGAAAAGGCTATGAGGACGTTGTGAAAACACTCACGCTGCCTCCCCAATATGCTCAACATCTTCGCTATTTCATTCACCGCTGACCAATTGCTGAGCCCTTTTCCAAGTTGTCAAACAGACCATTGAGAAGGGTTTAGTTTAGGCAATAACATGTAACCACACAAAGGAGAAGAGGGAATGGAGTAGGCATGTGGAAAGGAAAAGCACTTGTTGACCGGACTGGAGGGAGGGGAGAGAGGGAGGGATAGAGGGGGGAGCGGCTGGATGGCTTGTTCTTCTCCTACGAATTAGGCCTGTGTACACAGATAGCAGCGGTAGGTAAGGCTTGTCCTGTCTCTCCTCTGAGGATTGTAGACTCACAGGGCCCACCTCCTCCTCTTCTACCACTTTACTACTGGCTGGACACGATACACAGGCCAGGCACAGAACCATCCTACTCAGGTAGAGGAGATGAGAGGATGAAAGGAGGAGAAGGGGAAAGGAGAAGGTGAGAGGGGAAGAGGGGGAAATATAGGCATAAAAGAAGAGCAAAGGGGAGAGGAGGATAGGGGGAAATGAAATTAGGAGGGAACAGGGAGGAAAGGGTAAGAGGAGAGCGGTGGAGGGGAGAGAAGGACAGGAGGAGAGATGTGGGGAGGGGGAAAGAATGTTATCCCTGGGGGCAAAGATATGGACTGATACAGGTGTCTGAATGGGAGCTCAGCAGGGAGAAAATGAAGGGGTGTTGGTGACACACATCTCCCATTCGATCCTAGACACGGGTCAGTTTAGCATTTTTTTCTCTAATGGTTTTGGTTATTAAGCTGATCCTAGATCTTTGCCTAGAGGCAAATTCTACCTTGAGCGTTCCAAACGGGAAGCTCCCTCGTCGCTTACGTAAGAGCAGCTAGATCAATGGCTATAAGCTGGGCCACAAACCAAAGTGTTTGGTCCTGAAGCAAAAATCCCAACATAAAAAAACAACAATTCTGACAGTCTGACTAGGAAATGGTCCTTAAAGCGGCAATCAGCAGTTGAAACGATAACAAAGTGCCCTCCCCACCACAGTTTTGTTCGACGCTGAGGGATAGGGCTGGAGAAATGTAACCACTCTTAAATTCACAGAGCTATGGCTGCAGGGACTGATCACCCATGATATCAAAATATAGTTTTAACCAGTTTGGAGTAAAACAAGCTTATATTTAGGGTTCTGATGAGGTACGAACATTTTACGTAGCTCAAAAAGTTATTATCTTCAAAAATCAATGGGTACATATCAGTGGAGGCTGCTGAGGGGAGGACGGCTCATAATAATGGCTGGAACTGAGTATTATGGCTGGAATGGAGTGAATGGAATGGTAACACGTGTTTGATACCACTCCATTGACTTCATTCCAGCCATTATTATGAGTGGTCCTCCTCTCAGCAGCCTCCACTGGTACATATCATTAATTTATAAATAAATACAAATTATGTAATGACTGCAGATTGCCCCTTTAAGACCACTGCGGTCTACGGCTGGTTATAAATTGTTAATGTGCCCAGATTATATTAGTGACACTGACGTTTAACTCACTGGGTTACAGTATGTTTGTGTAAACAACTTTGCCACCTAGTGGAGAATAGGCACTTGAACAGGATCAATGCCAGCGTCAAATTAGTCCCGTCCACCAGCCGGATACTGTATCTCGCTGTCGAGAGTAATTAGCCTGGGCACAAGGTTAGGATCAAATAGCCTTGGAGAGAGAGAGAGTATAAGGATGATACTCAGATTAGCAATAGGATGACATGTTTAAACAAGTGTGCCCAAAAGAGCTGCTGATATATGCCCCGAATTGCTGACCTGTTAGAAGGCAGCTAGCTGACCCAGCATTGCTCCCTGCCTCCCTCTCTACCCGGCAGGAATGGGACTGCAGAGTCATCACTGTCTTTCTCTCTCTCTGCCCCCTAACCCACCCAACCCCACTCCAGTACACACATGCAACACACATGCGCATAAACACGTGTACAGTACATGCTCATAAAATGTGATTATTTTGTACATCACTTTCATTACAGCTGCTGATTAATTTGCAATGACAATACACCAACATGCATGGTGACATAGCAGTATGAAAAGTACCTTGAACTCTTGAAGTACTCTTCTGAAGGGAGTGGTAAGGTACACATGACATGGTGGAGTGGCTATACTACTATGTGACTAACAGCAACACAATACAAACCTACATACTATTTTCACAGGATTGCATGACAGTGAGTTGTCATAAACACAGTCCTTTGAAATCTCATTCAAATCTCATTTTGGGATTTCCGTTTCATCTTCTTTAAAAAAATGTAAACAGTCAAACGGTATGTGCTTTAAGTTAAGTAACATCCAGTAGTACATCAAGGTGGTCAGAATGACGATTGTGTGTGAATTACTCCGCTAAACCCTCTTATTCTCAATCTCACTCAGGGTCACTGTGGAGATAAAACCGAACCAGATGATATTGATATTGGTCAGGAAATGAAAGAGAAGGGATAACGCAGAAGCAAAAGGCTAAGTCCCAAATGGCACCCTATTCCCTATGTAGTGCACCCACTTTTGACCAGAGCCCCAAGTAATGCACTATATAGGGAATAGGATGCCATTTGGGACACATACACAAGATCTGGATCACTATAAAGCCTGTTTTAATAAGCAGCATAAGAACTGGTACCTGCTTTGAAACTGTTGTGGCAGTGGCTTTCTGTGATGTGGTGGTTGGGGTTATTACAAACAGGCTTTACACAAAAGTCAAGACTAATTTCCCTTCTTTTACAGTCTCAATATTACGAAGTGATGCAATAAACAAAAAAAGTATAAAATAAAAAGGCCTAACACGGTATGATTAAAGAATGTTGTCATGGCATAATTTAGATCATAACATGATAACACTGATGATTCAATGTTATAATTTGATGGCTCGATGTTATGCTGACTAAACATTATGATTGCATCCGACACACCATTCCATAAAGTAGAGGTGAGATTTTGCCCAAATGCCTAAAACAGACTGATGACCAGTCTCGAGAAAATACTTAAAACATTTTGTACAAATGTCTGAAAGATACTGAAGGCCACAAAGAAGCTCATCAAACACCCTCCTAGTGCCTCATGGACTGGACACATCATCTCATCTCACACAGCTTCCTTGTTCCTGCTCCTCCATGTTTGTTTACATCTCCCATCATCATAAACATGGCCCAGACACCACGCCAACACTTCGACCAACCAATGCAGTCGACCAACCAATGCAGTCGTTTCCACCTCTAGCTCTCGTCTAGAGGTGGAAACCAGACAAAGCCTTCCTGAGAGATCAAAGTCAAAGTACTTTCATTCCTGATGTGTGTGTGTGTGTGTTAGAGATCAGAGGTGACACACACGCAAACATGTAAGGGAGTGTGTGTACACACACACACACACACACACACACACACACACACACACACACACACACACACACACACACACACACACACACACACACACACACGCTGAGATCAGAGAGAGGGGCAACATCAATCCATCTGACCATTCTGTCCACAGAGTCTCTCAGTAGCGTTGCGCAGCAGAAGTGTGTGTGCCAACGCCACTCCCTCCAGTCTCCTAAGAAAAATGCTGCTGTCTGCCTCTGACTCAGGTCTGGGCTCACATCTGCATCAGACTGCAGCAGACAGCACTGGTTACATTCAGACTTACTCCTAGGAGCAGAGCACAAGTCTCAAATCACTTTCTATTCCCTGCATAGCGCAATACTTTTCATCAGCGTAATACATCCTATAGTGCACTACTAATGACCAAAGTAAGCAGCTGTGAAAAAAGTGAAAAGATTATGGATATTCGTCATAGTTATCACCTTAATTTAGCTAGAAGGGAGGGTGAGTGACTCATAATGGGGTCATGATGGAAAGGCAGAAGGGTTAGTAGTCCACTGAAGGCTGTGCTCAGCTGCTCGTGGGTGTAAAATCATAACACAAAGCTCCTTGTATCTCAACACTAGGGGTCAGCCATGTTACAGAGGTAAGGACATTAATTCACATCACACAATACAATTTCCCAGCAAGCAGCTCCTCTACTCTGCCTCAGGCCACAAAACAGGCCCCAGCTGGTTTCTCCTCTACTAAGACTCAGGGTCCGTCCCAAAGGCACCCTATTTCCTATGTAGTGCATTATTTTTGACCAGCGCCAATAGGGCAGCGGTGCACTATATAGGGCATAGGGCGCAATTTGGAACACTGACTTGGACACATCCAAGGCTTCTGACTGTATCCATTATCCAACTGTGTCTGCAGGGCTTTAAATTTGTCCAGGCTTTCTTGATGGACGGCGGTTTCCAGCTGTGTGTAGAAAAAGCAGACCTGACCACATCAGAAGAGTACAGAGGAAAGAAGTGAGCCACATCACAGGCAGCAGCCTGAGCGAAAGCACATGGTGCAACTGCTTCACTTCTCTGCAGCGATCCGAACCCCAAACCACAGCTGGAGGAGGGGTGAGAGGAGTGGGAAGGACAGGGCACAGGGTTTGATGCCAAAGAGAGAGAAAAGGGGGGAAACGAGTATCCTGCATTGCACTTCCGTGACCCATCATTGACACTACTTCGATGGACACACTGCCATCAGAGAAGTGAGTTCAGATTATAGCATGACATTCATTAAGGTCAGCCCCATCCAAAACTCCACAACCAAAGAGTCATCATCATGCCCAACCAGCTGGTCAGCCTAGTCTCAGACAATTTAATAAGGGGTGATGACACCAGATGCATGTAAAGGTATCAATGGATGACCCCTGTCTTACTTGAACTCATTTCTGAATAAAAATACAAAAATTTTCAGCATCTCCATCTCATTATACCTTGGGAAGTCAGTCTGTACTCCCTGTCCTTGTGGTCACCCTGAGTACAACCAGACCATGTGAACCACAGCTGGCCTTTACTGGCAGCACACAACCACAACAGAGAGGTGGATGAGAGCCTAGCAACCCTTCAACCAACACACACACACACACTTGTGGACTTCTGAGGCCATTTGACAGGTCAGGCAGGGATCTACTCCACAAAAGGGTTAGAATGCAGGCTAATAAGAACATCTGAATGGAGCGTACTAGTTCCTTTTGAAGTGCCTGGTTCTGGGAAAGTCAGCTGCAAAGACATCCATGTCAATCTTCACAGTATTGTTGTTTCCGATCTTGAGAGACAGAGCGAGAAATGCTGGAAGATCAAAGTTGAAGGACTACTCACGGCATCACTAAGTATCCACAGCAACCTGTAGTGACACGAATGCATACTTTCTTCACTGACTGCAATACACTGTTCGAGTAGTGGAGTGTTGCAAGTGGAGCTTTCCTTGTATTTCCGAGCAATATTAGGGCATCATCTGTACACTACTCATCTATACAATCCTGAATTACATTTATATAGCATATGTAGGGAGATCTTGGCCAATCTAATTTTGCAATGCTGACATAACATCTTGCATCTGGGTACAAAAAAACAAAACCATTATGCACACAGACAGGGAATATCATTGAGGTTTCTTGTAAACTCAAATCTCATCTCACTTTTGGCACACATTTTGGTTTTGAGCAGATGAAACACTGGAAAAGTACCACAGACAGAGGAAATGTGGGCAATAAGCAGTGTGTGTATGGGGGGGGCTTTTTTTGTGTGGAAAGCACCAGCCAGGACAGGTTTCAACTGGCTCCTCATCCAGCTCTAAGGCTGCAAAAACAGTCATAACAACTTACGTCATTCCTTAGGTGGGTGAGAAGCAGGTCAGTGGGATATGCGGCCTTTGATCAGGAGCAGATAACAGTTGATTTGATGATTTAGGATCAGGTTCATACTAAAACATACATTTCACTAGTTCATCCACAAGTCATGGTCTTCAATCTTTTCAATTGCCTAACCCTAAAATAAAAGCACATTTGATCCATTTCATCTCAAACAAAACAAAAACAGTACGTTTCATTCTGCCGATTCATTTAACTAACAGCTGATTTGAGATTTATTCTATGTGGTTAGGGTGCCACTGTGTTCAATTTTGAAAACTACAACAACAGTATTTGAATTGCATTGACTGCCCCCAAGAGGATGTTTTAGGCACTGCTAATTCAGACAGATCCATAATCAGACCTATGCGCGCCATCATTTCTGTTCTCAAAAACTGAATTTGAATTACGTTAAAATCCTGCATGAAAATAAAAACCAGACAGTAATAGACAACACTTGTTCAGTTAACCACAGCAAAAACAAGAACCAGAGTACTTGGGGGTTGAACCTTTATTTTCTCAGCCATTCTGTTGGCTATCCATCCATAATCCACAGGTATAAAAGTCTGTAAAGAGTGCAGTATGCATGTCAAGTGTTCAATAACTGCCATGTCGTTATTTAAAAGTAGTGGCCTCAAGATATTTTGATGCTGTGAGCTATAGGGGTGTAGTCTCACAGGTCACACCCATCTAATACATTTACTCCAAATGCTCTTCCTGGTTTGTTCCGATTGGTTCTTTTCCTGAGGTCAAAGGTCCACGTGCTCTTCTGGACGTTTCACTGTTTCAGACGCCTCCACATTCTCCTCTGAAGGTAACAAAGACAAAACCACAAGCACTTGAAAATAACTGACCAGCGCTGAAAGTCCCACACCCCTCAACTCATGTACTGTACAAGGCAACACAATATCCTTTCGGTGTTAATTTTGTCTTTATGTATAGTGTATGCTGCAAAAGGAATGACCTCATTTTGGACATAGAATTTGAGAAAAACTTCAAACACATACTTGCTTGATCATGCACTGATGTGAAATACAGTGTCAACCAAGAGAACCAAGAGTCATCTGATACAACTGCACCTGCAGTATTTCATAGAGAGTATACTGTTACTGTAGTAGTAACTACAGTGTACTTAACCTACCAAGTCAGAGTGATTTGATTTGGATTTAATTTAATTCATGGTTGTGGTCAACATGACTTATTATGCAGAATGCAGTTACATAAAACAATAATTCAATAACACAAGATAACTAACTACACTCAATTAAAGTGTATTGTCATGTATAAAATGCATTTTAAAATCATCAAATCAACTAGTCAAGACTGTTATTATTGATTACCTGGCTCGGGTATTTTGACACAGACTCCCTCCTGTTCCTCGTACCTGCTGGCACAGATACAGATGTAGCTTCCTTTGTTGTTCACACACTCCTGGTTCTCCGCAGTACACACGGCGTCAGGCTGCTCACACTCATTCACATCTAAACAGAGAACAGATCAACCATCAAATTGGTTTTCAGCACTGTCTGATGACTCAATTTCTGCCAATTATTAAAATTTTGTACATTTATTGAAAGTATTAACTTTCCTCGGTGTACTAATTTCATGACTCTATAACCAAGAATGTATTCAAAATAGCTTCTGAAGTTTTATAATTGTATGTTCGGTAATGGGAAAATATGGTCATTGTTTTCAATTTCCTGAAAAATTTGCTTTGGAGATGAGGTTCAGACAGAGACGTTTTATAAAGCCCTTTTACATCAGCAGTTGGCAAAGTATTTGTATAGTAACAAACAGCACCATCCTCAGTGAATTTCATAAAAAAGTGAAACATTAAAAACAACCTTTTTACATAAAACTATACAAAATATAATCACGTCACCAAATAATTGATTAAAACACACTGTTTTGAAATGAAGGTCTACAGTAGCCCCAACAGCACTCTGTAGGCTAGCACGATGGTGTAGCCGGAGGTCAGCTAGTTTCCGTCCTCCTCTGAGTACACGGACTTCAATACAAAACTTAGGAGGCTCATGGTTCTAGACCCATTCCAAAGACTTGCACAGTAATGTCGGCAACTTCCAGAGGACGTCCTCCAACCTATCGGAGCTCTTGCAGCATGAACTGACATGTCCATCCAATCCAATGTAGCATACGCTACAGCTAGCTAGCACTGCATAAAAAGTGGTGAGTAGTTGACTCAAAGATAGAAAGACAATAGTTCAACAGTTTTGAACAAATGAATTTCTTGAAAAATGAAGGAGAAACAAGAGAGCTAGCTATATATAGTTGTATTTCTTTCATTTTCCCTTTGCTGGCGAATGCAGCTAGCTAGTTTAGCCTACACTGAAACAGAGAGGGATGCTATGTTAATTAGCTAGCTATGGCTATCCAACAGTGGAACTCTTCCAAGTCAAGGTAAGCTTTAAGTTTTATTAATTTAATGCCACCAGGACCCGCTGGTGCAACTGCTGAACTGCATGATTGTAGCAGATTTACTAATGTGTTGGCAATGACATTTGCTAATATGGTGACAACAATGTAGGCTGTGTGTAGCGGTTATGATATGAAGGTGCTGCTTGGAAAGTTTGTCTTCCGCCTGGTCACAGACAGCTGATGTGTTTTGCACTGAAGTCCACAAGTGAAAAAGTGAAGAGGAGAGTACGTAGACGCGAGAAGGAATTATACAAAGCGCAAAATGATCATGCTGTTCGTATGTGGCTGCTATGAAAGTGCTATGTGCTAAGTGCTATGAAAGTATCCATTCCGGCAATTCTGTTGAAAAACATTTCAAACGGAAGCGAACGGAATGGGGATAAATATACCTGAATTTGTCAAAAAGAAACTCTTGTTTGCTAAATTTGAGTATTATGTAGTAGCCTAAACCTATCGATGTTACATTGGGCTGGGTGAATAAAATATGAATGACAGTCATCCAATACGCTGTAATAGAAATAAGGCCATGCTCATAAAACAAATAATCGTCCTCCCTCATTTTAAACGTCACAGACCGTCAAGGAGTTACGAGCATGTCATTAAGCATTCAACAACATCCATGTCATTCCCATTTCATTAAAAGATGCAATATGTTACTTTTTGGGTGACCCGACCAAATTCACATAGAAATGTGAGTTGCAGATCTGTCATTCTCATTGGAAGCAAGTCTATGAAGCGGTAGATCTGTTCCATGTGTGTTATTTCTATGCTTCCTGTTTTTAAATATTTTACTTTCGGTCTTGTACACCAGCTTCAAACAGCTGAAAATACAATATTTTTGGTTATGGAAAAGATATTTCACAGCAGTTTAAATGGTACAACGATTCTCTACACTATACTTGCCCGTCATGTCACAAACTGAAATTAGGCAAACAAATAGAATTTCAGCAACCAGGCAATGGCGGAGCGATTTTTGCATAGTGCATCTTTAAAGCATAAAAAGTATATTTAAGCAAAGTATCTGACTGTTAAAACATGGATCTAGATTTAGCATGTAGAGAAATGTAGGGATAGCATTGCGAGTGGTAATGTACTGTATCGTCCTGCCTTTAAGGTAGTGTCCAGACTATGGACATACCTCCATTGTGGACGAGTTACTCTATGTCCAAGACTATTGCCTCTCTGTTACTGGCCAACAGGGTACACAGGCTGGACAACTGATGGTGGCAACATCAGGGAGGGAAAGAAGGAAGGATAAAATAATGAATAAAATTACAAAGAAGTGATGAAGGGAGGGAGAGAGGAAAGAAAGATACTTCAGGGCCATACTGTAAGGTGAGATGTCCTAGCTCCATGTGTGGGTAACTGCATATGTGGAATGTGACAAAGTGGGCGTTGCGTGAAAGAAAAATGGGCAGATTGGTTGCGACTCAAGACTTTTGCGTGGCTGCTCCCTTGTATGTTAGGAAAAGTAACATGGCACGTTAGGAGAATGAGGTTTAGGTTAGGAAAGGGGTTAGGCTTAGCTAAAATGCTACAAGGAAGCAGCAAGCAAGCGGTTACTTTTCGATACACCTCGTGTTGATCCTCCCACTTGTTTTGCAAAGCCCACTTTCAGACACACTCCACGTACGCAGTTACCCATGACTCCATACCTGCGCAGGTGCCCTCTGTGTCCTGGTACCCAGGAGCACAGCTCTGGCACTTATCAGGCCCTGCCTCAGTACAGCCTGAACACACCTTGTCACAGCCTGCCAGAGAGGAGAACACAGAGGTCAAATGTTAATACTTGTTTAAAGTTTAGTACAAATATCTTAGTCAGTATACATATTTATATTTTCAGTCCCTAATACAATAGCTGTATGCATCCAACAACATAGTAAATATGGTCCTCTCACTAAATAGTAAACCAGCTTTACAGTACCTTTACAGGAGAATGAGCCATCTGTGTTCAGACAGTACTGATCCTCTTTGCAGAGAGGAGGGTCGTTCAAGCACTCGTTCACATCTAGTGTCACACAATGAGAAGCAACAGGAAGAGTGAATTTGATCTTGATGTCAAATTCATGACAGGGAAAGTACTTATTATGCCACGGAAAAGTATAAAAATGTCTCTCTCACCAAGACAGGCCCCCTCGTCATCCTCCCCCCAGCCAGTCTTGCACTTCTCACAGTCCTCATTGGTTAGACCAGTACAGGTCTTGCAGGAGGAATGGCACTCTGTAGTGTATGGGATTGAGTGGGAAAGGTGGTCTGAGATGCATGCCCTGCTCCAAATACACCCCTAGCCTGTCCCCTAGGCACATTGCTTAGATCTGAAAGGAATGGATTTGTGTAAACCATTGTTAAAAAATAACATGCAAACATAATAAACCAAGTACCTGTGCATAGTGAAAATGTGTGGTTCCTAATTTCATTGAAGTATCCGTCGATGCAATCCAGACAGAACTCCCCCTTGTAACCATGGTCACAGTCGCACCTGCCATTACCCCCTCGTGTTCCATCACCATCACACACACCGTTGCCATGGCAAGGCCTCTCGGAACCCCCCACACAGGCTGTCAGACGGAAACAGATGATTCTCATTCACCCATGGCTGGTTGGTATTAGTCAAATAAATGTGGTGTTGGAGGAGTATGTCTTTACCATTGCAATCAGGGCCAAATGTTCCCTTCAAACAGCACACATTGATGGTATCAATGCAGAACCACTTATACAGATCAGGATGCTTCTTTTGCCTGGATTGGAAGAGTGAGATGTCAAATCACAATACACCATTGACTTGCAGCCTGGAAGTTCAGATATTCCACAAGGACAAATATAGTGATAAGGGGTCATGAAATCTGATGTCAATGGCCTATGCTCCAGGAGAAGTAAAAGGTAAGTAAGTAAGTAAGGGGTTTGGCGCTAATGGGACATGTGCTGCCCTCTTGTTCTAGCTGAGCACTCAGGTCAAGTACTCACCTCTTGAACCACCAGGTCTCAAAGTGGTCCTCATGCTCCTCTACCATGTGGTTACAGTCAAAGCTGCTGCTGTCACACAGATTCTCCAGAATCTCAACTAGGCGGATCTCACTGAGGAGAGGGGGAGGAGGGAAAGGGAAGAGACAGAGAAATCAGCTTCTATTGTGCCACTGGGTCAACAGAGAATACGTGGTCTTGGTCAGCATGACAAATAGGTTTAGCAATCACTGATCAGAGCAAACAGATGTGATAAGCAAAGCAACAGTCCAGCATTAGGAGGAATCGTTTGTGTGATGAGTGGTGTATAGGAATCTTACCTCGTCTCATATTTGGAAAGTGCCCTCTCCTCCCAAGCGGTGTTTCCTCCACCAAAGTTCTGTTTTTTTGTTAGGTCCAATCCCTGTTGGTACAGTAGTGTGAGGATGAAGACTAGTTAACCAGACACAGACTATGGCAGTCATTTGATCAATGGTGAAAATGTACTACAGCACTGGTAATCTGGGTGTAAAGAGCACACATATGTTAGCTAGTTATTTGGTCTGGCTCCCACATTATAAACTGGTCTAACGTTAATTGACTCACTAGTATACTGGTGTTATGATGCTCAGTCATATTACATAGCCTACATCAAGGTCAGAAGAGGAGGGCTTAGTTACAGTAATGCATTTCAAGCACAATACACCATCATTGGTTGCCCACTGGTAAATAAAAGCACATCAATTGATTGTTGTTTGAATCAGACCAATTGATAGTACTGCCCAGCTAGCCAAGGCAAATTATGCTCAGAAGAACATTTCAAACTTACCTTAATGAAGTTATCAGCTATCTGTTTGCAGGTATTACATGAGCTTTTTAAGTCTTTTGCATAGGTGCATTGTGAGAGTAAAATAAAACCTAGGCAAAAAAATAGCCACAATAATTGACGGAACGATAGCATTCTGGCTAACTACAGTAACGTTAGTTGGATAGCAGTTGAATGACTCGAAGTTTCACATCATAGCTAACGTTATACCTTAGCCACTTGCCAGCAAACTTCCTATCCCTAAAAACATGCAGCACAAAGTCCAGCCACATATAAAACAA
Source organism: Salvelinus alpinus (assembly GCF_045679555.1). NCBI lineage: Eukaryota > Metazoa > Chordata > Actinopteri > Salmoniformes > Salmonidae > Salvelinus > Salvelinus alpinus. Next base: position 1,136,961 of record NC_092122.1, read on the forward strand.
TTCATTGGAAGTTAGCTAGCGTTATCTATGCAAAGCATTCGAAAGAAATATGTACATGCAGGTAGAAAGAAATAGCTACTTTTTCGGGACAGGCTGTTGGTACGGTTGTGGCTTGTCGTGATTTGCCATTTTGCCTATCAATCACTGTAAGTACCAATGATATTCTGCCACGCGCGGGACACCCGTCTTCATTCTACCCACGTGGAAAAAGAAATTAACATTTCCATATTCTTGCGCACGCGTCAACTTCCTATATACTTTCACGTCATGGCAGAGAAGAGGACTGCGTCTGGGAAATCACTGTTGTTTTTACTCATTTCGGTGACTCTATTACATTTGTTTATTTGTCCTTTTACAAAAGTTGAAGAGAGTTTCAACTTACAAGCAGTGCATGATATTCTTTATCACAGACTTGATTTTGAAAAGGTAAGACAGAGCTACGCATACAACAGCCAACTAACGTTAACGGTAGCTAGCTAAAAGTTAGCTAACGTTAATCTTTTTTACACATGCATGGTGCAAATGCTTGTTGACAGTGTTACACTATCTTGTTCATCTCTTGATAACGCGTTCTACAACATTACCTGCCCGTAAGTCATATTGTGCCCACCTAAACAATGACAAATAGTTTAGGCTCCCGGGTGGTCTAAGACCCTGCATCTCAGTACAAAAGGCGTCACTGCAGTACCTGGTTCGAATCCAGGCTGCATCACATCCGGCTGTGGTTGGGAGTCTCATAGGGCAGTGCGCAATTGGCACAGCGTCGTCCGGGTTTGGACGGGGTAGGCCATCATTGTAAATAAGAACCTGTTCTTAACTGACTTGCCTAGTTTAAAAAATATACACTGCTCAAAAAAATAAAGGGAGCACTTAAACAACACAATGTAACTCCAAGTCAATCACACGTCTGTGAAATCAAACTGTCCACTTAGGAAGCAACACTGATTGACAATAAATTTCACATGCTGCTGTGCAAATGGAATAGACAACAGGTGGAAATTATAGGCAATTAGCAAGACACCCCCAATAAAGGAGTGGTTCTGCAGGTGGTGACCACAGACCACTTCTCAGTTCCTATGCTTCCTGGCTGATGTTTTGGTCACTTTTGAATGCTGGTGGTGCTTTCACTCTAGTGGTAGCATGAGACAGAGTCTACAACCCACACAAGTGGCTCAGGTAGTGCAGCTCATCCAGGATGGCACATCAATGCGAGCTGTGGCAAGAAGGTTTGCTGTGTCTGTCAGCGTAGTGTTCAGAGCATGGAGGCGCTACCAGGAGACAGGCCAGTACATCAGGAGACGTGGAGGAGGCCGTAGGAGGGCAACAACCCAGCAGCAGGACCGCTACCTCCGCCTTTGTGCAAGGAGGAGCAGGACGAGCACTGCCAGAGCCCTGCAAATTTTTTATTTATTTATTTATTTAACCTTTATTTAACCAGGTAGGCAAATTGAGAACACGTTCTCATTTACAATTGCGACCTGGCCAAGATAAAGCAAAGCAGTTCGACACATACAACAACACATAGTTACACATGGAGTAAAACAAACATATAGTCAATGATACAGTGAAAAAAAAATAAGTCTATATACAATGTGAGCAAGTGAGGTGAGATAAGGGAGGTGAAGGCAAACAAATATATGTATAAATAGATAAAAATATAAAAAGGCCATGGTGGCGAAGTAAATACAACACAGCAAGTAAAATAAAAACTAAAAACACTGGAATGGTTGGTTTGCAGTGGAAGAAAGCGCAAAGTAGAGACAGAAATAATGGGGTGCAAAGGAGCAAAATAAATAAATAAATACAGTAGGGGAAGAGGTAGTTGTTTGGGCTAAATTATAGATGGGCTATGTACAGGTGCAGTAATCTATGAGCTGCTCTGACAGCTGGTGCTTAAAGCTAGTGAGGGAGATAAGTGTTTCCAGTTTCAGAGATTTTTGTAGTTCGTTCCAGTCATTGGCAGCAGAGAACTGGAAGGAGAGGCGGCCAAAGGAAGAATTGGTTTTGGGGGTGACCAGAGAGATAAACCTGCTGGAGCGCGTGCTACAGGTAGGTGTTGCTATGGTGACCAGCGAGCTGAGATAAGGGGGGACTTTACCTAGCAGGGTCTTGTAGATGACCTGGAACCAGTGGGTTTGGCGACGAGTATGAAGCGAGGGCCAGCCAACGAGAGTGTACAGGTCGCAGTGGTGGGTAGTATATGGGGCTTTGGTGACAAAACGGATGGCACTGTGATAGACTGCATCCAATTTATTGAGTAGGGTTTTGGAGGCTATTTTGTAAATGACATCACCGAAGTCGAGGATTGGTAGGATGGTCAGTTTTACAAGGGTATGTTTGGCAGCATGAGTGAAGGATGCTTTGTTGAGGAATAGGAAGCCAATTCTAGATTTAACTTTGGATTGGAGATGTTTGATGTGAGTCTGGAAGGAGAGTTTACAGTCTAACCAGACACCTAGGTATTTGTAGTTGTCCACATATTCTAAGTCAGAGCCGTCCAGAGTAGTGATGTTGGACAGGCGGGCAGGTGCAGGCAGCGATCGGTTGAAGAGCATGCATTTAGTTTTACTTGTATTTAAGAGCAATTGGAGGCCACGGAAGGAGAGTTGTATGGCATTGAAGCTCGCCTGGAGGGTTGTTAACACAGTGTCCAAAGAAGGGCCAGAAGTATACAGAATAGTGTCGTCTGCGTAGAGGTGGATCAGAGAATCACCAGCAGCAAGAGCGACATCATTGATGTATACAGAGAAGAGAGTCGGTCCAAGAATTGAACCCTGTGGCACCCCCATGGAGACTGCCAGAGGCCCGGACAACAGACCCTCCGATTTGACACACTGAACTCGATCAGAGAAGTAGTTGGTGAACCAGGCGAGGCAATCATTAGAGAAACCAAGGCTGTCGAGTCTGCCGATGAGGATGTGGTGATTGACAGAGTCAAAAGCCTTGGCCAGGTCAATGAATACGGCTGCACAGAATTGTTTCCTATCGATGGCGGTTAAGATATCGTTTATGACCTTGAGCGTGGCTGAGGTGCACCCATGACCAGCTCTGAAACCAGATTGCATAGTGGAGAAGGTATGGTGGGATTCGAAATGGTCGGTAATCTGTTTGTTGACTTGGCTTTCGAAGACCTTAGAAAGGCAGGGTAGGATAGATATAGGTCTGTAGCTGTTAGGGTCAAGAGTGTCCCCCCCTTTGAAGAGGGGGATAACCGCAGCTGCTTTCCAATCTTTGGGAATCTCAGACGACACGAAAGAGAGGTTGAAAAGGCTAGTAATAGGGGTGGCAACAATTTCAGCAGATAGTTTTAGAAAGAAAGGGTCCAGATTATCTAGCCCGGCTGATTTGTAAGGGTCCAGATTTTGCAGCTCTTTTAGAACATCAGCTGACTGTATTTGGGAGAAAGAGAAATGGGGAAGGCTTGGGCGAGTAGCAGAGGGGAGGGCAGTGCTGTTGTCCGGGGTAGGGGTAGCCAGGTGGAAAGCATGGCCAGCCGTAGAAAAATGCTTATTGAAATTCTCAATTATAGTGGATTTGTCGGTGGTGACAGTGTTTCCTATCTTCAGAGCAGTTGGAAGCTGGGAGGAGGTGTTCTTATTCTCCATGGACTTTACAGTGTCCCAGAACTTTTTTGAATTTGTGTTGCAGGAAGCAAATTTCTGCTTGAAAAAGCTAGCCTTGGCTTTTCTAACTGCCTGTGTATACTGGTTTCTAGCTTCCCTGAAAAGTTGCATATCACGGGGGCTGTTCGATGCTAATGCAGAACGCCATAGGATGTTTTTCTGTTGGTTAAGGGCAGTCAGGTCAGGAGAGAACCAAGGGCTATATCTGTTCCTGGTTCTAAATTTCTTGAATGGGGCATGCTTATTCAAGATGGTGAGGAAGGCATTTTAAAAAAATGTCCAGGCATCCTCTACTGACGGGATGAGATCAATATCCTTCCAGGATACCTCGGCCAGGTCGATTAGAAAGGCCTGCTCGCTGAAGTGTTTCAGGGAGCGTTTGACAGTGATGAGTGGAGGTCGTTTGACCGCTGACCCATTACGGATGCAGGCAATGAGGCAGTGATCGCTGAGATCTTGGTTGAAAACAGCAGAGGTGTATTTGGAGGGCAAGTTTGTTAGGATGATATCTATGAGGGTACCCATGTTTACGGAATTGGGGTGGTACCTGGTAGGTTCATTGATAATTTGTGTGAGATTGAGGGCATCAAGCTTAGATTGTAGGGTGGCTGGGGTGTTAAGCATGTTCAAATTTAGGTCGCCTAGCAGCACGAGCTCTGAAGATAGATGGGGGGCAATCAGTTCACATATAGTGTCCAGAGCACAGCTGGGGGCAGAGGGTGGTCTATAGCAGGCGGCAACGGTGAGAGACTTGTTTTTAGAGAGGTGGATTTTTAAAAGTAGAAGTTCAAATTGTTTGGGAACAGACCTGGATAGTAAAACAGAACTCTGCAGGCAATCTTTGCAATAGATTACAACACCGCCCCAAAATGACCTCCAGCAGGCCACAAATGTGCATGTGTCTGCTCAAACGGTCAGAAACAGACTCCATGAGGGTGGTATGAGGGCCCGACGTCCACAGGTGGGGGTTGTGCTTACAGCCCAACACCGTGCAGGACGTTTGGCATTTGCCAGAGAACACCAAGATTGGCAAATTCGCCACTGGCGCCCTGTGCTCTTCACAGATGAAAGCAGGTTCACACTGAGCACATGTGACAGACGTGACGGAGTCTGGAGACGCCGTGGAGAACGTTCTGCTGCCTGCAACATCCTCCAGCATGACCGGTTTGGCGGTGGGTCAGTCATGGTGTGGGGTGGCATTTCTTTGGGGGCCGCACAGCCCTCCATGTGCTCGCCAGAGGTAGCCTGACTGCCATTAGGTACCGAGATGAGATCCTCAGACCCCTTGTGAGACCATATGCTGGTGCGGTTGGCCCTGTGTTCCTCCTAATGCAAGACAATGCTAGACCTCATGTGGCTGGAGTGTGTCACCAGTTCTTGCAAGAGGAAGGCATTGATGCTATGGACTGGCCCGCCCGTTCCCCAGACCTGAATCCAATTGAGCACATCTGGGACATCATGTCTCGCTCCATCCACCAACGCCACGTTGCACTACAGACTGTCCGGGAGTTGGCGGATGCTTTAGTCCAGGTCTGGGAGGAGATCCCTCAGGAGACCATCCGCCACATCATCAGGAGCATGCCCAGGCGTTGTAGGGAGGTCATACAGGCACGTGGAGGTCACACACACTACTGAGCCTCATTTTGACTTGTTTTAAGGACATTACATCAAAGTTGGATCAGCCTGTAGTGTGGTTTTCCACTTTAATTTTGAGTGTGACTCCAAATCCAGACCTCCATGGGTTGATAAATTTGATTTCCATTGATAATTTGTGTGATTTTGTTGTCAGCACATTATGTAAAGAAAAAAGTATTTAATAAGAATATTTCATTCATTCAGATCTAGGATGTGTTATTTTAGTGTTCCCTTTATTTTTTTGAGCAGTGTATTTAAATGCCAGAACTCCATTGCTGATGTTGACAGTATCTTCCCACTGTCTCACCAGTATGACCACCATGAATTCCCTGGTGTGGTGCCACGGACATGCCTTGGTGCTGTGTTCATATCAACAGTATGCTCCCCATTGTTCTACCTGCTGTCACTACTGGAGGCTTCTAAATTCTACACACAACTGATGGGTAAGTCCTGCTGCTATTATATGATATCCATAAACAACAGCAGTGCAATAGAGAAGACCTGGGTCCAATAGAATTTTCACTTTTGGGACTACTCAATTGTTTCCATAGTGCCAGACAAACTAAATCAAGTACAGCTTGACAGGTCTGGTACAAATCAGTCCACTTACTCAAATGTATTGATGTGTACCTTTTTGCTATCCAGTGCGAGGTTGCCTGGGAGTGTGTGTGACATTAGCTCTATGGCGCATGCAGAGGGAGGTTCGGAGGCAGTTCGGGTCGACAGTTGCGGGACTGTTCTGTCTCACCTGCGCCTCACAGTTCCATCTCATGTTCTACAGCACGAGACCCCTCCCCAACGTATTTGCACTGCCAATAGGTAAGAGACACTGATATATATTGAAGACATGACTATAGTATAACAATTTATTGGATGAAAATCTTGATGGAAATACTGTTGGAGAAGCCTCATGTAGGATAAAATCTATAATAAAAATGTCCACCAATGTGTTAAAGGTGCTACAGAAAGGATTTTTCTGTTATGTAGTGGATATTGGATCAAGTGGCCAATGTAAAAATCACTCTGCCATTTCCTGGTTGCTACAATTCTACACTGTTTTCTCAATTTCAGTGAGAAAACAAGCACGGCATATTGTAGGGAATCATTGTACCATTTAAATCAATGTGAAATATATTTTCGATAACAAAAAATAAAATTTGTACAGCTGTTTAAAGCTGGTGGACCAAAACTGAAAGTAAGGCTCAATTGCGAGTCTCCCATGTTACATGAAAATGGGATGCGGTGAGGGGGGAGATTTGTTTTGACTGGAGCCTAGTGCTGTTGCAATTAACCTAGCTTACACATACTGTTGGTGAACAATTCTAGGTGTAGCACCTTTAAAATACACTACATGACCAAAAGTATGTGGACAACTGCTCGTTGAACATCTTTTTCCAAATCATGGGTGTTAAGGAGTTGTTTCCCCCCTTTGCTGCTTTAACAGCCTCCACTCTTCTGGGAAGGCTTTCCACTAGATGTTGGGACATTGCTGTGGGGACTTCCATTCAGCCATAAGAGCATTAGTGAGGTAGGGGACTGATGTTGTGCGACTAGGCCTGGCTCGCAGTTGGTGTTCTAATTCATCCCAAAGTGTTCGATGGGGTTGAGGTCAGGGCTCTGCAGGCCAGTCAAGTTCTTCCACGCCGATCTCGACAAACCATTTCGATATTGATCTCGCTTTGTGCACAGGGGCATTGTCATGCTGAAACAGGAAAGGGCCTTCCCCAAACTGTTGGAAGCACAGAATCATCTAGAATGTCCTTGTATGCTGTAGTGTTAAGAACTCCCTTCATGGGAACTAAGGGGCCTAGCCAGAAACATGAAAAACAGCCCCAGACCATTATTCCTCCTTTACCAAACTTTACAGTTGGCACTATGCATTGGTGCAGGTAGTGTTCTCCTGGCATCCGCCAAACCCAGATTCGTCCGTTGGACTGCCAGATGGTGAAGTATGATTCATCACTCCAAAAATCGCGTTTCCACTGCTCCAGGGTCCAATGGCGGCAAGCTTTACACCAATCCAGCCGACGCTTGGCATTGCACATGGTGATCTTAGGCTTGTGTGCGGCTGCTCGGCCAGGGAAACCCATTTCATGAAGCTCCCGACAAAGTTATTGTGCAGACGTTGCCTCCAGAAGCAGTTTGGAACTCTGTAGTGAGGACAGGCAATTTATTTTTATGTGCTTCAGCACTCGGCGGTCCCGTTCTGTGAGCTTGTGTGGCCTACCACTTCGCTGCTGACCTGTTTGTTGCTCCTAGACGTTTCCACTTCACAATAACAGCACTAACAGTTGACCAGAGCAGTTTAGCAGGGCATAAGTTTGATGAACTAACTTGTTGGAAAGAGGCGTCTTATGACGGTACCACGTTGAAAGTCAGTGAGCTCTTCAGTAAGGCAATTCTACTGCCAATGTTTGTCTATGGAAATGGCTGTGTGCTCGATTTTTATACACCTGTCAGCAACGGTTGTGGCTGAAATGGCTGAATCCACTAATTTAAAGGGGTGTCCATATAATTTTGTGTATATAGTCTATTTTAAGTCCTTTCTTCCAGCAGTTTCTCTGATAATCTTATGCAGTTAAATGGTCTGTTCTGTTTTCTTCCTAGTTCTGTTGGCGTTCACTGCATGGATGGGGCAGAGGTATGGGTCCTTCATCTGTCTCTCTGCGCTCGTCATCATCGTGTTTAGATCAGAACTGTGTCTCTACCTGGGTCTTATGCTGCTCATGTCACTACTGAGCAGGAGGCTGGGGATCCTTCAACTGTTCTACTATGCCATTCCTGCAGGTGCTCTGTCATTAGGTAAATCTGTTATCAGCAACACTAACTATGGTCCTGGATAACTACAGAGTGTGCAGGCTTTTGCTCCAGCCCAGCCCAGCACTAACACAGCTGGCTAGGCTATAGTAGTTAGATGAGTCGGGTGTGCTGTAGCTTGCCTGGAACAAATGCATACATACCCTGTAGTTTTTCAGGATTTGAAGTGTTATAAATATATGTGCTCTTTAGATGAATGTCTAATTTTATCTGCTCTCTTTCAGCTTTGACTGTCTGCATTGACTCATTCTTCTGGAATAAGCTGATTTGGCCCGAGGGCCAGGTACTCTGGTACAACACCATCCTGAACAAGAGCTCCAACTGGGGAATATCCTTCACTTCACTAAATGCTTGTTATAAACCCATAACAACAATGCCCACACAGTCAACTAATTAAATCATGCAACGCAGCTTGACACCTGCTTCTCCTTGATCGATTCTGAGTTAGTATCAACGTTTGTGATAATATTACGAAAGTAATGGGGTCATTTTCCACTCATCACGGAGAGCCCACTTTTGATCTGAAAACAACTTGCTATCTTTCCTTGACTTTCTCCCCCAGTAAACCTCCCCCTTTCTGTGGTACTTCTACTCTGCTCTACCCCGTGCCCTGGGCTGCTCAGTGCTGTTCATCCCCCTAGGCCTGCTGGACAGACGGACGCGCACCCTGCTGCTGCCTACTGTAGGATTTATCCTGCTCTACTCTTTCCTGCCCCATAAGGAGCTACGCTTTATCCTCTACACCTTCCCTGTGCTGAATATAGTGGCTGCACGGGGCTGCTCCTTCATGTAAGGAGAGAGAGGCTGTTATTGGCATGAGTGTTGTCTGCTCAGGGAGGTTTAGTATAATGTTGAAAAAACATGGTTAGTGCTTATTGACATTTTTGGCCTTCAGGATGGAGTCACAGTTCAATTGTCTTTCAGGGGACATACGGTGGGCTTAAGTGTGGACAGAGAAACCACATTATTTAATAATGTTGAACCTTTTAATTCTCGGTCCTACAGCCTGAACAACTACCACAAATCTTGGATGTATAAACTTGGCTCCTTAATCGTGGTTGGCCAGTTGGTGACAAATGCTGCATACTCCAGCATATCTCTGTACGTGTCCCATCACAACTACCCTGGAGGCAGGGGGGTGCAGGTACTACATAAACTAGTACCATCTACATCAGGTAAGAGCAGTGATGTAGTGGAGGGTAAACAATGTTTACACACCTTTCTTACTTTTAGCGAGCGTTTCACCACCTTTTGCGGAAAAATGTATTATGTATAGTAGGGAGCATTAACTTACTTTATCAGTGTTTACCCACTTTTTTTTACCACTATATCCCTTGGTAAGAGGTTATACTTTCTTTTTTTTATCAGACAGTAAGGGAAGTATCATGGTTGCAGAAACACTGATTAAAGGCTGTATGTAATCCATTGTTTCTCCTCAGATGTCTCTGTTCATATTGATGTATTTGCTGCCCAAACTGGAGTGTCACGTTTCTTAGAACTGAACAGAAACTGGAGGTTAGTTTGACTAGGTATTCTATTCTGGAATATAACTGTTTCCAACCTTCTAAAGGCATTCTAAGGATTCAGCTTTGTGTTCTATTGTCAGATATGACAAGAGAGAAGACGTTGGCCCTGGACACCCTGATATGAAGACCTACTCCCATGTTCTGATGGAGGCCAATGCCACTCAGATAGCACTACTCAAAGATTCCCACATGCCTTTGGCCTTCATCCAAGGTTACAGCAACATGTTGTTGAATGCCTTTCGGTTTCCTTTCTTCAGTATAAACCTGGGAGACAAACTGGTGTTGCTAGAAAGAGTACCCGACCCTGAGCGTCCCAGTTGAACTGACAGGGATGTCGTTTTTCAGGATTTAGTTTTTTCTTATGACCAAATTGTAAATAACCAAAACTAAATTGCAGTGTATTGAAAACAGAACACTCAATCACTCTTTTGGGCTATAAGTTGGTTGGAGCCAGGTATTGGTAGGGTACACTGATAGGATCACCTGCTTTATTTTTAATATGTAAATGACTAGAACGTGTCTAGCTTGGCCAACTTAGATCTCCATTCACATGCAAAGAAAGTGTGTGTGTATATAGGCCTTTCATTACTTCAACTGAAAATGATCCATTACAATATACTTATCCAATTTTACTCCACCAAACCAGGTAACTTGTTTACTGTCTAACACTTCCTTCAAACAAAGTGGTCAGATAACCCCAGTTCAATAACTGCCATCCTTCAAAACAGTGCATTTATTTTTCTGAAATAAGTTCAAAGATGTCATTATGCTATTGATCCATTTTAATGTGTGTAGTTTCCTATATGAACAAAACTGCTCGTGAGTTTTGGAATAAAACTGCTCGTGAGTTTTGGAATAAAACTGAAGAGGAAACTTGTCCTGGGTGTTGACTTACAAGGAAGTACTTGAGGCACTATTACATGTTTCTAGGGACCACTGTTTACAGAAAGGTTACAGTTAAACATTCCCTGGTGATGTCTGGGTCATGTTTTGTAGGGAGAATACTAAGTGAAACTGGCAGGTGGTGCCTGAACTTTTCTTGCTACAATGTTCACTACCGAACAGGTCCAATTTTGTATACAAAACATAAACCAGGAACAAAGGATTACATAAGAAACCTTTATTTACAAATGACGACAATTTGCATGGTTCCAGTCTGAATGCTTCCACGTTTATCAAATTAAGTTCAGAAATCATTATTTATACATATGTACATTACTTGACAACCCATAATTTAATCCCTTAAATAAGCTTAAAATTGTGCTAGACATTTTCAAATAAATTGCTTCAAACAACATCTTGCATAATATTAACTATTTCAGCAAGTTAAAGCAATTTCTAAATCAACAGTACCATGAGCCACAAATTCACAATGAAATAATTAAATAACAAAACTTAACATCTTTCAGTCACAGCATTTATTTTTGGGCCATGTGTTCATTTAGAAAAAAAACCCAGCATTGTTTCTAAAATTAAGCCATGTAAATTGAAAGACTTGATTTGCACAAGTATTTACAGCATTTGACCTGAATTAGTTTTGGATAAGGCACAAGGAGAGAAGACAACTTTGACATAAAAAAAAAAGACACAGGAACAAATATTCACAACCCCTACTGCTAAATACACCCCTCCCTCCCTGACACGTCACTGAGTTGCTGACTGATGCAAATTCTAAAGTGTTTCAACAGTAGTACACAAAAATGCAATTAACAATTCCAAATGCACTCATGTTTTGAAAATGAACCTCGGTATATCTATTCTCCTTTAGTTACCCCTGAATCCAAAAGGGTCATTTTACAGTTCTATGAATTGGACCTTGATAAGGAGCTCCTCATAAGCAATGGTTTTAATCAGTGCTGATAATAAATTAACGGTAGGTTGACCTTTAGAAAGAGAAGCCCCTCCATGTTTTCTAGTAATGGCATGGGCTGATTCAGAGTGCAGTTCACACTGGCTGTGCTGAACAGAATCTCTGCTGGGACAATGCTGGGAGGGCAGCCCACGTAGCGGACAGCGACTTTGGCAAGGTCAGGCCACAGTAACTTCTTCAGGTTCCAATAGTCCAGTGGATCACAGCTTTGATCAAGTATGTCCTCCTCCAAGTATTCCAGCACTGCCAGCTCAGATGATTTTGGCTTGTCCTCCTGTTTTATCTTGTGTCTGATGTCATCCATGAGTGCCCAGAGGTTGTCCTTGTTGTTTGAGGGAGAGCCATTTGATGACGCTGGGAGCTCTCCACCACATCCGTTGGATAGTGAAGGCTTTGTCTCAATTGAGGTAGAAAGGGACACCTGAAGTTCACTGATGAGGTCTTGTTTGCATTGCTCCGCCTCTTCCTCCGTGAACAAGGAAGCCTTGTACCGCGGGTCCAACATTGTCGCCCAAGTGTACCTGGGGTTGCGTAGGGTTGATGACATCCTACTCACCATCGCTTCCTTCAGAGACTTGAGCATGTTGTCGATGCCCATCGTCTCATCGAAGAGCATGTCTATCTTTCGGTTGAGAATGTGTATCAGTGGTATGACTTGACCCAGACTGGCAGTGCGATTGCTCATCTCCCTGCAGGCCACTTCGAAGGGCTTCAACGCATTGCACACCGACTGCATCACTTCCCATTGGTCGCAACTGATCATTTCCCTGAAGTTGCACTCTATCGACATCTCGTCGACCGCTTTCTTTTGTTCCACCAGACGTTCAAGCATGAAGAAGGATGTCCTCCATTTTGAGGGAACGTCCTGGATGAGGCAATTTTCAGGTAACTGGTAAACCTTCTGCAGTTCGGCCAACTTTTCCTTTGCTTTGTCTGAGCGATACACTCGCTCACAGATCTTCCGAGCGATGCTTAGAAGGTTCTGAACCATCCTCTGACTCTTTATGGCTTCGCTCACAATTAGGTCTATGGTGTGTCCAAAGCACTGCACGATGACATGGTTGTTGTCCTCCAGGACGTTTGCAATGGCATTGTTGTCGGTTACAGTAAATCCTTTCTTCAGCCCTAAGGAGCTGATCCAGGTGTCCCAGAAGTATTCGAGCTGCTTCTGTATATTGAGCATGTCATGGTCACAGTCTATCTGTGACACACTGAGGAGAGCAGAGCAGTGAAAGTCCTCGCCCTGAGGTCTAACACATGATTCATATGAAACCCAGTGGGCGGTAAGAGTCAGAAATTCCCGAGTCTGGCTAGTGACCCAGATGCTTGTTGTGAAATGGACGATACCACTCTCAGCCTCTTTCAGGTGTGTGAGAACAACCTCCTTCACCCTCTCATACATGTCTGGTATGGCAATGCTGGTGAAATATGAAGAGGAGGGTAGAGAATATTGAGGTTGAAGGTACTCCAGTAATCGGTTCAAACCAGTGTTCTCCACTAGGGCTGATGGCTGAAGATCCAGTGCAAGCATTTCGGCAACGAGTGTGGTGATTTTTTTGGCAACCGGATGGTAGTCATCAAATCTTTCACAGTTTTCGTCATACACAGAAGTGTCCATGAGTTCGTGTTTAACGTGAATTTCAGCAGACGGCACATCACCTGAGATAGTACTGTTACTTTCAAGAACATTTCCATGAAATCTCTGCATGTGCCTGAATAAACAACTAGTTCCGAGGTTTGTCGTCTTTTTGCCCCGACTTATTGTGCGGCTACAGTGCAAACAAACCACCTTAGTGGGATCGGAAGGGGAAATAGAAAAATGATTCCACAACTTTGATGTCTTTTTACTGAACACAGAGTTATGTGGCTTTTTCTCTTTGGCAGGGCTGTTGGACAGTTTGGCTGGAACAGCCTCAGCAGCAGAGAGAATAGCGTAGGGATGAGGTGAGGAGTCCTTATCGTTTGTGCTTTTTTGGTTTTTGAGGACATCAGGGTGCCTTCTCATTAGATGCCTCATCAAACAGCTGGTTCCGAAGTCGCCCCGTTTCCCCCGGCTGATGACACAGGGGCAGTATCGACAGAGGGCTTTAAGCTGATCCCCTGGAGAGACAATGAAATGGTGCCACACTTCGGATTTCACCCGTTTCATGATTTTTTTGTTTTGTTGGAAGATTGAACTCGCCGGATCCTCTTTCAGGCCTGAGCCCTCTAGGGACAGATCGCACGGTGAGGAAGGTAAAGGAACATCCTCATCTCGAAGTCCAAAGCAGAGATTGAGGGAGGAATCCTGTTCCAATTGGTTTATTGTGTCAGACTCCTTCACATCCATGCTTTCACCTTCGTTATGGGGCACTTTGTCAGATATTGTTTCTGGGGATGATGGAGCGAAAGGGGATTCTTTTTTAATGTCCACTACTGAGTCCTGATGCAGCTGAGAGCGAGACAATAGCGTTGGTGGGTTTGTATATGGTGGTGGGATGTTGGAGCCCTGTCCATTTTCTTCAATGACAATTTCTCTGTGGGCTCTCCACATATGGCGAATCAGACAGCTAGTGCCCAAGTCCTTTCCATTTTTACCCCTGCTAAATTCATTCATGCAGTGTATGCATACTGCTTTGGAACTGTCAGCAGGTGACAGGTAGAAATGCTTCCACACAGCTGATCTTCTACGGGAACTTGAGTTTTTAGGAGTTGCAGCGAGGCGCTCAGACCCACCTCCATCCATCGCTTCTTCATGGTTGTTGTTGGAATGTGAGGATGAGACTGTGCCAGTGTTGTTTTTGGCACCCTTTTCTAGTTTTGGTAACACTTCTTTGGATGATGATATGTCAGAGCCCTCTGCTGAAGAGGTGGACGGTGAGGAGTTATTTTGTGCGGCGGGAGTAGTAATGCTAGCTGCCAGGCTTCCGTTATTTGAGGGGGATATTAACGATGAGGCAGCAGAAGCAGTCAGAGTATTTGAGGAGAAGTCGCCATCTTGTAAAAGCACAGTGGGGTGAGCCCTTCGTACGTGCCTCATTAAACAACTTGTACTGAGGTCCTTCTCGTTCTTACCTCGACTGAACTCTTTCATACAGTACATACAGATTGCTTTGGTACTATCACGTGGAGATATGCAGAAATGGTTCCAGGCAGGGGATTTCTTCCTGGGATTAGCATTAGCGGGACTTCTCATGGATGACAATAGACTTTGAGTGACAGCATCCATCGCAACATCATAAAGAGTGCTTGTGTACCCACTAAGCATACTACTGTAATCATCTGTATTGTCTCTAGTAACAAAGGGGCCGACAGAACTATCATATGATAACCTTTCATCCTCTTGGGTCTCCTCCTCCATACTGTTTGGATCGTCTTCCTCAATATGTTCAGATGTGTCATTTTCTATCTTGATCTCAGTGTTTAGATTTAGGCTTTTGTTTGAAATGGCTGGAGAAGTAGGCCTAAGAGAGTTCTCTTTGTCACATGCCTCACCTGTTTCATTGACAGACCCATTCATTTTAAATTGTCCATCAACCTGAGAAATAGATAAATTGTCTGGTTCCTCCTCGTGAATTGAAGCCACGGGGGAAGAGTCTTTAGCCAGTGTTTTAGATGGACAGGTCTTTGCATCTGCAGTGTCATGGGGGGTAATGCTGTATGATTTAAACACGTAGCCATCTTGCCCCTCAATTTTTAGACATGTTCCTTTCGCCTCTCTTTTCTTGTTTTCTATGCCATTAGTTTCTGAATCTACGACATCTTCTTCACTCTTAAGAGAGAGGTCTTCCCCTCCATCCATGTTAGCTGACCAAAGTTCTGCGAGAAAATCTAATTCTGATGCAGCTTGACAAAAAAAGTTAATGAGTCATGGGTGTGAGAGCATTTCTCACACCAACGTTTCAGTCTGCTTGTCCAGATCAGAAGGAGCAAGCTTGTAGTCCATTTTCGAATGCACCGAAGTTTCCACCTTTTCTAGTAGGATCTGGAATGAGAGAGAAATTCAATAAACATTGATATTTCATCAAATAGCAGATAAAAACAAGTTGACAGACTAGAAACTGTTTAACATGTCAGGCGGCAACCTAACGGACCTCACATTACCCTTAACAGATGTGTTAGGTTATATTATATATATTAGCCATGCTTAGCAGTACGACAGTGTAGAGCAGGGGTATTCAACTCTTACCCTACGAGCTCCGAAGCCTGCTGGTTCTGTTCTATCTGATAATTAATTGCACCCACCAGGTGTCCAAAGTCTAAAGCAGTCCCTGATTAGAGAGGAAAAACAAAAATGCAGTGGAATGGGCTTTGAGGTCCAGAGTTGAGTTTGTGGAGTGATACTAGCCTACCATTATTTAGGCTGTACCCCACCCAAAACATTTTAATTTAAATGGGTTTCAATGTTGGTGTGCATTGCTTCCAGAAATGAATTTAACTTTGGGGTCCTTTAAGCCCCATCTATGACAAAATGTATAGTCTGACATTAATTTGTGACATTTTCTTAATATTCAATATAGGTATGATGATAATTTAATGTAATTATATCATGAGTATAATTTCCCAATGTAGGATTGACAAATAGCCTAGATCACAATACATTTATCAAATTAATAATCGGTTTCATGGTTGCAACAGTAAGTAAACCTTATTTTATTAGCAACAATGCCTTTAGTTAGCCTATAAATAAAACTGCTTATTACACAGGCACATTGAGTGTTCATTGGGGAATTAATCGTTATTCATGCATGCAGCTACCAGCAAACCACAACAAATGTTTCACCAAGACTGTAGCAACTACAAACATAATCCGATCTCACAGGTGATCGGACCATATCTATGTCTGGAATCTAAACAAAATAGCTACCGCAGTATCATACTCATTTTCTAGCTTGAACGTTATCTAACTGCTAACTAGCTAGTTAGCGTGAAAGCTAGCTAGCTACAGTAGCCTTATTTCCTGATCCAACGTTAGCTAGCTGGCTACTACTTTTCCGGGTAGTTAGCTAACGAGCAAAATCCAGGATTAAGGTGACACATTAATTTGCCTTAAAATAGTAGCTACTTCAAACTCAACTCATAATTTGGAGCCCATTTAGGTAATGCCAAATGCTAGCCAGCCAAGTTAATAACAATGTCAGTGTCAGAGGCTAACAAGGTATCACATTAAACCTAGCTACACAAAAACAAACATATACCACACACTCGGTTTTCTAAAACAGAAATCTGAAACCATAATTTCACAAACCGACTAACTAGCCTTTCAACTACATATATGAAGCAGCCTATTTATTAATTGGGGACAGTGTCTGATACAGTACGAACCCTGGTCGTGCCAGCTAGCTAAACCACACAGGGCATAACCTGTCTAGTGAGACAGAACCAGATCGTGCCCTGGTAATGGAACAGAAGGACCAACCGAATCAGCCCAGAACATTACTCACGACGTTATTTGGAGAGAAAAAAAAGAGACCCCTAGAAATCATATTAGACCAAGATAGTATACATACCTTGAAATTGTGGCTTATGTTTCAGTTACTAAACAGTTAAATACGACACATTTGATTGATCCGGGGGGATTACTTCATTGCTTTGTCTCCTAGCAGTTCACATTCAGTTGAATCGGGTCCACACAGCATCGGACGGAAGGAACACGCTTTATGATGTCACTGGGTTGAAGGGTTTTCCAATATGGCGGCAGGGACAATAAAATACGAAACATTCGTCGATAAAGCAACACTTCTTTAATAGATCAAAACGTGAATATTACTTCTTGACAGACGCCATGGTGCATTCTTAACATTGTGTGCATATGCCATCGCCAATACACAGACACTAATCATTTTTTACCAACGGTGTTGTTTGTTTTCCTCCTGTTATCACTGCTCTTACATTTTAACCTTACCAACGGGGTTTCTTGACCTGAAGGGTCTCTCACAGGGGCACTGAAACCATCACGTTGGGCAAATTATTTACACAACAAAACTCGACACTTATGCATATGAACACATTTCACTTCTATAAGCACAGGCAAAACAAATTGTTATGAAAGGCTTGCTGTATAATAGTCTGAGAACAATGTGAAATCTAAATGTTACAATGTGTGGAATGAGTCTACATTTAGACACTGTCTCAGACAGCATGAAACTCAAATCAAATGTGAATTTGAATTTTAACACAGACCGAACTTTGAACAAATTACTAGGCTACATGTATGTAAATCTTCATGCATGCTTTGAAGCTTCACAGGACAGGGGGCAGATGAGGTAAAAGATGGTGGATAGTTTACTAAACGTGATCTGCATAACATTCCAATACCAACAGACATACGGTTTGTATGCCTCCTCATCTGTATACCTGCAGACACAGACAAAAGTGAGCAGTTCAGTCATCTGCACTCAATACAGCTAGCCTTCAACATATTCTTATAGCCTACATATTCTTACCTCTGTTGATTGATATCCATTGAATTGTGTCCATTTTCTGTTTTAGAAAGATTTGCACAAATATGAAAAGGTAGAGGGTATCATCGTAAAACAATAGGAATTTAGATACCAGGGACAAACCTTAACTTAAATTGAGGAGATCTTTACATTTTTCAGTTAAGTGCCTGCACCTGCTGTCCTTTCAAATCCAAATGTTTCAGTTGGGCAGTTAGGTTACTGCAAGAACTAATGAGGTTCCTCAATGAACCCCACCTCCAATGGGTTCTTGGAATAACCTTTTCCTATGGGTTCTTGGAAGAACCTTTTGGCGACACTTTTCAACCTTTTGGGGACAACAAAGAACCCTAAGGTTCTTTGAAGAACTTTTAGGATCTTAGAAGAACCCTTGTTGAACCCCTCATTTTTAGAGTGTGGCCGTTTGTTAACCATTGTACATTTTTCAAAGGTTCCTGTCGCTGTAAGTGGAGTTTCCCTCTCTCGCGTGCGCATGCTTTCCCACGTGAGCTCATGGTTCCTCCATAATATCTGTCATGCTCACGCAAGAGAGGCAACAGCTGGCTCAGAGGTATTTTTGTTTTTATTATGATCCCCATTAGCTGTTGCGAAGGCAGCAGCTACTTTTCCTGGGGTTCACACAAAACATTAAACATGACACATTACAGAACATTAATAGACAAAAACAGCTCAAGGACAGAACTACATACATTTAAAAACGGAACACAGCCTACATATTAATACGTACACACAAAATATCTAGGTAAAATAGGGAAGAGGCGTTGTGATGTGTTGCTTCATCTTTTTTTAAACCAGGTTTGCTGTTCATTTGAGCAATATGAGATGGAAGGGAGTTCCATGCAATAATGGCTCTATATAATACTGTACGCTATCTTGAATTTGTTCTGGATTTGGGGACTGTGAAAAGACCCCTGGTGGCATGTCTGGTGGGGTAAGTGTGTGCATCAGAGCTGTGTGTAAGTTGACTATGCAAACAAGTTGGAATTGTCAATACATTAATGTTTCTTATAAAAATAAGAAGTGATGCAGTCAGTCTCTCAACAACTCTTAATCAAGAGAGACTGGCATGAATAGTATTTATATTAGCCCTCTGTGTAATGAAGGGCAGCCTGGTGCTCTTGAGCGCCAGAAAGGGAGCCAGAGAAACAAAAATTCCCTGATGCTTCCTTTAGTGGTGTCAACATTCTGTAAGGATCACCGCTGGAGACAAAAAGCAGGTACAGGGAGTGAATATATAATGAAACATGGACATGAAACAGAACAGGACCAGCGTCTGGACAGGAGGAAAATAACGAGATCAATGCTGACACAGGGAACAAACTGAGGAGCAGACAGATATAGAGGGGGTAATCAACAAAGTAATGGAGTCCAGGTGTGTCCAATATTGCGCAGATGCGCGTAATGAAGGGCAGCCTGGCACCCTCTGATTACAATGAAGAGCAAGATGTGCCACTCAGTTCTAGGCCAGCTGCAGATTAACTTGGTCGTTCTTTGCAGCACTTGACCACATGTTTGGACAATAATCAAGATAAGACAAAACTAGAGGCTGCAGGATTTACTTTTTGGAGTGTGATGTCAAAAAAGCAGAGCATCTTTTTAGTATGGACAGACCTCTCCCCATCTTTACAATAATTTAATCTACATTGCCCTCTGTAATTATTGGAACAGTGATGCATTTTTTCTTCTTTTGGCTCTATACTCCAAAAGTTTGGATTTGAAATCAAACAATGACTATGAGGTTAAAGTGCAGACTGTCAGATTTCATTTGAGGGTATTTTCAAAGCATGCAATGCCTACATCAAGCTTGTGACTACAATTTTTTTTGTATACAAATATTCTACCCCCCAAAAATGCTAACCTCCCCTGTTGTTGTAATGCTGAGAGGTTAGCATGTCTTGGGGGTATGATATTTGTGCGTCTGTCTCCCTCATCATTATTCACGACTCATTCAGGATTATCTGAAATCATGGTAGCATCCACATTAATGTAGAAGTGTTTAGAAACATATTTTATTCTTAATTCAAATAAAAGTGGCTTGACACAATACATTATTTACCATTCATTTCTATTGGGAAGAAAATAATCAGAAACATTACCAAAACAAACAGCAAATGCATCCAACACATGTTCAGAGTCACAAGCTTGATGTAGTCATTGCGTGCTATGAATATCGGTCCAAATACTTACATTTTTACTACTTGAATACACATATAAGTGAATTTGTTCCAATAGACTTGGTGCCTTAAAATGGGATGACTATGTACAAAAAGTGCTATAAATTCTTAACAGTTAACCCGATATGGATGAAAAATACCCACATATTAAAACTGACAGTCTGCACTTTTACCTCATAGTCATTGTTTGATTTCAAATCCAAACTTTTGCAGTATAGAGACAAAATAAAAAATAAAGGGTGCTGTATATGTTTTGACCATGACAGTTTACAATCTAAGGTAACACCAAGTAATTTAGTCTACTCAACATATTTAACAGCCACCACATTCATTACCAGATTTAGCTGATGTCTAGAGCTTAGGGAATTATTGTTCCAAATACAATGCTCTTAGTTTTAGAGATGACCAGGACCAGTTTATTACTGGCCACCCATTCCAAAAACTGACTGCAACTCATTGTTAAGGGTTTCAGTGACTTCATTAGCTGTGGTTGCTGACATGTATATGGTTGAATCATCAGCAAACATGGGCACACAGGCTTTGTTTAATAATGCCAGTGGCAGGTCATTGGTAAAAATAGAAAAGAGTAGTGGGTCTATAGAGCTGCCCTGCGGTACACCACACCCTATATGTTTGACATTAGAGAAGCTTGCATTAAACAAAACCCTCTGAGTTCTATTAGATAGATAGCTCTGAATCCACGATATGGCAGAGGTTGAAAAACCATAACACATAAGTTGTCTCAACGACAGGATAAGATCAATAATATCGAAGGCTGCACTAAAATCTAACAGTACAGCTCCCATAATCTTCTCATTATTCATTTCTTTCAACCAATCGTCAGCTATTTGTGTCTGTGCAGTACATGTTGAGTGCCCTTCTCTATTAGCACGCTGAAAGTCTGTTGTCAATTTGTTTACAGAGAAATAGCATTGTATTTTGTCAAACACAATGGTTTCCAACAGTTTGCTTAGAGCTGGCAGCAAGCTGAAATGTCTGCTGTTAGAACCAGTTAAGGCTGCTTTACCACTCTTTGGTAGTGAAATGACTTTGGCTTCCCTCCAGGCCTGAAGACAAACACCTTCCTCTAGACTCAGGTTAAAGATATGCCAGATAGGAGTGGCAATAGAGTCAGCTACCATCCTCAGTAGCTTTCCATCTACAGTAAGTTGTCTATGCCAGGACGTTTGTCACTATTGATGGATTACAATATTTTTTCCACCTCTTCCACACTAACTTTACACAATTCAAACTTACAATGCTTTTCTTTCATTATTAGTTATTTTTATGCATGAACATGATGGCTCACTGTTCATTGTTGGCATTTCCTTCCCAAATTTGCCCACTTTGCCAGTGAAGTATTCACAAAAATAGTGAACATCAAAGGGTTTTGTGATGAATAAGCCATCTGATACGATGAAAGATGGAGTTGAAATTGTCTTTCTGCCCATAATTTCATTTAAAGTACTCTGTTTTTTTTTATATCATTTATCATTTATTATTTTTACATCACTTTATATCATTGATCATTTTGTTGAGTTTACAATTTTTGTTGAGTTCACAATTTGCAGTAAGTCAGCCAGTCAGATGTGCAGCCAGACTTATTAGCCACTCCTTTTGTACCATCTCTTTCAACCATACAGTTTTTCAATTCCTCATCAATCCATGGAGCCTTAACAGTTCTAACAGTCCGTTTCTTAAAAGGTGCATGTTTATCAATAATTGGAAGTTCATCAAGTAAATCCAGAGTCTGGATGCTCCTTATTAATCACACCAGATCAACAGATATTTTGGGGTGTTGCTATAGGCCACCAAGTGCTAACAGTCAGTATCTAAATAACGTGTGTGAAATGCTTGATAGTGTATGTGATGTAAACAGAGGTCTACTTGCTCGGGGGACCTGAATATTGACTGGTTTTCATCAAGCTGTCCGCACAAAAGGAAGTTTCTCACTGTAACCAGTACCTGTAATCTGGTTCAGGTTATTAATCGACCTACCAGGGTGTTTACAAACACTATAATAACAAGATCATCCACATGTATTGATCACATTTTTACTAATACTGTAGAACTTTGTTCGAAAGCTGTATCCGTACCGACTGGATTTAGTGATCACAAAATAGTGGCTACATCTAGAAGAGCCAAAGTTCCAAAAGCTGGGCCTAAAATAGTGTATAAGAGATCATACAAAATATATGTGTATGATGTCACGTCGCTTCAAAGTTTCCATTCAATTGAAAGTTCCAGGACATAAAAACATATTGAACGCAGCCCTGAGGTGCGTTCAGTTCGCTTGAACGTTTGTTACGTTGTGGAACGGTTGTACTGAACGTCATGTTTCCCCAAAATGTTCTTGTATGTTCTTGAACAGATTTTGAGGTATGTTTACTCCCGTTTGGTGGGTGTGTCGAGGTGTGGCTTAATGCCGCGTTCAAAACTGCTGGGAATTTGTAAATCTCAGACTTAAGTGCGTTCATGACAACTGGGAACTCAGAAAAAAACAAGCTAGTTTTGAACGGTCATCCACCTCCGAATTCCTAGTCGGGAACTTGAGCATCTTTCTAGAGCTATGACTTTCCCACCTGAAGATCACTGATGTCATGATTTGACCTAGTTTTTTTTCCAGAGTTCCCAGTTGTCTTGAAAGCACCATAAAGCAATGAGTGGTGTATTTAAAGGGCAGTGGCCATTTTATTTTTTATTTCACCTTTATTTAACCAGGTAGGCAAGTTGAGAACAAGTTCTCATTTACAATTGCGACCTGGCCAAGATAAAGCAAAGCAGTTCGACACATACAACAACACAGAGTTACACATGGAGTAAAACAAACATACAGTCAATAATACAGTTGAAAAATAAGTCTATATACAATGTGAGCAAGTGAGGTGAGATAAGGGAGGTGAAGGCAAAAAAAAGGCCATGGTGGCAAAGTAAATACAATATAGCAAGTGTAACGGATGTGAAATGGCTAGCTAGTTAGCGGTGGTGCGAGCTAGCAGCCTTTCAGTCGGTTACGTCACTTGCTCTGAAACCTAGAAGTAGTGGTTCCCCTTGCTCTGCAAGGGCCGCGGCCTTTGTGGAGCGATGGGTAACGATGCTTCGTGGGCGACCGTTGTTGATGTGTGCAGATGGTCCCTGGTTCGCGCCCAGGTCGGGGCGAGGGGATGCCGTAAAGTTATACTGTTACATTGGTGCCGTGACCCGGATCACTGGTTGCTGCGGAAAAGGAGGAGGTCAAAAGGGGGGTGAATGTACCCGATGTGAAATGGCTAGCTAGTTAGCGGTGGTGCGAACTAGCAGCCTTTCAGTCGGTTACGTCACTTGCTCTGAAACCTAGAAGTAGTGGTTCCCCTTGCTCTGCAAGGGCCGCGGCCTTTGTGGAGCGATGGGTAACGATGCTTCGTGGGCGACCGTTGTTGATGTGTGCAGAGGGTCCCTGGTTCGCGCGAGGGGACGCCGTAAAGTTATACTGTTACACAAGTAAAACACTGGAATGGTTGATTTGCAGTGGAAGAATGTGCAAAGTAGAGATATAAATAATGGGGTGCAAAGGGGCAAAATAAATAAATACAGTAGGGAAAGAGGTAGTTGTTTGGGCTGAATTATAGATGGGCTATGTACAGGTGCAGTAATCTGTGAGCTGCTCTGACAGCTGGTGCTTAAAGCTAGTGAGGGAGATAAGTGTTTCCAGTTTCAGAGATTTTTGTAGTTCGTTCCAGTCATTGGCAACAGAGAACTGGAAGGAGAGGCGGCCAAAGGAAGAATTGGTTTTGGGGGTGACCAGAGAGATATACCTTCTGCAGCGCGTGCTACAGGTGGGTGCTGCTATGGTGACCAGCGAGCTGAGATAAGGGAAGACTTTACCTAGCAGGGTCTTGTAGATGACCTGGAGCCAGTGAGTTTGGCGATGAGTATGAAGCGAGGGCCAGCCAACGAGAGCGTACAGGTCGCAGTGGTGGGTAGTATATGGGGCTTTGGTGACAAAACGGATGGCACTGTGATAGACTGCATCCAATTCATTGAGTAGGGTATTGGAGGCTATTTTGTAAATGACATCACCGAAGTCGAGGATTGGTAGGATGGTCAGTTTTACAAGGGTATGTTTGGCAGCATGAGTGAAGGATGCTTTGTTGCGGAATAGGAAGCCAATTCTAGATTTAACTTTGGATTGGAGATGTTTGATGTGAGTCTGGAAGGAGAGTTTACAGTCTAACCAGACACCTAGGTATTTGTAGTTGTCCACATATTCTAAGTCAGAGCCGTCCAGAGTAGTGATGTTGGACAGGCAGGCAGGTGCAGGCAGCGATCGGTTGAAGAGCATGCCTTTAGTTTTACTTGTATTTAAGAGCAATTGGAGGCCACGGAAGGAGAGTTGTATGGAATTGAAGCCCGCCTGGAGGGTTGTTAACACAGTGTCCAAAAAAAGGGCCAGAAGTATACAGAATGGTGTCGTCTGCATAGAGGTGGATCAGAGACTCACCAGCAGCAAGAGCGACATCATTGATGTATACAGAGAAGAGAGTCGGTCCAAGAATTGAACCCTGTGGCACCCCCATAGAGACTGCCAGAGGCCCGAACAACAGACCCTCCGATATGACACACTGAACTCTATCAGAGAAGTAGTTGGTGAACCAGGCGAGGCAATCATTTGAGAAACCAAGGCTGTCGAGTCTGCCGATGAGGATGTGGTGATTGACAGAGTCGAAAGCCTTGGCCAGGTCAATGAATACGGCTGCACAGTATTGTTTCTTATCGATTGCAGTTAAGATATCGTTTATGACCTTGAGCGTGGCTGAGGTGCACCCATGACCAGCTCTGAAACCAGATTGCATAGCGGAGAAGGTATGGTGGGATTCGAAATGGTCGGTAATCTGTTTGTTGACTTGGCTTTCGAAGACCTTAGAAAGGCAGGGTAGGATAGATATAGGTCTGTAGCTGTTAGGGTCAAGAGTGTCCCCCCCTTTGAAGAGGGGGATGACCGCAGCTGCTTTCCAATCTTTGGGAATCTCAGACGACACGAAAGAGAGGTTGAACAGGCTAGTAATAGGGGTGGCAACAATTTCAGCAGATAATTTTAGAAAGAAAGGGTCCAGATTATCTAGTCCGGCTGATTTGTAGCCATACTGACAGCGTTCCCCAATCCACAACCCGTTTTTCAACTGTTCGTTCAGTACAGCACCGTTTGTTTAATTGAACGTTCCAGAATGTAATAACTTACTGAACGCAGCCCTGGTCTATTTAGTGTCCCCTCAGTACTGATAAGGCATACTTGAGTGGCTCCGTTACCATGCTAAGCTTAAAGGAGCAACTGAACATTTTTGTCTCATCTGTGATATTTTGGCTAAAAGACTCAGGTCACAAAATATTAAATTGAGCAATATACCACATTACTTCTTATTAGTCATACAATCCTTGGTTTATAGGCATTACTAAGCATGCTCATCCATTTTTATTCGTTTTTTTTGTGTAATTAATGCAACAAAAAATATTTATGTTGGCTGGTAAAAAATCAGAGTGGCTGGTAGATGTTTGTATCTACCTGCAACCGTGGCTGGTAGACAAAAAAGTTAGTTGTAGGCCCTGGTAGCAAGGACTGAGAAGTGAGAATGAGATAGTCAGGAGAGAGAGAATACAGTAGACGGCACACGTCAAACGTGTGATCTATGACCCTATGTCATGGTCACGTGTGTATGCCCATATATGGGCATCCTGTCAGGACATCCTGGCGGGAAGCTATCACATGCTCTAGGGAGTGCCTATACATATATGGGCATTCTGTCATTCCTGTTCTCACGCTTTAGAGGGAGTGTTAATTTATGCATATATTTAATCTGTTCCTTTGAAGCTGTCATGATGATTAATGTGTAGGGACCTCGTTGAACTTTGGGATGTGTTTGAACATTTCAAAGAGTATGGCCCCCACCCTGTTTTAGTGACCTTAGGGCTGTTGTCTATGAAACAGGAATGTCCGGGTGTATTGGGGGGGCAGACACATTATAAATAAGCACCAGAACACCACAAGCGCCCAAGAACACTAAACAAGAAATTAAAAATAAACCCAGAACATTAAACCGAAAATTAAACATGTCGCCTAGGCCAATTCTGGGTGTACTTTGTGCCTCGTGTCAAGAACCCAAAGACAAAAGCATCGAGGACATTTTGTGTGAGGCCCCTGAATGTTTTAAAGGAGTTTTGGATATGAGTGATGGACATATGGCTTACATATTCCAACCGGAGGATTCAACTGTGAAGATTTTCACAGACAGCGGCCCCAGCCCCCTTTATCAAACAAAACCCTGGAGTTTTTCTCCTGCGCTGCGTATGAGAGAATGGCTTAAGATACGGCTAGCGCTATGTCAGATCGAACACGCCCTGAGTGGTACATCCCTGCCCGGCTACGCGTTGGAAGAGGAGGTGTGCGAGCGCGATGATTTGA
Organism: Salvelinus alpinus; assembly: GCF_045679555.1. NCBI lineage: Eukaryota > Metazoa > Chordata > Actinopteri > Salmoniformes > Salmonidae > Salvelinus > Salvelinus alpinus. The sequence goes on from NC_092122.1 coordinate 1,163,482, forward strand.
AAGCCATAAGAATCTCTTCAATGGCGTATAGCCCCGACTCCAAAGTGACAATTTTAGCCTGTGAACAATATGATAGTTCAAATGCTACAAAATCAGTTAGTTCATATGTATTTTCCAAAGCCTGCAAGGATGTGAACTATTTTATGCCCGTCTTTAGCTTTAAGTGGGGAGATTATCATATATTCCTGGCCATGATGAAAAAGCTGGACAATCTTTACCAAAATTGTGAACAATTACGCCGCTGGGCGCGTCTATCCTTAAGACATACCCAGGGTCTACAGGCACGACGTTTGATCTATCCATGGAACGAAAACTTTCAGAATGTGGAATGTGCGGGATATCTAGCGAGCAAGAGAGCCTGTCTTGACGACGGTGAATTGGAAACGGATGGATGTCAGGGCTAACCCTATAGCCGGCGCCTTTATCTGTAAGAAAGGAATAGTAAAATTGTTTGTAGTAATTATAGCATGTTTTAAAAGGTCTGTACTAAATATTTTGAATTAAATAAAGGGTTTTAAAATTGTATCTCACCTTTAACGCCTGGAATATCACGCTCCCTCTCTCCCTGTGTGTCTCAGAAAAAAGGCTTTCAGGAAAGACGGGTGTGTGTGCGTGCGCGTGTGTGTGTTTCAAAAACAATGGGTTTTTCAAGGGTGTGTGTCTGCATGGGGTGTTTGAAACCAGGTAGGCACTTTTGTGTCATTAGCACATAAGCCTCTCAAATCCAAATTTATTTACCCCCCAGAGGATGTGGGGGCTCAAAAGTCAAACCCCCACAGCCAGAATATAATCGGTCTAGACAACCCTTAAGGTTTAAAAACAATGTTATTTCTAATCAACACCGTTACTAACGGTTCATTATGCATACTGAGTGTCACCAAAAACAGCAGGTGTTATATCCCCCGAGGATGTAGGAAGCAAAAGGCAATGCCGCCAGCCCTGCATATAATAGGTCTAGACAGCCCCCCTAAGGTTGAAAAACAATGTTTATTTCTAAACAATACCGTTAATATCGGTTCATTTTTGCATTGAGGATGTCGCCCAAAAAACACTAAACTTCCCCATCGCTCTGTAAACATCATTCCATACTTTGTCACAGTCAAGACACAGCGGCCCAGCTGAAAACTCGTTTCCTGCTTTTCTGCAAACCTATACACATGGAGAATTTTTAAGGTGAGGATGTGTGTCACGACTTCCGCCGAAGTCGGCCCCTCTCCTTGTTCGGGTGGTGTTCGGCGGTCGAAGTCACCAGCTTTCTAGTCACCACCGATCCATGTTTCATTTTCGTTTTGTTTTGTCTGTATTACACACACCTGATTTAAATTCCCACGTCATGTTCCTTATTTTACCCTCTGGCTTACCTTTCTGTTCTGTCCGTGATTGTTGGTGTCTTAGTGATTGTTGTAGGTGTTAGTTTTGTATTTTCCTTATTGGAATATTGCTTGTTTGTTTTATTGAGTAAACTCGGTTGTTTTACTCTAAACTGTGTCCTGCGCCTGACTCCGCTACATCTCTGCACCCAATCGCTGACAATGTGAAAGTAATATTTTTGCTTTTGGGTGCGTTAGGTATTTTCTGGGAATTGTTTGATATTTCGAAATTAATGCACTGTTGGGAACTATCTCTCTCTCTCTAATATTAAACCGGTGTTATATATTTACAGATATTCTAAAATGGGTGGACATCGTATTTTCAGGTATGTATTTATGTCAATTGCACGTATTTTTATAAGTTAAAATATATATATTTCGTATAATTATATGTTAATATTATCTAACGTCTATAGGATACCCAGCTGCTACTGGGAATAAATGTTTTGGATAATTTAAACGTCTATAGGACACACATCTGCTACCTGGAATAATGTATTTGGATCATCCAACATTAGATGAGAAATCTAAGGTTCAAACCGAGACCGCGTCTTCTTTACGAAGCCCGTCCCCATCACGCTATTTTCGACGTAAATCCAAAATTAATATATTTATACATTAAAAACAAAAAGTGTGTACCTATTTAAAAACCTAATCTTTTGTTTACATCAGACAGCCCCCCACAACAAGGATACCTGAAGCATTATGGACTCTAACTATGAACGACTTCGGTAACTATATATATATATTATCTATTGTTAATATATTAATCTATCTGAAATGTATTTTAAAATTTGTATACAATATATATTTCATTTTTAGTACCCTATTTTGTATATATTTTTCTTTCAGACTCCTCCCCGGCGTATACCGGCACAGAAGGCCCTACACATCGAGAGGGCGTGTTCGAGGTGGAATTCGGCGCCCAGGACATACCCAGTAAAACACTGAAACCTGATGATTTCAAAGCTTTAAATTACAATTCGGAGGGAGACGATTTGTTGCTGAATGAAGCTGCCAGACAGCTTGATACAGCCAATTTTGAGGAAGAAACAATAATCAATCAGGATATTTTAAAACAGGAGGACACCGAATTTTCCGATATGTCTCTATGTCAATTGTATGTATTTTGTATGATAAAATGTATAAATGTAGTTGAATATTATTGTAGAAAAGGCCCATGGAGTTGGTGGAATCGTCCTTGACTTCATGGCCACTTACTCAGCTGGACCAGGGGGCGCTTTAATTAGGTCGGGTGGAAATGTCCGACAGATCTCAACCCCAATAAAAGGAGGGAATCGCCAACTACCGATCTCGCTGCTTTCTCTTCCTTAACTCTGTCTAATCCAGAAGTTCTGTGCGTCCATGAATCCAAGGAAATCCACCGAATCTGTTACATTTCAGCGGAACTATCTGTTGCGATCGGGAGAGTGGGCCATCAGTTATTGTTTATAGTTATTACCGCGGAGTGCGGCTTGGAGCGCACGCTTCAAATCTATTGTGTAACGTGAATGGTCAATGATCACGGCCCTACGGATCATCACAGGCCAATTAGGCCAACGATATATGGTTAATATGTCATGAAATTACATGTACACATGAAGACACTTGAAAGGGTGAAATATGAAACGTCATTGTTTGCTGAACTGATCGATTCTGATATCAAACTAATGGGGATTATAGATTGAATAACCGATCACTGTATGTATTATTCTTCTAATGATTATGATAAATAGTTTCGAGCATAAATGACTCAAGGATGATTCCTATTGACTTCTTAATGAACTGGATTGTTGAATTCCCTTATGGTAATAATGAATGATTGTTATGATTTGATATTTTTGATTTTGAATTTGATAGGATACATCTTATGAATTTGATTGGATACATGTTATGAATTTGATAGGATACATGTTTTGAATTTGATTGGATACCTGTTATTCTGTTTCCTTTGTTATGTAGCACAGACTACTCAGTAAATATACCACTTTATGGTTAAAGGAATTCCTGCCTCAGTCTCATCCATTCCTCTGTCACCTGTTCACCTTCACTGTCAGTCATCCTACCTGTCCAGCTACCAACACAGATTCCACTAATCTTTCAATTATTAAAAACGTCTAAAGGATACCCAGCTGAGACCGGGAATAATTGATTGGGGGTCATCCAGCATTAACGGTTGTAACTATTGAAGATGCAAAAAGGGGTTTTAAGAAATACATTTGTTTGATTGACAGATATTATTATTTAAAAAATAATAACATTATTATTATCATAATCTTTATTATTATTATGTTACATGCAGTGATGAAAACATTTTAAAGGAGCTCTAATTCAAACATGCAAAGATATATATTTGATACAATTATCCCGTTAAAAACTGTTGTTACAATATCACTTCTCATTGTGTACATTTCAAGGTTTCACAAACATAAAACAAATATCTAATGAATGTTTCTCGGACTAACACACTGTTGAGTTTCCTATTTACTAAAGAACAATCACTGAAATAAAACACAACAAGTTGTAATATAATCTGTATACATGTCATTCTATACTGAAAACAGGTACATTCTGAAAGATTTTGATGTTGATGTGATAACACATTTTCTTAAATTCATCTCGCAATTTAGGATAATACAGCTTATTTTATACTTAAATTGCATTATCTATCTTGTCTCATACCATGCTAATACACTACCAAGCAATGCAAACAGATGTGGAATTAACCCATAACAGGTGTGTGTCTTTTTAGGATCAAGAATTGATCAAGAATACCAATAGGCGTGATCACATGCTCTTCCCTATTACGGCATCATATAATGCACAGTCATATGCAAATCCATAAAACTCTGTCAATAAAACATTGAAAACCTTAACAGGACTACATGCAATGTCATTATTTTCGTCACCATCCATCAATGGTTGAATTGTGTTATTTTTCTTTGTACATGCACCAAGCTTCCAAGGGGCTGGAGCAAGCAAACAGGCTAAATTAAAAATACCCAAATAAAACATATGTGAAAAAATGTGTCCTCGGGCTTTCGCCAGCCAAATCAGTTCTGTTATACTCACAGATAAAATGTTAACAGTTTTAGAAACTTACGAGTGTTTCCTATCCAATACTACCATGCATATGCATATCCTAGCTTCAGGGCCTGCGTAGCAGGTTGTTTACTTTGGGCACCTCAGTCATCCAAACTTCCGAATACTGCCCCCATATCCCTAACAAGTTAATTTGACCAGTTTATTCGACCTGGAATATAATTTTTTGAAGTTTTCGTCCGAGTTCGCCTGGACCGGCGCCAGCGTTTGGACATGTGAACTAAACGTGCTAGCAAAAGTAGCTAATTGGACACTAGTAATGGACATTATCGAACAAAACAACAATTTATTGTGGAACTAGGATTCCTGGCACTGCATTCTGATGAAAGATCATCAAAGGTAAGGGAATATTTATGATGTAATTTTGTATTTCTGTTGACTCCCCAACATGGCGGAGAAATGTTATGTATTTCTGAGCGCCGTCTCAGATTATTGCATGGTATGCTTTTTACGTAATTAAAAAAAAAAAAATCTGACACAGCGGTTGCATTAAAAACAAGTGTATCTTTAATTATATGTAAAACATGTATCTTTCATCAAAGTTTATGATGAGTATTTCTGTTATTTGACGTGGCTCTCTGTAATTACTCCGGATATTTTGGAGTCATTTCTGAACATGGCGCCAATGTAAACCGAGATTTGTGGATATAAATATGCACATTATCGAACAAAACATAAATGTATTGTGTAACATGATGTCCTATGAGTGTCATCTGATGAAGATTATCAAAGGTTAGTGATTCATTTTATCTCTATTTCTGCTTTTGTGACTATCTTTGGCTGGGAAAAATGGCTGTGTGTTTTTTGGATTTGGTGGTGATCTAACATAAATATATGTTGTGTTTTCGCTGTAAAACATTAAACAAATCGGACACGATGGGTAGATTAACAAGATGTTTATCTTTCATTTGCTGTATTGGACTTGTTAATGTGTGAAAGTTAAATATTTCTAAAAAATATTTTTGAATTTCCCGCGCTGCCTTTTCAGCGGAATGTTGGGGGGGGTTCCGCTAGCGGAACGTGTGTCCTAGAAAGGTTAAGTAGAGAATCAATCTTCAGGATGTTGTTATCATATATATCCAATAACGTTCCAACCGGAGCATTCGTTTTTGTCTACAGAGTAATGGAACGCATGGCGATATCATGAGTAATGCGCATAACCAGGAACTAGCATTCTGCCAGACTACTGACTCAAATAGCTGCCATCCGGCCCCACATCACACTAGAGGCTTCATTCCACGTTCTACTGACTGTTGATATCTAGTGGAAGGCGTAGGAAGTGCGAATAGATCCATATCTTACTGGGATGTGAATAGACGATGAGTTTAACATCAACAAGCCCCAGAATTTCCACTTCCTGTTTGGAAGTTTGCCTGCCATATGAGTTCTGTTATACTCACAGACATAATTCAAACAGTTTTAGAAACTTCAGAGTGTTTTCTATCCAATAGTAATAATAATATCCATATATTAGCATCTGGGACAGAGTAGGAGGCAGTTCACTATGGTCACGCAATTCATCCAAAAGTGAAAATGCTGCCCCCTATCCCTAAAAAGTTAATTACTAACACATCGATATGTTTTTTGAAAGTCAGCTTAACATCTTTACTAATACAACTTCAATCATTAGAATAATTTTTGGACACTCTAGAAAACAACATATACTTCGTTTTACACGTATTCAATATTAATTTAAGGTCAATAAAGATTTTTTGCAAAATAATGAAAGCATAATGTACTTCAGGGCGGCCGATAGAGTACACAACTGTTTTGTTGCCATGCATGTGCAGGTAAAACTTTATTATTATTATATTTATATATTTCTGACAAAACAATATTATTAATGTATACAATATGGTTGTTTATTAGACATTCTAACATATAACACAATATCGAGATACAATTATAATTTTTTTTAATAAAAAAATGTATATGCAACACTTGAACAACTGGGAACCCCTTTGCTTTTTGCTTTATAGGTATGCTCTGCTAGTCCTAAATCCAGACATATGTGATTTTTATAAAGGGTATACGTTGTGGGGGAACAAACATATGTGTTCCTGGAAGGTTGAGCTTTCAGAAATGAGGTCAAAATAAATATGCTAGAAGCGATAGAACCAAGGATGTATTTCCCAGAAACTAATAGTGTATATCATTGGTAACTCACGTTATCATGGTTCAATGATAGGTGTTCCATTCTGTGGACTGAGAATAAAAATACTTTGCACACCACACACACTCAGATTATTTTAGAGTTGTAAAACTAATAATAATTTACCAAAATTTGTATAATTGTCTGTAGTTCTTGAAATTAGAGAAAATAAAAGGACATCTAGAGAAAATTTTGTAATTTATACATGAAAAACGTTTTAAAAAATCAATACATTTATTTGTTAACCCCTCGCCAACAACCAATTAAATTGCAGGGCGCCAAATTCAATCAACAGAAATCTCAAAATTCAATTTTCTCAAACATACAAGTATTAGACACCATTTTAAAGATACAATTCTCGTTAATCCAACCACAGTGTCCGACTTCAAAAAAGCTTTTCGGCGAAAGCAGTACATATCATTATGTTAGGTCAGCAACTAGTCACAGAAAGTATACAGCGATTTTCCAACCAAAGAGAGGAGTCACAAAAAGCAGAAATATTAATAAAATGAATCACTAACCTTTGATATTCTTCATCAGATGACACTCCCGGGACAACATGTTACACAATACATGTATGTTTTGTTCGATCAAGTTCATATTTATATCCAAAAACCTCAGTTTACATTTGGCTTTGCCTCCAAAACATTCCGTGAATTTGCACAGAGTCACATCAAATCACAGAAATACTCATAATAAACATTGATAAAAGATACAAGTGTTGTTCACAGATTTAAAGATATACTTCTCCTTAATTAATGCAACCGCTGTGTCAGATTTCAAAAAAACTTTACGGAAAAAGCAAACCATGCAATAATCTGAGTACGGCGCTCAGAGACCAACACAACCCAAGAAGATATCTGCCATGTTGGTGTCAACATAAGTCAGAAATAGCATTATAAATATTCACTTACCTTTGATGATCTTTGTCAGAATGCACTCCCAGGAATCCCAGTTCCACAATAAATGTTTGATTTGTTCCATAAAGTCCATCATTTATGTCCAAATTCCTCCTTGTTGTTCGCGCGTTCAGTACACAATCTAAACTCACGACGCGCGGGCAGGTCCAGGCAAAAGGTCAGGCGAAAAGTCATATTACAGTCTGAAGAAACATGCCAAACGAAGTATAGAAACAAGCTTTAGGATGTTTTTAACATAAATCTTCAATAATGTTCCAACCGGAGAATTCCTTTGTCTTCAGAAAAGCAATGGAACAGAGATCGGTCTCACGTGCACCTCCGTACCTTCAGGCTCTGATCAGGCCCTACACCCAAACAAGGGCACTGCGTTCATCCACCTCTGGCCTGCTCGCCTCCCTACCTCTGAGGAAGTACAGTTCCCGCTCAGCCCAGTCAAAACTGTTCGCTGCTCTGGCACCCCAATGGTGGAACAAACTCCCTCACGACGCCAGGTCAGTTTAGTCAATCAATTTGTAAGTCGCTCTGGATAAGAGCGTCTGCTAAATGACTTAAATGTAAATGTAAATGTAACGTGAACGAGCGTCACGAGCGCAAGGCATTCTGGCAGACCTCTGACTCATTCCCCTCTCATTCGGCACCACTTCACAGTACAAGCATCATACAAGGTTCTAAAGACTGTTGACATCTAGTTGAAGCCTTAGGAAGTGCAACATGACCCATATCCAACTGTATCTTCAATAGGGAATGAGTTGAAAAACGACCAAACTCAGATTTCACACTTCCTGGTTGGATTCTTTCTCAGGTTTTTGCTTGCCATATGAGTTCTGTTATACTCATAGACATCATTCAAACAGTTTTAGAAACTTCAGAGTGTTTTCTATCCAAATCTAATAATGATATGCATATATTAGCAACTGGGACTGAGTAGCAGGTAGTTTACTCTGGGCACACTTTTCATCCAAACGTGAAAATAATGCACCGATCGGAAGTTGGCGATTCCCTCCTTTTATGGGGATGAGATCTGTCTGACATTTTTTGGGGATATAAATATGCACATTATCGAACAAAACATACATGTATTGTGTAACATAATGTTCTATGAGTGTCATCTGATGAAGATCATCAAAGGTTAGTGATTCATTTTATCTATATTTCTGCTTTTTGTGACTCCTCTCTTTGGCTGGAAAAATGTCTGTGTGTTTTTTTGACTTGGCGGTGATCTGACATAATCATATGTTGTGCTTTCGCTGTAAAGCATTTTTTTAATCGGACACGATGGGTAGATTAACAAGATGTTTATCTTTCATTTGCTGTATTGGACTTGTTAATGTGTGAAAGTTACATATATCAAAAAAATATTTTTGAATTTTCCGCGCTGCCTTTTCAGCGGAATGTTGTCGAGGGGTTCCGCTAGCGGACGCCTGCCCTAGAAAGGTTAAATGATCCAAATAATTTATTCCCAGTAGCATCTGGGTATCCTAAAGACGTTAAATAATATTAACATATAATTATATGAAATATATACATTTTAACTTGTAAAAATACGTGCAATTGACATAAATAAATAAATAAAGAACAGGGCTCCGGGCAGCCGAGCGGAAATGGAGGAAAACTCGCCTCCCTGCGGACCTGGCATCCTTTCACTCCCTCCTCTCTACATTCTCCTCTTCTGTCTCTGCTGCTAAAGCCAATTTCTACCACTCTAAATTCCAAGCATCTGCCTCTAACCCTAGGAAGCTCTTTGCCACCTTCTCCTCCCTCCTGAATCCTCCTCCCCCTCCTCCCCCCTCCTCCCTCTCTGCTGATGACTTCGTCAACCATTTTGAAAAGAAGGTCGACGACATCCGATCCTCGTTTGCTAAGTCAAATGACACAGCTGGTTCTGCTCACACTGCCCTACCCTGTGCTTTGACCTCTTTCTCCCCTCTCTCTCCAGATGAAATCTCGCGTCTTGTGACGGCCGGCCGCCCAACAACCTGCCCGCTTGACCCTATCCCCTCCTCTCTTCTCCAGACCATTTCCGGGGACCTTCTCCCTTACCTCACCTCGCTCATCAACTCATCCTTGACCGCTGGCTACGTCCCTTCCGTCTTCAAGAGAGCGAGAGTTGCACCCCTTCTGAAAAAACCTACACTCGATCCCTCCGATGTCAACAACTACAGACCAGTATCCCTTCTTTCTTTTCTCTCCAAAACTCTTGAACGTGCCGTCCTTGGCCAGCTCTCCTGCTATCTCTCTCAGAATGACCTTCTTGATCCAAATCAGTCAGGTTTCAAGACTAGTCATTCAACTGAGACTGCTCTTCTCTGTGTCACGGAGGCGCTCCGCACTGCTAAAGCTAACTCTCTCTCCTCTGCTCTCATCCTTCTAGACCTATCGGCTGCCTTTGATACTGTGAACCATCAGATCCTCCTCTCCACCCTCTACGAGCTGGGCATCTCCGGCGCGGCCCACGCTTGGATTGCGTCCTACCTGACAGGTCGCTCCTACCAGGTGGCGTGGCGAGAATCTGTCTCCGCACCACGTGCTCTCACCACTGGTGTCCCCCAGGGCTCTGTTCTAGGCCCTCTCCTATTCTCGCTATACACCAAGTCACTTGGCTCTGTCATATCCTCACATGGTCTCTCCTATCATTGCTATGCAGACGACACACAATTAATCTTCTCCTTTCCCCCCTCTGATAACCAGGTGGTGAATCGCATCTCTGCATGTCTGGCAGACATATCAGTGTGGATGACGGATCACCACCTCAAGCTGAACCTCGGCAAGACGGAGCTGCTCTTCCTCCCGGGGAAGGACTGCCCGTTCCATGATCTCGCCATCACGGTTGACAACTCCATTGTGTCCTCCTCCCAGAGTGCTAAGAACCTTGGCGTGATCCTGGACAACACCCTGTCGTTCTCAACTAACATCAAGGCGGTGACCCGTTCCTGTAGGTTCATGCTCTACAACATTCGCAGAGTACGACCCTGCCTCACGCAGGAAGCGGCGCAGGTCCTAATCCAGGCACTTGTCATCTCCCGTCTGGATTACTGCAACTCGCTGTTGGCTGGGCTCCCTGCCTGTGCCATTAAACCCCTACAACTCATCCAGAACGCCGCAGCCCGTCTGGTGTTCAACTTTCCCAAGTTCTCTCACGTCACCCCGCTCCTCCGCTCTCTCCACTGGCTTCCAGTTGAAGCTCGCATCCGCTACAAGACCATGGTGCTTGCCTACGGAGCTGTGAGGGGAACGGCACCTCCGTACCTTCAGGCTCTGATCAGGCCCTACACCCAAACAAGGGCACTGCGTTCATCCACCTCTGGCCTGCTCGCCTCCCTACCTCTGAGGAAGTACAGTTCCCGCTCAGCCCAGTCAAAACTGTTCGCTGCTCTGGCACCCCAATGGTGGAACAAACTCCCTCACGACGCCAGGTCAGCGGAGTCAATCACCACCTTCCGGAGACACCTGAAACCCCACCTCTTTAAGGAATACCTAGGATAGGATAAAGTAATCCTTCTAACCCCCCCCCCCCTTAAAAGAGTTAGATGCACTATTGTAAAGTGGTTGTTCCACTGGATATCATAAGGTGAATGCACCAATTTGTAAGTCGCTCTGGATAAGAGCGTCTGCTAAATGACTTAAATGTAAATGTAAATAAATACATACCTGAAATATCGATGTCCACCCATTTTAGAATATCTGTAAAAACATATATAACACCGGTTTAATATTAGAGAGAGAGAGATAGTTCCCAACAGTGCATTAATTTCGTAATATCAAACAATTCCCAGAAAATATCTAACGCACACAAAAGCGAAAATATAACTTTCACATCCTCACCTTCAAAATTCTCCATGTGTATAGGTATGCAGAAAAGCAGGAAACGAGTTTTCAGCTGGGCCTCTGTGTCCTGACTGTGACAAAGTATGGAATGATGTTTACAGAGCGATGGGGAAGTTTAGTGTTTTTTGGGCGACATCCTCAATGCAAAAATGAAACGATAATAACAGTGTTGATTAGAAATAACATTGTTTTTAAACATAAGGGTTGTCTAGACCGATTATATTCTGGCTGTGGGGGTTTGACTTTTGAGCCCCCACATCCTCTGGGGGGGAAATACATTTGGATTTGAGAGGCTTATGTGCTAATGACACGAAAGTGCCTACCTGGTTTCAAACACCCCATGCAGACACACACCCTCGAAAAACCCATTGTGTTTGAAACACACACACATACACGCCCGTCTTTCCTGAAAGCCTTTTTTCTGAGACACACAGGGAGAGAGGGAGCGTGATATTCCAGGCGATACAATTTTAAAACCCTTTATTTAATTCTACATATTTAGTACAGACCTTTTAAAACATGCTATAATTACTACAAACAATTTCACTATTCCTTTCTTACAGATAAAGGCGCCGGCTATAGGGTTAGCCCTGACATCCATCCGTTTCCAATTCACCGTCGTCAAGACAGGCTCTCTTGCTCGCTAGATATCCCGCACATTCCACGTTCTGTAAGTTTTCGTTCCATGGATAGATCAAACGTCGTGCCTGTAGACCCTGGGTATGTCTTAAGGATAGACGCGCCCAGCGGCGTAATTGTTCACAATTTTGGAAAAGATTGTCCAGCTTTTTCATCATGGCCAGGAATATATGATAATCTCCCCACTTAAAGCTAAAGACGGGCATAAAATAGTTCACATCCCTGCAGGCTTTGGAAAATATATATGAACTAACTGATTTTGTAGCATTTGAACTATCATATTGTTCACAGGCTAAAATTGTCACTTTGGAGTCGGGGCTATACGCCATTGAAGAGATTCTTATGGCTTTCAAATCATCCAACGCGTAGCCGGGCAGGGATGTACCACTCAGGGCGTGTTCGATCTGACATAGCGTTGCCGCATCTTAAGCCATTCTCTCATACGCAGCGCAGGAGAAAAACTCCCGGGTTTTGTTTGATAAAGGGTGCTGGGGCCGCTGTCTGTGAAAATCTTCACAGTTGAATCCTCCAGTTGGAATATGTAAGCCATATGTCCATCACTCATATCCAAAACTCCTTTAAAACATTCAGGGGCCTCACACAAAATGTCCTTGATGCTTTTGTCATTGGGTTCTTGACACGAGGCACAAAGTACACCCAGAATTGGCCTAGGTGACATGTTTAATTTTTGGTTTAATGTTCTGGGTTTATTTTTAATTTCTTGTTTAGTGTTCTGGGGCGCTTGTGGTGTTCTGGGGCTTATTTATAATGCGTCTGCCCCCCCCAATACCCCCGGACATTCCTGTTTCATAGACAACAGCCCTAAGGTCACTAAAACAGGGTGGGGGCCATACTATTTGAAATGTTCAAACACATCCCCCCAGTTCAACGAGGTCCCTACACATCAATCATCATGACAGCTTCAAAGGAACAGATGAAATATATGCCTAAATTAACACTCCCTCTAAAGCGTGAGAACAGAAACGACAGTATGCCCATATATGGGCATACACAGGTGACCCATGACATAGGGTCATAAATCACCCGTTTGACGTGTGCCGTCTACTGTATTCTCTCTGTCAGGTGTCATACATACGCTCACTGTCACTCCCCAAGGCAGGATAGCACGGGTATGTCGTGAAAATTCTCAACACGGGACACTCAGTCAATTTTAAATTAATATTTCTTTATTAACAGCAAGCTGGAGAGGTCACCGTCTAACTTAGATGCATAAAGTACCAGTCTGAAGTGAGCTCCACTGGGGCAGTTCCGTTAGTTCTCTTATATGCTGCTTACACCGACAAGTTATATTTGCATGATTTAGCTTATTCATTATTCATAATTAATTAATCATTAACATTTAGTTCATGTATGTGACCGACCAATACCTCACGAGGCTTCTTCTCTCCAAGCTGAGACTTTGAAGCTGAGATATCTTTCGTTCTCAAAACAAGGTTCTGGGCGTACTGCCAAATTGCAGATACTGATAGTGAGGATTCCTCCCAGGCACGATCAATTAGTCACTTGCATTAACCCAGTCTAATATATTATTAGAAAAGCACAAACATCCACATTTCCATCACCGGTATCCGCTACAATTTGCCCCAACTAGCTTTAGAGGTTCCAGAACAACTGTTGCATCACTAGGAGGCATCCAAATATTGCTGTTGCCAACTTCTATGGAAGCTGGAATAACAACAATCAAGTTAGGAGGGGTAAACTGTAAATAGTGCAAAACACTTCCAGAGCCATTCTAATAGTGACAGTATCAACGCATCAACACACAGGTTAAATACGTCACAACTCACTGAATTTGATATTACAAACATAATACAATTTGGACTGTAAATCATGGACAGAATTGCTTGAATTAATGCATCATAGTATACCCCTCAGGAAAACTCTAGGCTCTGGTTACATCCTATAGCTAGGGCCAGGAGTTTTGAGGCACGTTTTGAGATACTGTGCTTTTACTGGTATTTTCAGCACTGTCAGGGCTGAAAGTAAGGTGGTACGGTCCAGCAAGTTGTCCCACCCATATAAATAGTGGGGGTACACCATACCGGTAAAACATGAGCCTATCACAATTAATACAACATGCTGTCACGTCCTGACCATAGTTCTTATGTGTGTTGCTTGTTTTAGTGTTGGTCAGGACGTGAGCTGGGTGGGCATTCTATGTTGTGGGTCTAGTTTGTCTGTTTCTGTGTTCGGCCTAATATGGTTCTCAATCAGAGGCAGCTGTCAATCATTGTCCCTGATTGAGAATCATATATAGGTGGCTTGTTTTGTGTTGGGGATTTGTGGGTGGTTGTTTCCTGTCTTTGTGTTTTCTATGCACCAGCTAGGACTGTATCGGTTTGCCACATTTATTATTTTGTATTTGTTAAGTGTTCACGTTTATTCGTTCGTATTAAACATGTTGAGCACTGGCTACGCTGCGTGTTGGTCCGATCCCTGCTACACTCTCTCTTCTTGTGAAGAGAGGGAAGGCTGCCGTTACACATGCCCAAAAAACTATAGGCTATTACACAATTATTTAACATTACTACATGTCAGCCGCATGAACAATTTGAGAATTGAATGGAAACCAGGTGGTATATGCTCCAAATTGCATTGTGGTTTCGAGGAGAACAATTACATTTTGTCAGAGATGAGTGGCCGTGACGCTCGCTGACAAGGCAGAGATTACGTGTGGACCACAGTGGATGCATCAATTCAGGCTATAAGTCTAGGCCTAACAGGGTTGCCATGTTCACGATTTTACCGAAAATTGGGCTACTGTGAAAACGATATTGAGGGTGAAAATGTATTGGTCGCGGGTTGCAGGTTTTTGAGCAACTTATAAGTTGCACAACAGCCGCCATGGCGTTTCTCTTAAAAAAAATTGTATTTCACTGTGACCTGCTGCTGATGACTATCAGGCAGTGAGGCAGGCTGTTGCTGAGTGAGTGGTTGGGAGGGCCGGAAGGGTGTTTGCGGTGTGATTCATGCCTGAATTAAGCCTTGTGAAGCTACTGATACCTCTCACCAAGTCACCTACCATCTTGCGAGAGCCATCAAATACCACCATGAATTAACATGGGCTGTCAATGGAGACATGGAGACAAAGTTTTATTCTATGGCTTCAAACTGCTGAAACGTTCACTTCACGTGACACGTACACATCATGTAGGCGTAGTGTTCACGTCGTGTAATGTGGCACTGACACGTCACGTGTCAGTTTGCTTGTAAGTTTATTACTAAAGATCTCACCATGAACGCCTGACAAACGTCGACATGGCATCTACATGTACATGATTTTGTTTAAAAAGAATCCCTGCCAGGGTAATCAAATTTCATTTGTCTATTTAGCTAAAATAGGCCTATCACCTCAATACAAAATGTATTAGACTAGTTGATTTGCAGCCAGCCACCATTACTGTGTAGATATGCCTATTTCTCATATCAATACGGACACAAGGGCTTCTTTGTTGGAGGTTGCCCTATCCAGAAATAAGAGGTAGCCTAGGTCTCTAGTGGCGCATTCAAAACCACTCGGAACTCTGCAATCTCTGACTTCCGACGTCAGTGCATTTAAGACAACTGGGAACTCGGGGAAAAAAACTAGCTCAGACTGGGAAAAATAGTTTCGAATGGTCATCCAACTCAGAGTTCCAAATCAGAAACTCTGGCATCTTTCTCTGACCTGAAAATCACTGATGTTATGATTTGACCACATTTTTCCCCCAGAGTTCCCAGTACCGGTTTAACAGACACAATCTATCACGTTTCAGGTAGGACCCAGATGCAGACAGTGTCAAAGAAACAAAAGTTTATTTCTAATACAGGGTCAGGCAAACGACAGGTCAAAGGCAGGCAGTGGTCAGTAATCCAGAGAAGGTGCAAAGGGTCCAGAACGGCAGGCAGTCTCAGGGTCAGGGCAGGCAGGAGTCAATAATCCAGTGAGGTGGGGCAAGGTATAGAACGGCAGGCAGGGTCAGGGTAGGCAGAATGGTGAAAACCGGGAAGGACTAGGAAACAGGAGCAAGGAACAGACAGGCGCACGGGAACAACCACTGGTCGGTTTCACAAACAAAACGAACTGGCAACCGACAAACAGATAACACAGGTATAAATACACAGGGGATAATGGGGAAGATGGGCGACACCTGGAGGGGGGGTAAAGAGAAGCACAAAGACGTGTGACACAATCACTGTCACCATGCAATCCTTAGGCTATACATTTCTGTGGATATGTCTTATGGTTAGAAGCAGGCCTTGAATTGAGGGGGTATGTGAGGATATAGGCCTAACCCTTGTTATTTAGACAGGCAAAAAGCATATGCTACCCCTTGTTTGCTTATCCTTAGAAAAAACAATGGTCCAGATTATATGAAGCGATCTAGGCTATAACAATGATTAACTCCACGATTATTTCCACATAGTCTACTAGCCCATCGTAGGTCTTGCTCAGCCTCAACATCACAGGAAAAATGTGGTTGTTTTATTAAATGCTCTCTAATTTAGAATATTAGTGGTAGGCTATGCATACAGCAAAATACCAAAAAGATGGAATCGGTATGGGTATATCCATAGACCAAACAGCTATACAGATACACTTTTTTATTTAGGAGAATCACATTGAATCAGGCTATTGATTTCAGTGTAGTTGCGTTCTTACACATAAGCTTAGCCTTAACGGAACCGAAAACATCCCAGCCTATTTTGATCACAGATCATGATGAAGCCTGAGCATTTCAGCAGTTTGTCATTGATTTAGCCCACAATCGCCTACAGATTTGATACAAATGAAGATCTATGTTAAATCTGGATTTGACAAATAGCCTGACTAGGATGTTATGTTTGTTCCCAATTAGGCTAAATGTAGTACTATTAATACACTTTTAATGTTTTCCTATTCATTTGCATAAGCTAACCATTGCGATTAATGACATTTACTATCTTCTGTTTTTTATGAATAAACAGGCATCGGGAATTTAAAAAAATTATAATTAATAACACACAGTAATGTTACCTACCTTACAGTTCTCAAAGTCAGCTAATTTCCACTTCATTCATATGCAAATACATTTGATTCATACACTGGCTTGTCTGGCTGGCATGTTTTCATTTTAAAACGGGCCTTCCCTTATCTACACTGAAATAATATATCAGTAGTCCTCTATTATGATTTAAAAAAAATCATAGCTCATTAGTACACCCTTGTGGTTGAATATATATCTATTTTAGGTCCTAGGGTACAACAATTAATAATGTAGAACTAGCAAATACCATCAAGGGATAAGTTCAAATGTACAATAATGAACACCTTGTGAAACAGTTGTTGAAACCAATCTGGCAATATTTAAGATTTAAATATAAACGTCTGTATTTTTTTGTACGCGTGTCAATTTACTTTCACAGATTTGTTGTACACTCACATGGCAATCAAAAACTGAAATACTGAATTCTGGTGTGTGGAATAGAGAGGAGGTGGGTGCTGTGTGGGTGGGAGGTTTTGCCTGTCACTTGTTCTCAACAGGCAGCCAGTCTCAGAAGGGGGACTCGGAAGAGGGAGACTGCGAAGTCCAGGCACTGATGCTCTCTTTGTTCCGAGTGTTCGTAGTGCTAGTCTGTGCATCTGTATATCACACAATATGTGCCCAGTATGATAGTTTTCTTGCTCTTTCTTAGAAGCTAATGACAACATGACAATAACAATAGCTGTAGATACCTGTCTGTAATTTGTGAGAGAAACTCCAGGGTGGTGTCATGACCAGTGGAGTCATACACCTTAACAGTACCTACCAGGAAGTTGAGGTTACTTAACGTGACCCAGTAGTTGGCCAGTGTTGCTACTGCTGACAGCATGGCGATGCCGCCCACCACGAGGAGACAAATGCAAAGAGTTATCATCTGAGATTTTTATATTCACCTTAACAGATGGGGACCCCAGCTAGGAGCAAAAGAGCAGCAAGGTTTCCCAGGTCTCACCCTCCTTTTGTCCTTCTTCCAAGCCAAGTCATTCACCCGGATGTCAAAGCACTTGGTCCCCTTCTTGATTCTCCTCCGGTGGCTCTCCTTCTGTTTCTCCTGCGCCTTGTCCATGTTCAGTCTCACCTTGATTGATAATAGAAATTAATGCAATTATATTTCATATTCTTACTAATACATCTCTTATATATCTCTTGAAGGGCCATAAAATAAATTAACAGCGGACAATCATTTTTACCGGGTCAATAACCTCCACATGCTTCTCAGTCCATGCCTGAAGATGGTACTCGAAGGCGTTCTGATCTGGTTTGACAACTTCCACCACATCAGGTGGGGTTTCAGTGATCTCAGTGATTTCAGTTATAAAAAATAACAATAGACAAACAATCCTAAGTTAATCAAAAATTCTTATACTACAGTATATGCAAAAATTGTATATACAATTGCGTTGTTTACCTCAGTAAACAGCTGCGGCTCCCGCCCCTACACCAGGCGATAGGGTGAGTACTCTGGAGGCCTGGACACTGCTGTTGTGTGCAAAGAGAATTACCTTCAGGTTGTCCTGCCACCATTCCTGCCCTTCAAGGGACTTGCCCATGGCAGTCTTGAGGGTCTGGTTGGTCCATTCATCCAAATCTGGAGTCACCATAGATTTCCACGTTCACATTATATAACTCACTGTACTAGCAGTGTCAATTTCGAAAAAGTTATAAATTACTGGAGGCCTATGCAAAACAATGCTACAACCATTACATTATTAACCACTAACATGTAAGCTAAGATTGACAGAATGATTGCCTAGAGCTAGCTAGCGCTTAGCCAAGATGCATTTAGTTAACATCAAGGTAGGGAACTGTTAAACGCTATTTTCATACAAATATTAACACTTTAACACATTTGATCGTGACATCACATATTTACATATATTACCTGAACTAAACTGAGCCTTCCTTCATAGAAAATAAAACAAATAGGATCGAAAACGTTGAAAAAAAAGTACAGAAAGTTTGGATGTACAGAAACCTTCATTAAAATGGGGAAAATTCCAACCAGTTTTTCCACTCAGTTAAAACTCCCTTCAGTTGCCTTCAAACATCACCAAACTCATGGACTATGTAGTTAACCATGTCACCTCAATATTTTGAAGGTCAAATTTTACTTTTGCACATTACATACCTGAATGTAAAATGATGAGAAGGAGAAACGTTAGTTAGTAGTTTTCAGTAGTAGGCAATATCCAAGATCAAAGAAGAATCCTCTAAGACCTCACAATCTCACTAAAGCTCCCCATTGACGTCACAGCACCACCTAGCGGCAGTAATCATATACATTACTTTAAATGCAAATAGTTGGGAGGCCTACAAAATGGTACAAGGGATGGCTTGATAAAATAACAAACAAAACAAAACATAAAAAATATAGCCATACATATTTGTGTGTATCACATGTACACATGGCATATGCTTGGGTATCACCTTGACATCTCTAATCTGCTTGCCTCAATAAATATATGCAAGAACATTGGAAGCCAGGATTAGCTATTTATGTCAAGTCTCTTCATAATTGCATAACGGTGCAAGTTAGACACATGTTATCTTTTGTTTGCATGTGAGCATGTCTTTGTCTGTGAGTCCTGTCAATGTTGAGGGATCACACATGCCTCAGCATGCATAGAAGGTTACTTTGCCTGCTTGAAAATGTGTGCTAAAAGTGAGGATGTTTCATATTATTTCTGATTATCTTAACTCCCCACAACCAATTAACAATAAAAAAAAAAAATGAAAACCACGGAAACACCACTGCAATATAGGCCTACACTCAGAAAAAAGGTGCTATCTACAACCTAAAAGGATTATTCCGCTGTTCTCATAGCAGAGACTTTTTTTGGTTCCAGGTAGAACCAATTCTGTGCCAAGATAGAACCTCTGCTCAGACTTTAATATGTATACTGGAAACCACATATCCTTAGGCTGCATTTATTGTAGCTGGGGATTTTAACAAAGCTAATGTGAAAACAAGGCTCCCTAAATTTTATCAACATATCGAATGTGCGACCTGGGCTGGCAAAATTCTAGATCATTGCTACTCTAATCTGATTCCACGCTTCAAGATTGCTTCGATCACGTGGACTGGGATATGTTCCAGATAGCCTCAGACAACAACATTGATGTATACGCTGATTCGGTGAGCGAGTTTATTAGCAAGTGCATCGGTGATGTTGTACCCACGGTGACTATTAAAACCTTCCCCAACCAGAAACAGTGGATTGATGGCAGCAATCGTGCAAAACTGAAAGCGCGAACCCCTGCTTTAATCATGGCAAGGCAACCGGAAACATGACCGAATACAAACAGTGTAGCTATTCCCTCCGCAAGGCAATTAAACAAGCTAAGTGTCAGTATAAAAACAAACGGCTCAGACCCGAGACGTATGTGGCAGGGTCTACACTCAATCACGGATTACAAAAAGAAAACCAGCACCGTCGCTGACACCGATGTCTTGCTCCCAGACAAACTAAACAACTTCTTTGCTCGCTTTGAGGACAATACAGTGCCACTGACACGGTCCGCTACCAAAATCTGCGGGCTCTCCTTCACAGCAGCCAACGTGAGTAAAACATTTAAACGTGTTAACCCTCGCAAGGCAGCCGGCCCAGACAGCATCCCTAGCCGCGTCTTCAGAGCATGCGCAGACCAGCTGGCTGGTGTGTTTACGGACATATTCAATCAATCTCTATCCCAGTCTGCTGTTCCCACATGCTTCAAGAGGACTACCATTGTTCCTGTTCCCAAGAAAGCTAAGGTAACTGAACTAAATGACTATCATCCCGAAGCACTCACTCTGGAACCGTCCAGAGTAGTGATGCTGGACGGGCGGGCAGGTGCAGGCAGCGATCGGTTGAAGAGCATGTATTTACTTTTACTTGTATTGAAGAGCAGTTGGAGGCCAAGGAAGGAGAGCTGTATGGCATTGAAGCTCGTCTGGAGGGTTGTTAACACAGTGTCCAAAGAAGGGCCAGAAGTATACAGAATGGTGTCGTCTGCGTAGAGGTGGATCAGAGACTCACCAGCAGCAAGAGCGACATATGTATGATGGCTGCTTGGTCCCATGGTGTTGATACCTGCGTACTATTGTTTGTACAGATGAACGTGGTACCTTCAGGCATTTGGAAATTTCTCCCAAGGATGAACCAGACTGGTGGAGGTCTACAATTTTTTTTCTGAGGTCTTGGCAGATTTTTTTTGATTTTCCCATGATGTCAAGCAAAGAGGCACTGAGTTTGAAGGTAGGCCTTGACATACATCCACAGGTACACCTCCAATAGACTCAAATTATATCAATTAGCCTAACAGAAGCTTCTAAAGCCATGATATCATTTTCTGGAATTTTCCTGTTTAAAGGCACAGTCAACGTAGTGTATGTAAACTTCTGACCCACTGGAATTGTGATACAGTGAATGATAAGTGAAATAATCTGTTTCTAAACAATTGTTGGAAAAATTACTTGTTTCAAGCACAAAGTAGATGTCCTAACCAACTTGCCAAAACTATAGTTTGTTAACAAGAAATTTGTGGAGTGGTTGAAAAAAAGTGTTTTAATGACTGACCTAAGTGTTTGTAAACTTCCGACTTCAACTGTACATACGGTCACTGTGGGGACGACGTAATCAATGCACTTATTGAATGAAGCCAGTGAGTGATGTGGTGTAATCCTCAATGCCATCGGAAGAATCCCGGAACATATTCCAGTCTGTGCCAGCAAAACAGTCCTGTAGCTTAGCATATGCGTAATCTGACCACTTCTTCATTGACCGAGTCACTGGTGCTTCCTGCTTTAGTTTTTGCTTGTAAGCAGGAATCAGGAGGATAGAATTATGGTCAGATTTGCCAAATGGGGTGTGAGGGAGAGCTTTGTATGCTTCTCTGTGTGTGGAGTAAAGGTGGTCTAGAATTTTTTCCCCCTCTGTTTGCACATTTAACATGCTGGTAGAAATGAGGTAAAACCTATTATAGTTTCCCTGTATTAAAGTCCCCGGCCACTTGGAGTGCCGCCTCTGGATGAGCGTTATCCGTTTTCCTTATGGCCTTGTACAGCTCATTCAGTGCAGTCTTAGAGCCAGCATTAGTTTAGACACAGCTACGAAAAATATAGATGAAAACTCTCTTGGTAAATAGTGTGGACTACAGCTTATCATGAGATACTGTACCTCAGGTGAGCAAAACCTCGAGTCTTCCTTAATATTAGATTTTGTGCACCAGCTGTTGTTTCCAAATATACACAGACTGCCACCCTTTGTCTTACCGGAGGCAGCTATTCTATCTTGCCAATGCAGCGTGAACCCCGCTAGCTGTATTTTATCCATGCTGTCGTTCAGCCACGACTCGATGAAACATAAGATATTACAGTTTTTTATGTCCCGTTGGTAGGATATTCATGATCGTAGCTCGGCTACTTTGTTATCAAATTATTTTACAATGGCAAATAGGACTGAGGGTAGAGGCAGATTACCCACTCGCCGTCGGATCCTTACAAGGAACCCTGACCTACGTCCCCGATATCTCCGTCTCTTTATCATGCGAATGATGGGGATGTGGGCCTTGTCTGGTGTCTGAAGTAAATCCTTCACGTCCGACTTGTTTAATAAAAAAATCTTTGTCCAGTACGAGGTGAGTAACCGCTATCCTGATATCCAGAAGCTCTTTTCGGTCATAAGACGGTGGCAGAAACATTATGTACAAAATAGGTTACAAATAATGCGAAAAAACACACACAATAGCACAATTGGTTGAGAGCCCGTAAAACGGCAGCCACTAGAATCCACAGGAAGAAAGGACTAAAATAGACTATATACAAAAGTATGTGGACACCCCTTCAAATTAGTGGATTCAGCTATTTTAGCCATACCCATTGCCGACAGGTGTATACAATTGAGCACACAGACATGCAATCTCCATAGACAAACATTGGCAGTAGAATTGCCTTACTGAAGAGCTCACTGACTTTCAACGTGGTACCGTCATAAGATGCCACCTTTCCAACAAGTCAGTTCATCAAATTTCTGTCCTGCTAAAGCTGCTCTGGTCAACTGTTAGTGCTGTTATTGTGAAGTGGAAACGTCTAGGAGCAACAAACAGCTCAGCCGCGAAGTGATAGAGCCACACAATCTCACAGAACGGGACCGCTGACTACTGAAGCGCGTAGCGCATAAATATCGCCTGTCCTCACTACTGAGTTCCAAACTGTCTCTGGAGGCAACGTCTACACAACAACTATTTGTCAGGAGCTTCATGAATGGATTTGTGAGGCAGGACTGGTGAGGTAGTTTCCCCATGAGTGACAGAACCAGTGGCAACCTGTTATTCAGGGGAGGTGGGGATCTTTTGAGACCCACATTTACAGCAAAAAAAATCTAATAACTAATAATATATTTTTTTGGGGGGGTGGGCTTGCCTGTTTTGCATGTTATTTTGGCATTAATATGAGTCACATATCCGTTTGCAAACAATGTAAAAACATTATATATATATCATTGAGTTAATAAAGCCACATACAAATATGGTGTCTTTATTGTTTTCTTGAGTAAGGCTGCTCCAAAATGTAGGTGTTTCAGCCTAGCTCAGTGCTTTCTGTGGTGGTGGGGTTAGCCAGCAGAAAATAGGAGCGCTGTGCCGTGATTGGCTCAGGGTTCTGTCACTCATGGGAAAACTTAGTAAGGGTAGACATCGAAAATTCTATCCCTCTGCATCCTGCCATATAGTTACATTAGTAGTGCCCTTCCAAGAAGGCTCAAGGTCATTGGCCACAGATAAAATTACTTCAAATCACGTTATATGTACAGTAACTTTGATTGGACTGATCATGTCAAAATCTTACATTCAAAATCTTAGTTTGCAGTCATCATCATGAATCAAGTCGACAATCTACTGGCAAATCCATTTAATCCTGGTCATATGAAGAGAAATAATTAAGATAAATTATAGATAAAACGTATCAGTGCTTATTGGCCATTGGACATAAACATTACACAAGTTGGAAATCACAAATTCAACAATGAGTGATTTGGAAGGAATTGGTGACTTGGCTAACTGCAAACATTGCAACTGAGAAGTTGGGAATAAACGATATCGGGCTGAGAAAATACGTTTTTAGCGGTCATCCAACTTGGAATTGTAAATCTTTTTCTTTCTTTGATGACAAAATTGCCCACGAAGGACAGCCGCGCCACCTTCCTGTTCAAGTGAGCACATCACAACCAGACGAGTCCATGATGTAATATGCCAGGGAGATATGTATACTCTACCTAAGAAAGTAATACTAGGTGTATGTTGTGTAGTAAGCTGTTACTAGCCCATGTGCCTCACCGTAATAATTTGGTTTATTTTCACCTCTTAATTTCCAGCTAATATTACTGTTCTGACACAGTGGTGCACATGTAGCCTATAACTTGTTTTTGAGAAATGTCATCATTGTCACACCCTGATCTGTTTCACCTGTCTTTGTGATTGTCTCCACCCTCCTCCAGGTGTCACCCATCTTCCCCATTATCCCCTGTGTATTTATACCTGTGTTCTCTATTTGTCTGTTGCCAGTTCGTTTTGTTTCCTCAAACCTATCAGCGGTTTTCCCCTCTGTTCCTGTCTCTCGATTTGTTCCTGTTTCCCGGTGTTGAAAAAGTGCTGAACACATACGTATATTGACTACGTCAGTCTTAGCTCGCTCATTCATGTCTTATTAATCAAAATTACGGAATGCCTCTTATCCGCTCATCATTCCCTTATGCCATAGTATGTATATCTCAATTGTCAGTAGAAACCACATTTGTTTAAGCAAGTCAGCCATTTCAGCTATGTTTTTAAAAGGGCATTAATGAATTGTTTCGCTGCCAGACAAGGCTCTGCTGATAGCCAGGTGTAGCAGTGGTAAGGATTCACTCCATGGTGCTGGAAAGAAAGCTCTGCTGTTGGGACATCTTTATGTAGGCCCTAACAGTTTGTGGGCACCGCTTGTCACCGTTATAGTACAACTAATGTATTGTTTAGTGTTGTGTTATGTAGTGGCTTTGCTGGCATTCATCCCGCCAAAAATTGGGGAGTTTGCCCAAACAAGAGTTTTTTAAATATTTTTTTACATTGTTTGAAAACTGATATGTGACTCGTATTAATGCCAAAATAACATGCAAAACAGTTAAGCCCCCCAAAAATATACACTACCGTTCAAAAGTTTGGGGTCACTTAGAAATATCTTTGTTTTCCGTGAAAACATACATTAAATAAGTTGCAAAATGAATAGGAAATCTAGTCAAGACAATGTTGACAGGGTTATAAATAAAAATGTTTAATTGAAATAATGATTGTGTCCTTCAAACTTTGCTTTCGTCAAAGAATCCTCCATTTGCAGCAATTACAGCCTTGCAGACCTTTGGCATTCTTGTTGTCAATTTGTTGAGGTAATCTGAAGAGATTTCACCCCATGCTTCCTGAAGCACCTCCCACAAATTGGATTGACTTGACAGGCACTTCTTACGTACCATACGGTAAAGCTGCTCCCACAACAGCTCAATAGGGTTGAGATCCGGTGACTGTGCTGGCCACTCCATTATAGACAGAATTCCAGCTGACTGCTTCTTCCCTAAATAGTTCTTGCATAGTTTGGAGCTGTGCTTTGGGTCATTGTCCTGTTGTAGGAGGAAATTGGCTCCAATTAATTAAGCCCCGTTTACAGGGTATGGCATGGCGTTGCAAAATGGAGTGGTAGCCTTCCTTCTTCAAGATCCCTTTTACCCTGTACAAATCTCCCACTTTACCTCCACCAAAGCACACCCAGACCATCACATTGTCTCCACCATGCTTGACAAATGGCGTCAAGCACTCCTCCGGCATCTTTTCATTTTTTCTGCCTCTAACGAATGTTCTTTTTTTGTGATTCGAACACCTCAAACCTAGATTTGTCTGTCCATTTAACTTTTTTCCAATCTTCCTCTGTCCAGTGTCTGTGTTCATTTGCCCATCTTAATCTTTTACTTTTATTGGCCAGTCTGAGATATGGCTTTTTCTTTGCAACTCTGCCTAGAAGGGCCAGCATCCCAGAGTCGCCTCTTCACTGTTGACGTTGAGACTGGTGTTTTGCGGGTACTATTTAAGAAGCTGCCAGTTGAGGACTTGTGAGGCTTGTGAGGTTTCTCAAACTAGACACTCTAATGTACTGTTCCTCTTGCTCAGTTGTGCACCGGGGCCTCCCACTCCTCTTTCTATTCTGGTTAGAGCCAGTTTGCACTGTTCTGTGAAGGGAGTAGTACACAGCGTTGTACAAGATCTTATAGACTGACGGATAGACTGACGAGTTTCAGAAGAAAGTGATTTGTTTCTGACCATTTTGAGCCTGTAATCGAACCCACAAATGCTGATGCTCCAGATACTCAACTAGTCTACCGAAGGCCAGTTTTATTGCTTCTTTAATGAGCATAACCGTTTTCAGCTGTGCTAATGTAACAGGGTTATATTGATGATTCCCCTTGCAACTTTATTGTTAAGCCAATGGGTTTTTGGTTTTTAGTTTTGTCTTGCCTTCACCTACTCAACATGGCATCTTATTGGCTGGTTTGCGTAGCTTGCTTACAAGGGAGGATGTTTCAGTTAGAATCGTCCCAGTGAACAAGCACCAAACCAACAGTAAGTTGTTGGTTGCAAAGCACTGTACGTCGAAAGTGATTTTTATACTCCCAAGTGAAGATTTGAATGTACAATTTATATCAATTTGTTTGTAAATGTTATTAGAACACCACACATAAGATGCAGCGTTTTTTGGTGCATATTTGTTGTGCATTTAGTTTAGAGAATTTATTGTGATTTCATTTAGAGAATTCCAGCTAATACTAGCTAGCAACTTACTGTGTCTGGTGGGGGGGTTGTATATTTTGTACAGTGCGTAAGTGCAGAGCTGGGGGTGAGCCGTGCATTGCATGACGTGCAATTTTGTGCTGTTTCTATCAGAATAAATCTCCATGACTGGTGCTACATGTTGGAGTTTGTGTTGATGATTGATTGTACACAACGCAAGAAGAGTACTGTTACACTAACATAATTAAAAAAGGGTTTTCTCATGATCAATTAGCCTTTTAAAATGATAAACTTGGATTAACTAACACAATGTGCCATTGGAACACAGGAGTGATGGTTGCTGATAATAGGCCTCTGTACGCATATGTAGATATTCCATTAAAAATCTGGCGTTTCCAACTACAATAGTCATTTACAACATTAACAACATCTACACTGTATCTCTGATCAATTTGATGTTATTTTAATGGTCAAGAAATATGCTTTTCTTTCAAAAACAGGGAGATTTCTAAGTGTAACAGTATAACATTAGTACCGTCCCCTCGCCCCGACACGGGCGCGAACCAGGGACCTTCTGCACACATCGACAACAGTCACCCACGAAGCGTCGTTACCCATCGCTCCACAAAAGCCGCGGCCCTTGCAGAGCAAGGGGCAACACTACTTATAGGTTTCAGAGCAAGTGACGTAACTGATTGAAACGCTACTAGCGCGTACCCGCTAACTAGCTAGCCATTTCACATCCGTTACATAAGTGACCCTAAACTTTTGAACAGTATTGTGTATATATATTATTTTTATTTGTAATATTTTTTTTAAATGTGGGTCTCAAAACAGGTGTGGCTGTACACAGTGACCAAATTTTCACAAAACACCTTAGTTAAGTGATTGTTTAACAATTAGATGAAAACATCATGACTGGTTGTGTTTCTGCCACATTAAAAGGCATAAGGTCATCTATAAGTCCATGCTAGGTAAAGCTCCGCCTTATCTCAGTTCACTGGTCACGATATCAACACCCACCTGTAGCACGCGCTCCAGCAGGTATATCTCACTGATCATCCCAAAAGCCAACACCTCATTTGGCCGCCTGTCCTTCCAGTTCTCTGTTGCCTGTGACTGGAACGAATTGCAAAAATCGCTGAAGTTTGAGACTTTTATTTCCCTCACTAACTTTAAACATCTGCTATCTGAGCAGCTAACCGATCGCTGCAGCTGTACATATGTAACAGTATAACTTTAGTAAGTCCCCTCGCCCCGACCTCGGGCGCGAACCAGGGACCTTCTGCACACATCAACAACAGTCACCCACGAAGCGTCGTTACCCATCGCTCCACAAAAGCCGCTGCCCTTGCAGAGCAAGGGGAAACACTACTTCTAGGTTTCAGAGCAAGTGACGTAACTGATTGAAACGCTATTAGCGCGTACCCGCTAACCATTTCACATCCGTTACACTCACCCCCCTTTCAACCTCCTCCTTTTCCGCAGCAACCAGTGATCCGGGTCAACAGCATCAATGTAACAGTATAACTTTACGTCGTCCCCTCACCCCGACACGGGCGCGAACCAGGGACCCTCTGCACACATCAACAACGGTCGCCCACGAAGCATCGTTACCCATCGCTCCACAAAGGCCACAGCTCTTGCAGAGCAAGGGGAAACACTACTTCTAGTTTTCAGAGCAAGTGACGTAACTGATTGAAACGCTATTAGCGCGTACCCGCTAACTAGCTAGCCATTTCACATCCGTTACACATAGTCCATCTGTAAACAACCCACCCAATATACCTACCTCATCCCCTTACTGTTTTTATTTATTTATTTTTCTGCTCCTTTGCACACCAATATCTCTACTTGCTCATGATCATCTGATGATTTATCACTCCAGTGTTAATCTGCTAAATTGTAATTATTCGCTCCTATGGCCTATTTATTGCCTACCTCATGCCTTTTGCACACAATGTATATAGACTCATTTTGGTTTTTTCCTACTGTGTTATTGACTTGTTTATTGTTTACTCCATGTGTAACTCTGTGTTGTTGTCTGTTCACACTGCTATGCTTTATCTTGGCCAGGTCGCAGTTGTAAATGAGAACTTGTTCTCAACTAGCCTACTTGGTTAAATAAAGGTGAAAAAAAATAAAAATAAGCCTTCCCTGAAGTAAATTATATTAAATTGCCAAAATTATACAGGCCTAGACTTATTATCTTACTCCTGTCTATAGAGAAATAAATAAAATCATAAAAAATAGGCTATTACACCATAAAGCATGATTTAGCCACAGAGGATCATTAGCTTTTTTTTTAAGTCGGA
This sequence comes from Salvelinus alpinus, assembly GCF_045679555.1. Classification (NCBI taxonomy): domain Eukaryota; kingdom Metazoa; phylum Chordata; class Actinopteri; order Salmoniformes; family Salmonidae; genus Salvelinus; species Salvelinus alpinus. Next base: position 1,192,618 of record NC_092122.1, read on the forward strand.
GAGGCTAGCAATTTGGGCAGCACGCACTGCAAATACCAAATAGATGTTTGAGTTAGAGTTAGAGACCCAGTCAGGCATATCTCAATATTTTAAAATACAATCTCGCTTTGGGACACCCCCTCCGCGGGGCGGGGGCAATAAATAGACCAGAGTGGCCACGATCAGAAAAAATGAGGGGGCCAAGTGTCTCGCTGAACTTTTTGGTCGTCACTAGATACCATAGCCACAAAGTCAGAAGACCCGCCTAATCGACCAATCAGATGACCGATCACACTCCATTTGATTGGTCGACTGGGCGGGCCTTCTGATTTTGAGAATGTGGTAACTGGTGACGACCTTCTTTTCTGGCATGGATAACAAAGATTTTTATAACTAACCAAAGATAGACCAGAGCCTGTCGTTGCCAATGGGAGCAAATTACTCATAGTGGGCAGAACAAGCAAGGAGTTGGGCAGAGCCAAGCACGAGCTAGTGAAATCCTATTGGCTCGTTCTAGCATTTATTTGCATATTTCCATTAGGGGACGCCTACACTGAAGTGCGCGTGTGCAATTACTCTATTCCCCATTGCACGCATAAACAATGCATTTTTTTGTACATTTGGCAAAGGCTAAAGTCTACAAAGCGCAGTCTAATCTGTTTGTTACAGATTCTTGGAAACAGACAACTGTATGGAGATCAAATGTTTCATCGATGAGCAAATTTGCAGAATGTCGCTCCATCTTCTCCCACTGCCCATCGGGCTTCCTCTCATCACCATATTTGGTAGTGTTAAACACCAACCGGATGCGTCACAGTTATACATCCGATGAAATATCGGGCTCATTGTTCTATCTGTGTGTATAATCTGTGTATCTACGCTACAACATGACCTATAGTGTACGTCGTTGCGTCGTGCGTAGCGGGTGGGACAACGCTCGTGCACTGCATTGTTGTGGGGGGAGAGCTCGAGCTTGCAGTTGCAGCCTCAAAACGGTTCCAGGCTATAGGGAAGAGGCCAATTCAGATCCTTGAGCAAATGCTTTTATGCTCATGATAGAACCCAGTCTAGTATTTAACAAGACGCAGAGGGCTCCCAACTGCATTATTCTCCTTTATTACTGAAAAAGCCTAAGCATCTACCGCTGGATGAGAACATTGTGTACGGAATTACACTTACTGAGCAGGCCACATCGCCATTGCTTTCAAAGGCTGTTGACAAGCTACTATCTACAACCAGCAAAGCTGTTTCTAGTTCTAAGGTATGTGCTTCTTTTGGGTTATTTTTCCAATGCATTTTATCATGGATTATGAAGAGCATAGTCGGTCAGTAACTGATTAATTCTGCATGTGTTGTAGGAAGCGCAATACACGTTTAAAGGGCTCCGTTGTCCTGTTTTGTTTGACGCCATTTGCTAACGTTAGGTTGTTAGCTAACTAACTAGCATTAGTAGCTACAGTAATGTTATTGTTAGCTACTAGCCCACACTGGCTTAATCTTTTTGCGCTATTCGTTGGTATCGCTGTTCTCTCTCTTCAGCCAGCTGCTAGTTTGCTAGAAAGAACCATAATATCCTCGGAACGCGGTCAACTAAATGGTGCAATTTATCGTGGTGCAGTTTATAGTTTGGTGGGTGGGGTACTTGGCTCAGTTGCCTGCCACTCCTAGGCGCAACAAAGTTAGCACAATTTTAAAAGGCTCAAGTTAACACCCCCCTTGTTTTACGCAGGCTGTGTGAACAATTTGTCCTCTCTGGCATAGCAAACGTTTTTGATTAGACATTTTAGATTGTCCCAAAACATTTCCCGTGTCTATCTTGTTGTAATGTTTAGGCCCTGTGTGATTTACGGCGGAATCTTGCAGTCTCAAATCTTGAATGATTCTTAAGAATAACCAGACAGTTTTTATACATCTATCCATCCACTCCAAAACGGACCACATTCTCCATACAAACCCATGCAGAGATTTTTCTTGTTCAAACTTTTAATTTAACTCTTATCTTGTCATCAGCTGCCTGCACTGCAGTGGTGGTGATAACATTAGCAGTTATCTCATACTTTTGCTGTCATGGGAAACCTGAGTTTCTTTTGAACACAAGCCATGCCCTTTCCCTCAAATATCACTACTACGCTTTTTAGTGACACACTTTCTTATTCATATGTCTTAGCAGATGCCCTACTCACCCAGTCCCCATTTCCACTCATGAGTATACATTATAGTTTCTAATGTAAACAAATTAAAATTCAACAATGCTATGGAAATTTAAATCCTCAAACTGATATCACACATTGTCGATCAACAGATAGGCCAGCTTCCAGCTATCTATTCAAATACCTTCACCAATTGATGCTTGTTTACATTGTCCTGGTGTTTGTCTCTGTTACCACACCCTTAGGAGGTAAAACCAGTCAAAAATAATCAAATAGTTTATTTTTTTATTTTTTACTTAATGTGTTGTGATGGTAATCTGTCTGCTTCTGTTGTCATCCCCATGCTTGTTTACTTTATTGTGTTGTGATATAGACTCCTCTATGTACCTGCTTCTCTTCTCCTTGCAGCTGTTCAGGTGTCGAGGATGAGGAAGAAGGCTCGGCACCACAGGGTCCCCGAGCCCCAGAGGCCGCCCTCCCCCATCCAGCCATCCCCCAACAAACAGACTCTGACCTATGCCCAAGCCCAGCGCATGGTGGACATGGAGATTGATGGCCGGATGCACCGGATCAGCATCTACGACAAGCTGGACGTGATCTCGGATGATGACCCTACGGCTCAGGAGATTATGGAGTGCACCAGCAACAAGGAGAACATGGAGAAGCCTCAGCAGACGTTAATGCGCTCCGTCCGGTTAAAAAACAACCAGGAGAAGAGAAGTGCAGCTGCTGTCGCACAGAACCACACAACACATGGAGCTACAGCAGCACCAGTACAGACACTTCCAGAGGCCAAGATCCGGACTGTGGAGTATAACCTACCAGCTGTCCCCAGGAGGCCCCCAGTGTACTATAAGTATGTGGAGAAGACGTCAGAGGAGTTAGATGAGGAGGTGGAGTATGATATGGATGAGGAGGACTACGCCTGGCTGGAAGTAGTTAACGATAAGAGGAGGAGTGAGGGTGTCAGTCAGGTAGGCCTTTTCTTAATTACACAACTTCATGGTGAGGCTGTTCCCCTATAGCCTGGGTGCCAGTCAATCATTTTTTCCATGGGGTTTTGTACTGTGTATTTAAATACTGTATTCTCAACAGCATATTATTATATTTCTACTGCTGTACATTGCATTTTTGTTACTCTTTATACACTGCATATTTATTTTTATACTGGATTCTTGACATAGCTCGCTCTGATACTCGGTGCACAAAACATTAGGAACACCTGCTCTTTCCATGAGACTGACCAGGTGTATTCAGGTGAAAACTATGATCCATTATTGATGTCACCTGTTAAATCCACTTCAATCAGTGTAGATGAAGGGGAGGAGAAAGATTTAAAGAACGATTTTTAAGCCTTGAGACATGGATTGTTTATGTGTGTCATTAAGGGTGAATGGGCAAGACAAAATATTTACGTGCTTTTGAACTGGTTATGGTAGTAGGTGCCAGGCGCAAAATAGGACAGCAACCTGTGGAATGCTTTCTACACCTTGTGGAGTCCATTCCCCAACGAATTGAGGCTGTTCTGAGGGCAAAAGGGGGTGCAACTCAATATTATGAAAAGATGTTCCTGATGTTTTCTACACTCAGTGTATAGCTACCGCTGTACATATATACTAAGAATGCTATCTTGTCAATTTCATCTGGTGTATATACGCATAGATTGCATTTGGATTACTGTTAGAGTAGTATTAGGGTTAATTGGACTAATTCTGGTATTTCTTTTTTAAATTTTATTTATGCATACATTTTTTATTATTTGTGAACTTTGACATTGTACTGCATTGTTAGGAGCTAGTAACATAAGTGTTTCGCTGCAGCCACTGTAATATCTGCTAAACTGTGTACGTGACTAATCTTGGATTTGATTTCTGTCTGTTTCTATTCTTTTGCCAACTAGACAAGAGAGCAGAAACACTGACACTCAGGCTAGCTCCCCCCTCCCCCCAAAGAAACAAAAACAAATGGATCACAGGCTAAGAAAATAATACAACACAACAAAAGTCAACAGTGTAGAATTAATACTACAATACATGTGCAAATGTTTACTGTTCTCCCTCCAACCACCAGGTGTCCCACAACGTGTTTGAGTTCCTGGTGGACCGCTTTGAGAAAGAGACACAGATGGAGAAGGTGAGCCAGGGCCAGGACAAGCTGACCATAGACGAGGACGCTGTCTGCTGCATCTGCATGGACGGAGACGGCCAGGACAGCAACGTCATCCTCTTCTGTGACATGTGCAACTTGGCCGTGCACCAAGAGTGTTACGGTGTCCCTTACATCCCAGAGGGACAGTGGCTATGCCGGCATTGCCTCCAGTCGCCCACCCAGCCTGCAGGCTGCATACTGTGTCCTAATAAAGGTGGAGCAGTGAAAAAGACTGACGATGACCGCTGGGGTCATGTGGTGTGCGCCCTGTGGGTGCCGGAGGTAGGGTTTTCCAACACAGTCTTCATCGAGCCCATCGACGGAGTCAGCAACATACCGTCCGCCCGCTGGAAGCTCACCTGCTACCTCTGTAAGGAGAAGGGGGTGGGGGCCTGTATCCAGTGTCACAAGGCTAACTGCTACACCGCCTTCCACGTCAGCTGTGCTCAGAAAGCAGGACTCTTTATGAAGATGGAACCAATCAAGGAGTTTACAGAGACCGGCGAACCAACGTTTTCGGTGAAGAAGACTGCTTACTGTGGGGCTCACACCCCCAACAGTTCGGTCAAAAGACCCCTCACCATCTACGAGGACGCCAAACCCAAAAATGGATTGTGTTCCCCTCTGAAAGGGGAGAAGATGAGGGGCGCCAATGCACTGACGAAAGGCAGGAAAAGGAAGAGCAAGAAGGTGGCGCCAGAGGAAGAGGTCCCACCCTTGGCCGTGCCTAGCTTTCCTCCCCAAAGGTAGATTCACTCACCATTCATCTATCAGTAAATGTGACAATACACAACATACATTGCCGCGAAATATATTTTCCCCCATTCTGATTTTCTCTGTCAAATTAGATTTTCAACCAAAACCTAATATGAAATATCAAAATGTTGTTAATTATTTCATTTATTTAATTAACAAAATTTTGCAAAACCCAATGTCCCTTTTTGAAAAATGTATTACCCTCTTCCACTCAACTGGTTGTGCCACCTTTAGCTGCAATGACTGCAACCAAATGCCTGCAGTTGATATTAATATTAGGTTTTGGATGAAGAACTGATAATTCAGTGTAAAAAAATATGCAAAAATAGAGAATCAGACAGGGGGAAACTCGCTGTTGGCTGGGCTCCCCGCTTGTGCCATCAAACCCCTGCAACTTATCCAGAACGCAGCAGCCTGCCTAGTTTTCAACCTTCCCAAGTTCACTCATGTCACCCCGCTCCTCTGCACACTCCACTGGCTTCCAGTTGAAGCTCACATCCACTAAAAGACCATGGTGCTTAGCTATGGAACAGCAAGAGGAACTGCCCCTCCCAATCCTCAGGCTATGCTCAAACCCTACACCCCAACCCAAGCACTCCATTCTACCAACTCGGGTCTCTTGGCCCTCCCACCCCTAAGGGGAGGGCAGGTCCCGCTCAGCCCAGTCCATTCTCTTCTCTGACCTGGTACCCCGATGGTTGAACCAGCTTCCCTCTGAAGCTAGGACAGCAGAGTCCCTGCCCATCTTCCTGAAAACATCTGAAACCCTACCTCTTCAAACAGTATCTTATATAATCCTTCTCACCTTGTTCACAAGTTAAGTTGTTTTTCAATGTTTGAGTTTGTTTCAACTGCTAGCAACGGCACATCAGCTACTAGTCAGATTCTCTCTCACAGGGACTCTGGACTCAAACAGCGTTCTTGTTGCCATGGTAACCTCTCACCCTTGAGGGGATAGATTAACATTTTTGTCTCATCTGTGATATTTTGGTTGAAAGACTCGGGTCACAAATAATGAAATAACATTGAGCAATATACCACATCACCTCTTACTAGTAAGAAATGTATTGTTTTAGAAACATTACAAAGCATGCTCATCGCTTTTTGTGTAATTATGGAAAGAAATATATATTTGTCTGGTAAGAAAAAATCTGAGGGGCTGGTATATTTTTTAATCTACCTGCCACAGTGGCTGGTGGACCAAAAAGTTAGTTTCAGGCCATTTTCACGACACTGTATAGAAAAAGAGGTCAGGACTTAAAGTGAAAAAACATGTTATTCAATTTCAGACATGGACATTACTTCAATAAGCAACATTTTTTTAATCGTTAATATCTTCTCCATCTGTTCCCAGGTTAAACACCATCCTCAACCGGGTGTCTATGCAGAAAAAGAAGGTGTTTGTGGAGCTGGCTCTAAACTACTGGACTCTAAAGAGACAGGCGAGGAACGGAGTACCCCTCATCAGACGACTACAGTCCCACCAGAAGACCCATGCTGCACAGCCGGTCAGTTAGACGGTCAAGCACTCTTGTCCCCCTGTTTCTGACACAATTCTCATCCCCTGGCTGGTACATTCAATTCCCTCTCACACTCCTATCATTATAAGATACCCCTCTCCTTATTACCATAGCAATGTCAAAGAGAACAGGCCAAAACTGCCCAGAGTGTTTGTATAAATGAGAGATCCACTGATTACAATTCCACTGTTTTCTAACCCTAATGTTGGTGATATTGTTTTTTTAACTTTACATGTCTGCAATGTTTTATAAGTCCTGATTTGTGTGTTTCCCACCACAGAAGGAGAGTGAGGAGGAGACCCGGGCTCTGAAGGAGCAGCTCAAGGAGTGGCATCGTCTAAGACATGACCTGGAGAGAGCCAGGCTATTGCTGGAGCTCATACGCAAGAGGGAGAAACTCAAGAGAGAAGAGGTAGGTTAGATAACTGTAGCTGTCCCTGCAAGCCAACAATACATAAATATAGCACACAAGCCAACTATAAGACAATTAGTAGTATAGTATAAATTGGAGCTGCAGGTGTCCCCCCCCCCCCCCTCTCTTCCTCTCCATGGTTCAGCAGCCATATACAGTATATCATGATGCTAACGGTCCCCTGTGTGTCCTCAGATGAAGCTGCAGCAGAGCCTGTTAGAGGTCCAGCTGACTCCCTTCAGTATCCTGCTCAGGTCTGTGCTGGAACAGCTACAGGAGAGAGACCAGTCCTTGATCTTTGCCCATCCTGTCGACATCAAGGAGGTAAGGCTTACTTACCATGGTTAGGAGAGCAGCTCTTACTATAACATCTACATACGCCCTGAGATGTTGGAGAGTTGAGGTATTCTTGCTGACGTGATTCGCGTGGTACACAGCGAGGGAGAGCCATTGGTCTGGACAGGAGTCCATTTGTTAATGTAATATTCGGCCATAAATTTATAAAGTTTTTATTGGTTCTCTCTAACCACCCCCCCCCCCCCCAGCAAGTTTAAACCTCTTGTTGTTAGGATTTATAAATCCAATAGTTATAATGTAAGGGGGCGGTGCTTTTGGGCTGCACATGTGGGTGTTTGAGGCATAAAGACACAGAGAACCAAGCAGTAAAAGCACAGCCCCCATCATTATCAACTTCATTAACCCTAACATCAAACAGTCTTTGAAGTCAGGAGTCTGGTGTCAGCCAGACTAGAGTTGAGATGCTGCTTATGCCCTTTCACGTTTTTAATTTAATTATTATAATTTTTTTTAACTTTAATGATTTTATTTAGTTTACTATAGTAGATTTATATCTCAATTCTTCATACTCCTCCTAGCATAGCATCTGGCCCATCTTATTTGGGCAGATTTTTTTTTTTAAATCTTCAAAAAGTATTTCCCAAAAAATCTCTTACTGGATTTAACATTTACATCTCAATGCCCTGTAGGTGCCGACTATCAGATGTTTTTGTATCTCTGTCTATCATTAAACCTGTAGGTGCCTGACTACCTTGACCACATCAAGAACCCCATGGATTTCTCCACTATGAGGAAACGCATTGACGACCAGGCCTACAGCAACCTGGATGACTTTGAGTCTGACTTCAATCTCATCATCTTCAACTGCATGAAGTACAACTGTAAGGATACCTTCTTCCACCGGGCGGCCGCTCGTCTCCGAGACCAGGGTGGGGCTTTGATCAGGAAGACGCGGAGGGATGTGGAACGAATCGGCTTCGAGAAGGACAGCGGGATGCACCTGCCCGAACCGCCCAAGATCGAAACGCCTCCACCGTTTTCCTGGGAGGATGGTAAAGGCCTAGCGATACGAAGAGTTTGTAGAAATATATAATGGATAAATCAGTCAATACAGAATACTGAAACAGACGGCAGTGTTTGCAAAGATCCAAATTAATAAAGCATATTCCTGGTCTAAGAAGCACTTTTAAATTGAGATGCTCTTTTGAGAATTTTTTGTCTAGCTGTTTGCTTAATCTGGATCCTCAATATAATTCTACTTACCTAGGCTACTCATTGTTTAAGTTAACATCAAGCAAATGTCTCCCAATGACAGTGTTATCTTGGTGTCCTTTTCCAGTGGACCAGTTATTGGTCCCAGCCAACCGGCAGCACATGCCTCTGGAGGAGCAGCTGAAAGAGCTGCTGGAGAAACTGGACCTGACATTCTCCATGAAGTCCAGCCCGTCACGCTCCAAACGCCTCAAGCTGCTCAAGAAGACCATCAACGACGTGCGCAGCGAGATGAGCTTCGGCCTGAGGAGGGCGTCCCACCACTCCCATTCGCACTCTTCTTCCTCCCACCCAGAAAGGAGTGACGCTGGGGAGGCAGAGGGCGTGAAGACCAATGGACAGCGTCCTGATAATGAGGGTAGGTTTTTTTCACGTTGTTACTTTATCTGCATTGGGGAACCCAATATGTTGTTATTATTATCCTAGTACATTTAATTTGTATAGCGCTTTTCGTTACATAGTTATGTCAAAGCTCTACGAATGATTTTTTTTATTTTACATTATATACATTTAAAATGTACAACATATTTTAAGGCCCGTTTTTAAATGTTCTAATTGATGAAGCGGCTCTCAGATGGTCAGGGAGAGTATTCCATAGAGGGGCATGGGAGCAGAAGGCTCGGTCCCCCATAGTTCTGAGATGTTTCTTGGGGTTTTTAAGTAGTACGGAGTGGCTTAAGCGGAGAATCCGAGGTGTCTCGTTGACTGAGATGAGGTCGCTGATGTAGGTGGGGCTTAATCCATTCAAGGCTTTAAATATAATAATGAGGATTTTGAAGTTGATCCTGTAGTTGCCCGGTAAGCCAGTGAACTTGGGCCAGGATCGGTGTGATTTGGTCTGACTTCTTGGTCCTGGTCAGGACCCTGGCAGCACTGTTCTGGATTACTTGGAGCCTCTGTTGTGATATCTATGGCTTCCGGCAGGGTAGCTCTTTCTAAAAGGATGACCAAGTCAGACAGTAGCTAGGTTTCCATTCAATGTGTGACAGATTGTCATGCAAATCTTCTAAAATCTGTATAAAGAAAATCTGCACTTTTCATCTACCGAATAAAAATCGAAAGTTCAATGTGTTTCCATCGCATTTTAAAATTGACTGATGGGTTTTGTCACTAAAACTGTTGCGATTGATATAGCAAACTTGCGCAATCTGGTTTTGGCGCATGCATCGATCATCATGTCACCAGCGTTCAAATAAAACCCTCTATTTGTTGGAATTTTGCATCAAGCTCATCAACATCCAATATCTACCTGTGCTTTTCCATGTCATGGTGGTAGTACGATGTAGCATATCATCGCGTGACTCCCAAGTTTACTTTGACATAATGGTTTAATATATAATATTTGCCCATAAAGGAGGGGGGTGTGCCTTTAGGAGAGAAGGCGTTATCTTGGAAGCTGGAGTTTTGAACTGGAATGGCAAGGTGGCCTGCTGTGGTGGAATGGATTCCGTGTGTAGTTTGGTAGTGGAGAAGAAGGTCTGAGAGGTAAGGGGGGGCAGGGTGGTGAAGGGCTTTGTAGGTCAGGAGGAGGATCTTGTAATTCATTTGTAGGGAGACAGTGTAGTTCACGGGGGACATGGGTGATGTGCTGCCAGGACTTAGTGTGGGTGAGAAGTCAGGCTGCTGAGTTTTGAGCCATTTGGAGCTTATGGAGGGAGATTGAGTTGATGCCGGAGAGTAGTGAGTTGCAGTAGTCAAGACTGGAGGAGATTAATGCATGTATGAGGTTTTCAGTGTCAGGATGGGAGAGGGAGGACCTGACTTTGGCCAAGCACTCAGATATCCCCAGTGACCTGGTCTCAGGATGTCATGTGCTTCTCAGTCCTTTGTTTTATTGGCGGAAACTAGATATAAACTCAAGCTAGATCAGGAATGAACTGTAACCTCTAACCCCTAGTTAGTTAAACCATCATACCATATAGTGTGCTTAGTCCTGCTAACCTGCTACCACGTAGTCATGCTGGGTTCGACGATATCCCTTGCCTCAGGACATCCCTTTGCCTGGTTGATGAGTGTGCCTGCTGAAGTGGGATACTATTGTAGTTATACAGTGGCAAGAAAAAGTATGTGAACCCTTTAAAAATTACTGGATTTCTGCATAAATTGGTCATAAAATCTGATCTGATCTTCATCTGGGTCACAACAATAGACGAACACAGTCTGCTTAAACTAATAACACACAAACAATTATACATGTTCATGTCTTTATTGAACACACTGCGTAAACATTCAAGGTGCAGGGTGGAAAAAGTATGTGAACCTTTGGATTTAATAACTGGTTGACCGTCCTTTGTCAGCAATAACGTCAACAAAATGTTTTCTGTAGTTGAGGATCAGACCTGCCCAATGGTCAGGAGGAATTTTGGACCATTCCTCTTTACAAAACTGTTTCACTTATTCGTGGGATGTCTGGTGTCATGCCATAGCATCTCAATCGGGTTGATTTCAGGACTTGTATTTTCTTCTGTTGAAGCCATTCTGTTGTTGATTTACTTCTGTTTTGGGTTGTTGTCCTGTTGCATCACCCAACTTCTGTTGCGCTTCAATTGGCAGATAGTCTGACATTCTCCTGCAAAATGTCTTGATAAACTTGGGAATTAACTTTTCCGGTGAAGATGGGGCCTGGACAGCTTGCCGAGGCAGCAAAGCAGCCACAAACCATGATGCTCCCTCCAACATACTTAACAGTTGGGATGAAGTTTTGATGTTGGTGTGCTGTGCCATTTTCTTCTCCACACAGTGTTGTGTATGCTTTCCAAACAACTCAGAATATTTTGGAACATCCGGGTGCACTTTTGCAAACTTTAGATGTGCAGCAATGTTTTTTTTGGACAGCAGTGGCCTCTTCCGTGGTGTCCTCCCATGAACACCATTATTGTGTAGTGTTTCATGTATCGTAGACTCATCAACAGAGATGTTAGCATGTTCCAGAGATTTCTGTAAGTCTTTGGCTGACACTATAGGATTCTTCTTAACCTCGTTGAGCATTCTGCGCTGTGCTCTTGCAGTCATCTTTGCAGGACGGCCACTCCTAGGGAGAGTAGCAACAGTGCTGAACTTTCTCCAATTATAGGCAATTTGTATTACCGTGGACTGATGAACATCAAGGCTTTTAGAGATACTTTTGTAACCCTTTCCAGCTTTATGCAAGTCAACAATTCTTATGTCTTTTTTATAGGGCAAGGCAGCTCTAACCAACATCTCCAATCTCGTCTCATTGATTGGACTCCAGGTTAGCGGACTCCTGATGCCAATTAGCTAATGGAGAAGTCATTAGCCTAGGGGTTCACAAACTTTTTACAACCTACTGTTTAAATGTTATGTTTAAATTATGTATTCAATATAGTAAAAATACAATAATTTGTGTGTTATTAGTTTAAGCACACGGTTTGTCTGTTGTTGTGACTTGGATGAGGATCAGATCAAATTTGATGACCAATTTATGCAGAAATCCAGGTAATTCCAAAGGTTTCACATACTTTTTCTTCCAACTGTATCTGCACGGTAGCATGGCTTTCTCTTTAACATGGCCATGGTAGAGTGGAGTTGATATGCTAGGAGCCTGAATTGATTCACAGTAAACCTACACTAACTCAGTAACTATTAGATTGCCTTCTAGAAAGCAGAATACTTTGCGTGATGTGATTTTAAATATATTTTGCTGTCTCATTGGTTATTTAGCTATGGATTATAGAAGGCAAGATCATTTGTATTGAATTCTTGTAATACGGGATACGTCTTCACCCTGAGGATGATGTGCTTTAGGAATGGTTCTGGTGTTTTAATTAATGTACAATTCCCTCTTTTCATATTACGTTGTGATCTATATAATGTTATGCTTTCTATGTATTTTCTAACTGTATTCTTCAACAGGGGACAAATCATTACCTCCCAAATTGGAACCCTCTGACTCCCTAACTCCTCTCCTGCACTTCGAGAGTAACTCAGAACCCCCTACCCTCAAACCCATCCACCCCAACCACACCCCGGACAGCAAGACCCACGAACAGGTCAAATTTGACCGGGAGAAACCCAACAACGCCTCCTCCACCACTACCAAGACCCTTCTCAATGGCCACTCCGACTCCCAGAACCCCCTGCTTCTTTCAAAGGGGGACGTGAGTGTGGTGGCCACCTCCACCCTGGCCCAACCCTCGGGAGCGACTGTCAACCGCCGCACTGCTGTGCTCTTCAGGAAGTCAAAGACCTCTAGCCCTGGGAAGAACCAGGGGGGGAGAGGAGGTAGCGAGGCCCAGACAGGGTGCACTCAGCTGGGCACCAAGACCTTCCTGTCGGTGATGATCCCCAGGCTGGAAACCCTCCTCCACCCAAGGACTAGGAAGAGGAGCCACAGTCTCCGTGGGGGGTACAGCGAGGGGGGTGTAGACAGGGAGGACGAGTCCCCTGTCAAACACATTAACACAGGTAAATAAGGGTTCTTCTCACTTGTCAGAAAATAAAGTACTCATCTTACTGGGACTCTTAAATAGAGCATGAAGTAGAAAATTATCTTCAGACTTGTGAATTAAGAGATCAGGTTCCCCTTGTCCATGTAGTCTTATTAATTATAATCTAAAAGACTAAACTGATCCTAGATCAGCACACCTACTCTGAGACTCTTTATGATTAAAGGTCATAATATTGTAGGTCTATGCTATAGTTGGTTTATGTATAGTATACTGACTACTGTACTGCTCTGTGTTACTCGCCTCAGGCCTGTCCAATGGCTTTGCGATGGAGGAGGTAATTGATGAAGAGAAGGAGCTAAGTGCCAGCAGGCCTCTAGAAACCAGGAGACGGTGTGCCTCTGAGTCCAGCATCTCATCTAGTGGTAGTCTGCTGGGCAGCACCAGGTAGGTACATGCATATACCTCAACAGACCTGCGTTCAAATAGAATTTAGACTGAGCTTGGATTGAGCCAGCTTGGCTCAATGGAACCACTAGAATAGTCCCAACTGTGGAAACACAGGCAGGCTCAATCAAACGTAGGCCGTCATTGTAAATAAGAATTTGTTCTATCTGATTTGTGTAGTTAAAGGTTAACAACAAACAAATCTCTAGCTGGTGCACTTTTCACTGCTGAACATGGTTGGTGGTACTTGGTAGTTCAACTTTGTAGTCTGTAGTCATTTCTCTATAGTGTTTCATGTATATGACAGTCTGACTCACATACAGTGTGGATGTCTTCCTGATTTCAGCAGCACCCTCAGTCTTCCAACATGTGGTAAAGGCAAACCGGCCTTGGTCCGAAGAAACACTGTGGATGATAAGAACGACCTCATTGCCTGCATAGAAACCGGGAACTTTGCCAGAGCTGCTAGGATTGCCGCCGGTAAGTTTTCTGTCTTGATGTTCATCATACAGTATTGTATCAGATGAGGTCTGGCTGGGAGTCAGTGGAGTAGATGTATTGCTATAGGGCCAGGAGTTTTGGGGCAGCTTTTGAGGTACTGTTCCTTTACTGGTATTTCTAGCATGATCCACTAGGGTTGCTGCAGGTAGATCATCCTAGAAAGTGTTATTTAATTGACACAAACTGTCTCCAATCAATGTCTTGTTGTGCATGTGTGTTTGGTGGGTGGGGGTCGCCTAAGCCATGGGAAGCCATTGACAGTCGCTGGATCCAGGTTCGAGTCCCGGTGTGGGCTACACCCCAAATTTTCAACAATATACTTCCATGGTTGGTTTAATTGACTCTCCCCTTTACTGCCCCTAATTGACCCTTTTTTAGCTACAACTTCCAAGTTTGTTGGAGAGGATCAGCTTGAGCGAAGTGAGGTGTAGAATCACTGCTCTACAAATAGTATTCTCTGCAAAATAATAGGTTTTGTGCGATTTTTAGTTTCGCAGAGCTACTCCTCCCCTGGCTTAAGCAATCCCTCCTGCCAAACACACACACGCACAAACAGACATTGATTGATTGATTGGAGACAGCTTATGTCATTTACAGAACATTTCCTAGGATTTCCTTCCTCCAGCAACATTAGTGGACAATGCTGGAAATACCGGTAAAGCACAGTACCTCAATGTGCCCCAAAACTCTTGGCTCTAGCATAAGGATATAACCAGAACCCAGAGTTTTCCTCAGTAGTATGCTACGATGCTGGCTATATAAACATAACTTAAAGCAATTATATTCATGATTTACAGTCCACAAGTTGTATTATTTTTGTAATATCACGTTTAAAAAATATATATTTTTTAACCCCCTTCTCCTCAATTTCGTGGTATCCAATTGTTAGTAGTTACTGTCTTGTCTCATCGCTACAACTCCCGTACGGGCTCGGGAGAGACGAAGGTCGAGAGCCATGCGTCCTCCGAAACACAACCCAACCCAACCCAACCAAGCCACACTGCTTCTTAACACAGCGCGCATCCAACACGGAAGCCAGCCGCACCAATGTGTCGGAGGAAACACCGTACACCTAGCGACCTGGTCAGCGTGCACTGCGCCCGGCCTGCCACAGGAGTCGCTAGATGAAACAAAGATATCTCTACCTGCCAAACCCTCCCGAACACGAACGACGCTAGGCCAATTGTGCATTGCCCCATGGACCTCCCGGTCGCGGCCGGCTGCGACAGAGCCTGGGCTCGAATCCAGAGTCTCTGGTGGCACAGCTAGCACTGCGATGCAGTGCCACCCGGGAGGCCTTAATATCATGTTTTTCAGTGAGTTGTGATGTGTTTATCCTGTGTGTTGATGCTGTCACTATTAGCATGGCTCTGGAAGTGTTTTGCTCTATTTACAGTGAACCCCCTCCTAACTTGATTGTTGTTATTCTTGCATCCATAGAAGTTGGCAACAGCAATATTTGGATGCCCGCTAGTGCTGCAACTGTTGTTCTGGAACCTTTAAAGCTAGTTTGGGCAAAATGTAGCGGATACCCTTCCTATCCTGCCTTGGTGAGTGACAGTGAGCAAATGTATGACACCTGACTATCTCATTCTCACTTCTGTGCTTTCTACCAGGGCCTACAACTAACTTTGTCTACCAGCCACTCAGATTTCTTAGGAGTCAACTGTTTTTTGTTGTTTTAATTACAACAAAAACACATCTAAATGGATGAGCATGCTTAGTAATGTTTCTATATCAAGGAATCTATTACTAATAAGAAGTCATGTGGTATATTGCTCAATTTAATATTTTGTGACCCGAGTCTTTTAACCAAAATATCACAGATGAGACAAGTGTTCAGCTGCCCCTTTAAGCTTACCGTGGTAACGGAGCCGCTCAAGTCGTCACATGTGCCATAAGTCATCAGCATGCTAGGCGAACCGAACGAGTGTGCTCGCATACTTCCATAAAAGACCGTCGCTTGAAAAACTAGGTTAGTTGCCCCATGAAAAATGTGTGTGCTCGAACAGCCGAAAGAACCCTTGCCGAAGTCCAAAATGAACAAAAATCTCACAATGTCGTCATAATATATGCACGAACTGTTAGACTCCCAAAAGGAACTGAAACAGACGTACACACCACATTATTGCAGCGTCCTACTAGTAAGACTACATTTGCGTTCTAGAGGACTGTCATGAACACGATGCTGCCCATTTGTTCATGAACTTAGCCTGTAAAAGTCCTATTTTGTTTGAATATAGAAGGTGATGTGTACGAACTAGAATATTTCAGTGATAGTTCTGCTGTGCGCAGCCTTAACAGATCCCATGTGATGATGCTGCTCATCCTACGCTGATAAGGCCATTCTTTGCCATGTTTATAGCGCTATTCGGACGGGTATTACCGGAGTCGCTGGTTATGTAATTATTATCCAAGCATGTGCGTTATTCCAGAAGGCGATTCACACAGGATTATTCCAAACTGCCCCCCGTAGGTCTTTATTTTTTCAGATT
Source organism: Salvelinus alpinus (assembly GCF_045679555.1). NCBI lineage: Eukaryota > Metazoa > Chordata > Actinopteri > Salmoniformes > Salmonidae > Salvelinus > Salvelinus alpinus. Next base: position 1,209,001 of record NC_092122.1, read on the forward strand.
TAATTGACTCATGACGGAAGCCTGGAGGTTTTTATTCTAGGCATAAAGATATTTCATCGTCATGTCTAGACTATAATAGGCTACACTTAACTCATGCTTGGCTGCCAAATGTATACAGTGCCTTCAGAAAGTATTCACACCCTTTGACCTTTTCCACATTTTGTTGTGTTTCAGCCTGAATTTAAAATGGGTTAAATTGAGATTTGTTGGGCACTGGCCTACACACAATAACCCATAATGTCCAAGTGGAATTATGTTTTGAAAAGCTGAAATGTCTTGAGTCAATAAGTATTCAACCCCTTTTGTTATGGCGAGCCTAAATAGGTTCAACAGTAAAAAAAAATCTGAACAAGTCACATAAGTTGTATGGCGTGTTTTTAGGTATTCATTAAAAAAATCATGTTCATCTCTGTACCCCAAACATACAATTATCTGTAAGGTTGTGCAGTGAATTCTAAACACAGATTCAACCACAAAGACCAGGTAGGTTTTCCAATGCTTTGCAAAGAAGGCTACATACTGGTAGGTTGGTACAAATAAAAATAGCTGACATTGAATATCCCTTTGTAGTGACTGGGTGTATTGATACACTATCCAAAGTGTACTGAATAATTTCACCAAGCACAAAGATACAGGCATCCTTCCTAACTCATTTGCCAAAGAGCTCAGCGATTTCAACATGAGGCCAATGGTGACTTTTGAAAACAGTGGCTGTGATAGCACAAAACGGAGGATGGATCAACATTGTAGTTACTCCACAATATTGATTTAATTCACAGTGAAAAGAAGGAAGCCTGTGCAGAATAACAATATTCCTAAACATGCGTCCTGTTTGCAAAAAGGCACTAAAGTAATACTGCAAAAAATGTGGCAAAGAAACTAACTTTTTATTAAACACAATATTAAACACAACACTTGAATACAAAGTGTTATGTTTGTGCCACATGCAATACAACACATTACTGAGTACCACTCCATATTTTCAAGTATAGTGGTGACTGCATCATGTTATGCTTGTAGTCACCACAGTACCGACGAGTTTTTCAAGATAAAAATACATGGAATGTAGCTAAGCACAGGTAAAATATTAGAGGAAAACCTGGTTCAGTCTGCTTTCCACCAGACACTGGGAGATGAAATCACCTTTCAGCAGGACAATAACCTAAAACACAAGGCCAAATCTACACAGGAGCTGCTTATCAAGAAAACAATGAATGTTCCGGATTGGACGAGTTACAGGTTTGACTCAAATCTACTTGAAAATCTTTGGAAAGACCTGAAAAATGGTTGTCTAGCAATGATCAACAACCAATTTGACAGAGCTTAAATAATGTTTATATATAAATAATAATGGCCAAATGTTGTACAATCCAGGTGTAGTAAAGAACTTACCCACAAAGACTCCGCTGTAATCACTGTCAAAGGTTCTTCTACAAAGTATTGACTAAGGGGTGTGAATACTTATGTTAATGAGATTTATGTATTTCATTTGCAAACATTTCTAAAAACGTGTTTTCACTTTATCAATATGGTGTGTTGATGGGTGAGGAAAAATCTATTTCATCCATTTTGAATTCAGGCTGTAACACAATGTGGAATAAGTCAATGGGTATGAATACTTTCTGAAGGCACTGTAGGTGTCCTCATAATATGTAAATGTATTAAGTGTGATCATAATCATTATTTTAGCGATCCATGGTAAGTGTCCTTCCTAATAACAATGCCCCCCCATCACGATGATTTAAGCTGCTTAACCGTATTTGCACTTGAGATGCATTTTATGGATGAGAAAGTGAACTTGCCATTTCCAACACGTTTAGTGGGGATGCCCTGCTTTGCGATCTATTGCCAAGGACAGGGTTCTCCAACCTTGTTCCTGGCTAGATACTGTCCTATAGGTGTTCACTCCAACCCTAATCTATCGCATCTGATTCAATAATTTGCTGGTTGATAAGCTGAATCAGGTTAGTTACAACTGGTGTTGGCGCGAAACTCTCCAGGAACAGTGTTGGAGAGCCCTGACTTTGGACATCAACAGCCAGCCAGGATTTTATTAAGTAAGGTATAGGCACATTTAGGCCTAATTAAACTGATGCATTTGGCGATGTTTAACTTCAATTCACTGGTACTATGAAGAATAGCTTAGCCATTGATAGCCTAATATATGCTTTAATGTACTTTTTGGTGAATTTATGAGGCATTGCAAGACAAGACATTGCGAGATACAGATTACCAAAATTTAGCCTATGCGCACGGTTGTCTGCCTGCCTCGATCCTCTCTCTCCCTCGCTGGCTCGCCTGGTCTTTCTCTTCGCTATGAAAAATGCAAGTGTGTTTGGTGTTCGGTCTGTTTAGCTCAGTCTACTCCTTTATAGCCCCTACTAGTGAATTTGCGCGAGACATTGCAAGACACAGCATTGCGATCAGTGGCGATTTTTAGTATGTAAATGTTGGTGGGGCAAACTCCCAAAAATGTTTTAGATGCATGCCAGCAAAGCTACAACACAACACTAAACTATACATTAATTGGACTATAATGGTAACAAACGGTGCCCACATACTGTTAGGGCCTACATTAAACTGTCCCAATAGCTGAGTCCCAACACCTTACCACTTGTTAGCTAGGTGTATCAGAGGATCCTTGTCTGCAGTGAAACTGTCCATTCAGCCTCATTTACTGCCTGAAAAAAAAACTGAGCTGATATGGTTTAATTGCTTGAACAAATGTGGTTTCTGCTGACAATTGAGATGTACAAACTATGGCATAAGGGGATGACGAGCGGATAAGAGGCAATTTAATGAGCGAGGTAGGACAGACGTAGTCAATATAACTATTTGTTCAGCACTTTTGAAATGTACAGCGACAGAATTCTCCCTGTACACCAAGTCAGAACCGTAGGATAAATTAAAGTGGGCATACAAGCAGACAATGAAAGCTCTTACAATTAGAGGTTGACTGATTCTGATTTTTCAATGCCGATACCGATTATTGGAGGACCAAAAAAAGCAGATGTCGAAAAAAAAATAATATATATATATATATATATATATATATATTTGTAATAATGACAATTACAACAATACTGAATGAACACTTATTTTTAACTTAATATAATTCATCAATAATATCAATTTAGCCTCAAATAAATAATGAAACATGTTCAATTTGGTTTAAATAATGCAAAAACAAAGTGTTGGAGAAGAAAGTTAAAGTGCAATATGTGCCATGTAAAAAAGCTAATGTTTAAGTTCCTTGCTCAGAACATGAGAACATATGAAAGCTGGTGGTTCCTTTTAACATGATTCTTCAATATTCCCAGGTAAGAAGTTTTGGGTTGTAGTTATTATATACGATATCTATTTCATATACCTTTGACTATTGGATGTTCTTATAGGCACTTTAGTATTGCCAGTGTAACAGTATAGCTTCCGTCCCTCTCCTCGCTCCTACCTGGACTCGAACCAGGAACACATCGACAACAGCCACCCTCGAAGCAGCGTTACCCATGCAGAGCAAGGGGAACAACCACTCCAAGTCTCAGAGCGAGTGACATTTGAAACGCTATAAGCGCGCACCCCGCTAACTAGCTAGCCATTTCACATCGGTTACACCAGCCTAATCTCGGGAGTTGATAGGCTTGAAGTCATAAACAGCGCAATGCTTGAAGAATTGCGAAGAGCTGCTGGCAAACGCACGAAAGTGCTGTTTGAATGAACGCTTACGAGGATGCTGGTGCCTACCATCGCTCAGTCAGACTGCTCTATCAAATCATAGACTTAATTATAACATAATAACACACAGAAAAAGGAGCCTTAGGTCATTAATATGGTTGAATCCGGAAACTATCATTTCGAAAACAAAACGTTTATTCTTTCAGTGAAATACGGAACCGTTCCGTATTTTATCTAACGGGTGGCATCCCTAAGTCTAAATATTGCTGTTACAATGCACAACCTTCAATGTTATGTCATAATTATGTAAAATTTTGGCAAATGAATTACGGCCTTTGTTAGGAATAAATGGACTTCACACAGTTTGCAATGAGCCAGGCGGCCCAAACTGCTGCAAATACCCTGACTGCTTGCACGGAACGCAAGAGAAGTGACACAATTTCCCTAGTTATAAGAAAGTAATGTTAGCAGGCAATATTAACTAAATATGCAGGTTTAAAAATAAACTTGTATATTGATTTTCAAGAAAGGCATTGATGTTTATGGTTAGGCACATTGGTGCTACGACAGTGCTTTTTTCGCAAATGTGCTTGTTAAATCATCACTCGTTTGTCGAAGTAGGCTGTGATTCGATGAGAAATGAACAGGCACCGCATCGATTTATATGCAATGCAGGACAAGCTAGTTAAACTAGTAATATCATCAACCATGTGTAGTTAACTAGTGATTATGTTAAGATAATACGTTTTTTATAAGATACGTTTAATGCAAGCTAACAACTTACCTTGGCTTCTTGCTGCCCTCGCATAACAGGTAGTCAGCCTGCCACGCAGGCTCCTCGTGGAGTGCAATGTAAGGCAGGTGGTTAGAGCGTTGGACTAGTAACCGGAAGGTTGCAAAAACGAATCCCCGAGCTGACAAGGTAAAAATCTGTCGTTCTGCCCCTGAACAAGGCAGTTAACCCACCGTTCCTAGGCCGTCATTGAAAATAGGAATGTATTCTTAACTGACTTGCCTAGTTAAAGGTGTAAAAAAATATCGGCAAATCTGTGTCCAAAAATACCGATTACCGATTGTTATGAAAACTTGATATCGGCCCTAATTAATCGGCCATTCCAATTATCGGTCGACCTCTACTTACAATATTTTATGACATTTCGCTAAAACAGGCTATAGGTGTGTGCACCACCAAGTGATAACAGTAGGCTATATTATGAGGGGGGAAAAGGGGCCAAATTATCAGGGTGAGGAACATGGGCTACTAACAGCTTACTACACAACATACACTTAGTATTACTTTCTTAGCTACAGTATACATATCTCACTGGCATATTACATTATTTATGCAGCAGTAAACAATACATTTTTGGACTCACCTTGTGCTGTGCTCACTTGAACAGGAAGGTGGTGCGGCGGTCCTTCTTGTGGGCAAATTTTGTCATCAAAGTCTGGCATTCTCTGGATTTATGGTAGAAGTCATGGTGGATTGACAGCATGGCCAATGTTGACTGTTTATCCTTTTTAAGCTTGAAAAGAGACCCTTAAACCCAGACTTGGACCACACATCTGTTCCACTGAATAGCAGGCTAGTTATTGCTTTGCAATGCTTGCAGTTAGCCACTGATACCTTCCAAACCACTCATTGTTGAATTTGCGATTTCCAACTTGTTGGTTAATGGCCAATGAGCACCGATACGTTTTATCTATAATTTCTCTTTATATGACAAGGATTGAAAAGGATTTGCCAGTAGTTTGTCGACGTGATTCATGATGATGACTGCTAGATAAGATTTTGATATCATTCCAATCAAAGCTACTGTAGATATGTGATTTGACGTACTTTTATATGTGACCTTCTTGGATGGGCACTTCTAATGTAACTATGGCAGCATCCAAGGGACTTGAATTTTTGAGCTCTCCCCATAGATGTTGCGGTGACGTAGTGTCCCTATGAGTGACAGAACACTGAGCCAATCACGGCGCAACGAGAACATTACCAACCCCTACGCTCCGTATTTTCCACTGGCTGCCCCAACACCACAGAAAGCACTGAGCTAGGCTGAAACACCTGCATTTTGGCGCTGCATTACTCAAGAAAGCAAAAAAGAGTCGACGTTTGTGTGTATGTATGTATGTATGTATGTATGTATGTATGTATGTATGTATGTATGTATGTATGTATGTATATATATATATATATATATATATACACTTTTTTTCATTGTTTGCAAACTGATATATAAATGCCAGAATAACATGCAAAACTGGCACAAAACCTGCCCTGAATGACGGGTCACCACTGATAGCCTGTACATCTTTTGATTACCGATGCATGGTTCTGACTATGCCTGGTGGCCGACATGTGCCTGACTGCCCATCCCAAAGTGCTGTACAGAAACCCAGCCTAAAACCCCAAACAGCAAGCAATGCAGGTGTAGAAGCATAGTGGCTAGGAAAAACTCCCTAGAAAGGCCAAAACCTAGGAAGATACCTAGAGAGGAACCAGGCTATGAGGGGTGGCCAGTCCTCTTCTGGCTGTGCCGGGTGGAGATTATAACAGAACATGGCCAAGATGTTCATAAATGACCAGCATGGTCAAATAATAATAATCACAGTAGTTGTCGAGGGTGCAGCAAGTCAGCACCTCAGGAGTAAATGTCAGTTGGCTTTTCATAGCCGATCATTAAGAGTATCTCTACCGCTCCTGCTGTCTCTAGAGAGTTGAAAACAGCAGGTCTGGGACAGGTAGCACGTCCGGTGAACAGGTCAGGGTTCCATAGCCGCAGGCTATATCAGCTGATGTAAGAAGGGCTATATAAATAGATTTGATTTAATTTGTGCCCATCCCCTCTCTCTCCCTCCCTCGTTAGCTCGCTCTTTCTTTGCTGTGATAGATGCAAGAGTTTGTTCTCGGAAGTAGTCTACGGCAACTTGTTTCCTCCCTTAAAAAATACTGATTCTTAGGAGTCGTGGAGTCGATTCCGCTAAATGGGAGTCTGCAACGGGAGTCGATGGGCAAGGAGTCGAGGAATCGATTCTAGTGTGCCTGTGAGAATCTGACTAGTTGAGGCTGACTGTCTCTTCTTCGCTTGCAGTGGAAGCAAGCTCAAACATTGAAAAAACAACCTCATTTGTGAACAAAGCGATGTAAATGCCCAATGCTATAAATCACTACTCGCGCATGTGCCAATACTTCACTTTTTGACCAATGTGGTTGGTGAATTAGAAATTCAGGCCCGTCAATGCCAAAATCTACAAGCATTTGGTGGGTGTTAATTTTAGGCCCCGCTCAAATTGTGAGTGAGGGATGTTCACACACCCTAGATGTTTGTAAGGTAACACAACCTAGATGTTTGTAAGGTAACACACCAACCCACACACCCTACAATGTTGTTTTGCCTTTCATGGTAGAGTAAAACCTAGGTCCACATCTTTCAAGTCCTCTAGATGGCGCCATGGTCAAATAAACAGGTCTGATTTTACCTTAGTTTGAGAGGAATGCACCTATTCATCACAAGCACCAGCTATGTATTTGAGCATGTGTGTTTGCGCATGTGTGTGCAATGCATGTCTGTGTGTATGCAAGTATACTGTGTCATAACACTCCAGACACCACTCCCTATTAACCATGGTACACCTCTTCCACCACGTTAGATCGTCGACCCCCACATGCCCCGGGTGGGGTGCCAGCACAACGGGGTGTCTATCCCCATGCCCCCCCTTGATGTCCTCCGTGTCGGAGAACGGATGCAGTACAAGAACGAAGAAAAACTCTTCCTCGTCCTTTTCTTTGACAACAAACGCAGCTGGTGAGACTTCTTCTCCAATATTAAATGCGATGAAAGGGACTTTAAAAAAAATCATTACATGCATGGATACACCATTTCATAATCCACATTTGCAATATTAAGTGTTATTTCAATACATGCTGTGAATACACAACCAACAGACAACACAGAGAACTCGAACTTGTATTAGAAGTTTAAATTCTTTGCAGATTTGTATCAGAAGAAATGTAACTGAATTTGATATCATTCTTCACACTTCTCAGGCAATGGCTTCCTAAGTCTAAGATGGTCCCTCTGGGGATTGACAAGACCATCGACAAGATCAAGATGATGGAGGGCAGAACGTCCAGCATCCGTAAGGCTGTTCAGACGGCCTTCAAACGTGCCATGAACCATCTTAGCATCGTTCAGGATGAACCTGTCAGCGACATGAGCGACGTGGACTAACACACACACACACACACACCTACTCTCCATTACACACAGACAACCAACCCCCCTGAATTACTGCTCATGGCCTTGTCCTGTACCTGAGTCTGGCATACTCTCCTTCCTTCTCCTCTTCGTCAGTCTTTCCAGAGTTCTATGCTGACTGTGTTTACCAGGTGCCTGCCTACCCCCCCTGGCTTGATATGGTGCCTCCTTCCTCGTCAGCCCCCGCCCGCTGGTCTGACGGCTGCTGCTTTAATGAATGTGCCCGAGTTCCCCTCCTATCTACCTTTCTCCAAAGGTCGTGTTCTAATTGAAAACGAATTGAAACAGGGTGGGTTTAATGGACTTGCCCAAAAAAGAAACGCTCATTGCCGTTTTCTTTCAAAACCATTTTGATATGTTTCCTGCTGTGTTCCATAAGGAACATGACCCCATGACTGCAAGACTGCTGCCATGATCCTTCTCTATGCCCTATGACCATGCCACTGCCAAGATGGGCTGCTTCTTCCTCACCTCACTCATCTCACCTTATGCCATTTATTTCCACCCAAAACTACCTACTATGTTTTAAAGTTAACTGTAAATATCTGCAATATTTGTCTGACACACTAACTTATTGTGTAGATTGAAAGAAATTGGTACTGTACAATGGCTTTTCTTACTAGTATTTATACTTTTCGGTGAATTATGTAAGCACTACGGTGTGGTATTTCCAAGTGCTGTGAATATAAGACAAGTGTAAAAATCCTTAGCAGTGTAATTTTTCTTAATTTTTTTTTCTCTTTTCTTTTTTGTATTTTCTTTTAAGTTATTGAAGTTTCTAAATATAAGCTTCCCTTTGGCATTAGTCCTTTTGTAATATTGTTTTTTAACAATAGTTTTCGTATATTTTGTTCGTACATATTTATGATTGAGTGCCTTCGGAAAGTATTCAGACCCCTTGACTTTTTCCACATTTTGTGAGGTTACAGCCTTATTCTAAAATGTATTAAATTGTTTTTTCCACCTCATCTACACACAATACCCCATAATGACAAGGCAAAAACAGGTTTTTAGAAATGTTTGCTAATTTATAAAAAATAAACTGATATCACATTTACCTAAGTATTCAGACCCTTTACTCAGTACTTTGTTGAAGCACCTTTGTCAGCGATTACAGCCGCGAGTCTTCTTGGGTATGACGCTACAAGCTTGGCACACCTGTATTTGGGGAGTTTCTCCTGTTCTTCTCTGCAGGTCCTCTCCAGCTCTGTCAGGTTGGATGGGGAGCGTTGCTGCACAGCTATTTTCAGGTCTCTCCGGAGTTGTTCGATCGGGTACAAGTCCGGGCTCTGGCTGGGCCACTCAATGACATTCAGAGACTTCTCCCAAAGCCACTCCTGCGTTGGCTGTGTGCTTAGGGTCGTTGGGATGTGAGCCTTCACTCCAGTCTGAGGTCCTGAGCACTCCAGAGCGCTCTTCATCAAGGATCTCTCTGTTCTGCTCTGTTAATCTTTGCCTTGATCCTGACTAGTCTCCCAGGCCCTGCCACTGAAAAACATCCCCACAGCATAATGCTGCTACCACCATGCTTCACTGTAGGGATGGTGCAAGGTTTCCTCCAGATGTGACACTTGGCATTCAGGCCAAAGAGTTCAATCTTGGTTTCATCAGACCAGAGAATCTTGTTTCACATGGTCTGAGAGTCTTTAGGTGCCTTTTGGACAGCCTGTTAGGAGTTTGCATGTGCCTTTTACTGAGGAGTGGCTTCCGTCTGGTCACTCTACCATAAAGGCCTGATTTGGTGGAGTGCTGCAGAGATGGTTGTCCTTCTGGTAGGTTCTCCGATCTCCACAGAGGAACTCTGGAGCTCTGTAAGAGTGACCATCGGGTTCTTGGTAACCTTCCTGACCAAGGCCCTTCCCCTTTTTTGCTCAGTTTGGCTGGGTGGCCAGCTCTAGGAAGAGTCTTGGTTGTTCCAAACTTATTCCATTTAAGAATGATGGAGGCCACTGTGTTCTTGGGGACCTTCAATGCTGCAGCCATTTTTTGGTACCCAGATCCGGGCCTCAACACAATCCTGTCTCGGAGCTCTACGGACAGTCCCTTCCACCTCATGGCTTGGTTTTTGCTCTGACATGCACTGTCGACTGTGGGACCTTATATAGACAGGTGTGTGCCTTTCCAAATCATGTCCAAACAATTTAATTTACCACAGGTGGACTAGCAATCAAGTTGTAGAAACATCTCAAGGATGGTCAATGGAAACAGGATGCACCTGAGCTCAATTTTGAGTCTCATAGCAAAAGGTCTGAATACTTATGTAAATAAGGTATTTGTTTTTTATTTCTAATACATTTTCAGCATTTCTAAAAACCTGTTCACTTTGTAATTATGGGGTATTGTATGTAGATGAGTATTTTTTTAAATCCATTTTAGAGTAAGGCTGTAATGTGAAAAAGTCAAGGGGTCTGAATGCTTTCCGCAGGCAATGTATGTGTGTGTGTATATATATATATATTATGAGAGAGAGATATCTGTATAATTCAGATGCTCACATGTTGGGAATTATTTTGTTGTTATGGAAACCGAAAGTGCGTTCTCAAGAAACCAAAAAACTTGCTGCCCAGATTATTTTATACTTGGATTTGTTTGTGCCTGTGTTTTGGAAGTTTATTGAAAAAAAATGGTTAAAAGTTTATTTTTTTACAACAGGATTTTGACTGTTACTTACTTCTAGGACCTTTATTGTAGACTTAGGAAGATGTGCCTGTTATTTATTGTAAAGTATTTGTATTACTTTATATTTGGAGAATCATGTAAGAGTTTCTAGTGGTTATTGGCTCATTTTGAGGTGAATCCTTGGGTTGCGTTTTTACTTCTGGTTAATTTGATGGTTTAGCTGTAGACTTCACAACATTCTTTTATAGTAAGTTCTTTTTCTGGGTAGCATTGGGTAGTTTTGGATAATTTCATTCTTAGTTGATTTCTTTTTTTATTATCAGGTCTATTGCTGGGACTGTCCTTCCTTTTTATCAAGACACAGATAATAAAAAGGATGTAAAATCACTATGAGCAAAGTCATCTCTTAATATGATACAATCTATATTTCAACAGTACTGTACACACTTCTCATGCCATGCCTCTTTCAGCAGTATTGACGCTCAGAGATCACATAAGGAACAGCTCAGGAGCGACATCGAACTGAAGAAGGATGAGATTGCGTCTGCAATAGACAGGCAGCTCTGGAAGACAAGTCGATGCTTGCCTACTTGACTATTATACTATCTAATACAGTAGGGGGAGTAAAAGGAATGAGCGGCCCTTATGCAGAATATTGCAGCTCCCCCAGTGCTTTATTAATGCACCCAAATCAATATTGTTTTGACTTCAAAGAAGTCAGGTGAGTACATATAGTAGGTGGAGGCAATGGCTATACTTGCTTTCACAAATCCAATTATTTGGAGATCAGTGATAACTTCAAGGAAGAAGGGAGGCAGGATGCTCATTCAAACAGACTGTTTTCTCCCAATAATATCACCTGAAGTGTGCACTCGTTCACTACTTCCCGCAAATCTAAAATGTATTTGATGTATTTGTGGAGGCATGGGATATTGGGGATTTCCAAGGGTCAATCATTTTATTCAAATGGGGTGTCATTCTAAGACTGTTCACATAGGGGCGCTGTGGCTCTACAGAAAATGACAACTGGCATAGGCATATCCCTGAAATCAAATTTTATGTTTCACATGCGCAGTATACAACATATGTAGACCTTACAGTGTAATGCTTACTTACAAGCCCTGAACCAACAATGCAGTTTTAAGAAAAATACAAAAAAAGTAGGAAATAAAAGTAACATAGTTAAAGAGCAGCAGTAAAATAACAATAGCGAGGCTATACACAGGGGGTACCGGTTAGTCAAGGTAATTTAGGTAATATGTACATGTAGGTAGAGTTATTAAAGTGACTATGCCTAGAAAATAACAGATGTTAGATGTTCAGGAGTCTTAGAAGCTGTTTAGAAGCCTCTTGGACTTAGGCTTGGCGCTCTGTTACCTCCTGCCGTGCGGTAGCAGAGAGAACAGTCTGACTAAGGTGGCTGGAGTCTTTGACAATCTATAGTGCTTTGCGGTCGGAGGCCGAGTAGTTGCCCTACCAGGCAGTGACACAACCCGTCAGGATGCTCTCGATGGTGCAGCTGTAGAACCTTTTGAGGATCTGAGGACCCATGACAAATATTTTCAGTCTCCTGAGGGTGAATAGGTTTTGTCGTGCCCTCTTCACGACTGCCTTGGTGTGCTTGGACAATGTTAGTTTGTTGGTGATGTGGACACGAAAGAACTTGAAGCGTTCAACCTGCTCTACTACAGCCCCGTTGATGAGAATGGGGGCGTGCTCGGTCCTCCTTTTCCTGTAGTCCACAATCACCTCCTTTGTCTTGATCACATTGAGGAAGAGGTTGTTGTCCTTGCACCACACAGTCAGTTCTTTGACCTCCTCCTATAGGCTGTCTTGTCGTTGTCGTGATCAGGCCTACCACTGTTGTCATCAGCAAACTTAATGATGGTGTTGGAGACGTGCCTGGCCGTGCAGTCATGAGTGAACAGGGAGTACAGGAGGGGACTGAGCATGCATCATCTGTGGATCTGTTGGGCGGTATGAAAATTGGAGTGGGTCTAGGGTTTCTGTTTAATGGTGTTGATGTGAGCCATGAACCAACGTTCAAAGCACTCCATGGCAACAGACGTGAGTGCTACGGGTCGGTAGTCATTTATGCAGGTTACTTTAGTGTTCTTGGGCACAGGGACTATGGTGGTCTGCTAGAATTTTTTGGGTATTACAGACTCAGACAGGGAGAGGTTGAAAATGCCAGTGAAGACACTTGCCAGTTGGTCAGCGCAAGCTCTGAGTACATGTCCTGGTAATCCGTCTGGCCTTGTGAATGTTGACCTATTTAAAGGTCTTACTCACATCAGCTGCGGAGAGAGTGATCACACAGTCGTCCAGAACAGCTGATGCTCTCCTGCATGTTTCAGTGTTACTTGCCTCGAAGCGAGCATAGAAGTAATTTAGCTCGTCTGGTAGGCTTGTGTCACTGGGCAGCTCTCGGCTGTGCTTTCCTTTTGTAGTCTGTAATAGTTTGCAAGCCCTGCCACATCCGACGAGCGTCAAAGCCGGTGTAGTACGATTCGATCTTCGTCCTGTATTGACGCTTTGCCTATTTGATGGTTCGTCGGTAGGCATAGCAGTATTGCTTATAAGCTTCCGGGTTAGAGACCCGCTCCTTGAAAGCGGCAGCTCTATCCTTTAGCTCAGTGCGGATGTTGCCTGTAATCCATGGCTTCTGGTTGGGGTATGTACGTACAGTCACTGTGGGGACAACTTGATCGATGCACTTATTGATGAAATGAGTGACTGATGTGGTGTACTCCTCAATGCCATCAGAAGAATTCCGGAAACATATTCCAGTCTGTGTTAACAAAACAGTCCTGTAGCGTAGTATCTGCTTCATCTGACCACTTTTTTATTGACCGAGTCACTGGTGCTTCCTTCATTAATCATCTATGTTAGGCGTGTTGGAGAATCAGCTTGTTTAACGTGCGTCTTGTACCCATACCAGACATCATGTCAACGCATGGTAAACCCACCCATTACAAATAATTGTTTATTAATGATCCCTATTTTAATTAGTTTTTATCTGTATTGTTGTGTATCACAAATTAATTAATTAATTACAACACAACTATAACTGGGGTTTCATCCCAAATGGCACCCTATTCCCTACATCAAGTCCAAATGTATTTGTCACGTGTACAGGATACAACAGGACAACATAGGGTATAGGGTGCCATTTACTCTACTCTCACATCATACTACACAGATGAAGCCAGGTGTGATCATAGCGTATTATATAGAAACCATTATATAGCGTTATGATATGTATATTTTCATGAAGACACTGCAATGGCTTGCATGGATTTTACATAATACAATATATACTATTTAGCAGATGCTTTTATCCGAACGCGACATATAGTCATGCGTGCATACATTTTACTTATGGGTGGTCCCGGAATCGAACCCACTACCCTGGCGTTACAAGCGCCTTGCTCCACCAACTGAGGACCACATGTTCAGAGAAAATCGTTTTTCACCACAGAATGAAAGAGCACAGTTAACCTGTATTTTTTTGCAATATGACAAATAAGTTGCCGGTGACATAGAGGCCAGATGCATATTCCTCCAACCTCCTAATCATCAGGTTGCACAGTGAGACCCCTTCACCCAGTCCCCAACCATCAACAATCAGATGCTAATTGTGTAGGGAAGTAAACAACACAACAGCAAGCACTCAGGTGGAGAGAGAGGACGGGAGAGTCAAGCGTGAATATCAATCTCCCACATCAGTGTCATCAAATGACTTTGACAGAGTTAAGAGCCCTCTAATTAGCCTAGTGGCATGTGGCGCCGCATACACACACATACACACACACACACACCGAGAGAGAAGCACTCATACACACGCACACACACAACATGCAGCTGGCAGCCAAGCTTGGCAAGGCCTGGGGCTCGACGTGCGTGACATCACCCTGCCTGATACGTTGATAGGATGGCATGGAGGCAGCCAGCAGGTGAGACCATAGTGACAACTAGAGAGGGAGGGGATGGGATGAATGCATAATCTCACCAACATACATATGTGTCACCAACCTGGGTTAGGAAGGAATAGGAAATGTCAGTGGTTTTATGCATTTTACATTGATGCGTTCTGGAGCGTGAGTGCACACGCATATGAAGCACACACACACACACTTTTTGGTTTATGTCAAAATTATGCAGTTCCAATACACTCATTGATGAAAGGAATCTCTCCTCAGGAACATTTGTGACAAGAAGAAAAGGGTATGAGGTAGCACATTTTAAATGAATGTATATTTAAAAAACGCATCTCTTTCATAAACATTTACACACAAACAGTCCAACTTTCAACTGAGAAACATGCAAACTCTGGCAAATATTTAGCATTATCCCCATATATTCCTCCTCCCCCCCAATAGGCCCGTTCTCCAGTTGCTATGGTGAAAACACTAGCTCGGCAGGATAGGGGCCCTAGGTAGATTAATATAAATATTTATGCACAGCGCTTTAACATACCACAGAGGGGAAATAGGAATTGAGTGTTTCCAAGGTAAGCAAAACAAACAACTTCAAAAGAATATAAATGCAAGTCTTATAATTTCATTCATCATACATTACATTTCTATGCGGCCATGCATGTTGGAATTGGCTGCTGCTAGTAGCTAGCTAATGAACACTTTACTTGATGACCTGATTACTATGGTCTGTCTGACTGTGTTCCAAATGGAACCCTATTCCCTTTAAAGTGCTCTACTTTTGACCGGTGCCCATAGGTTAGTAGTGCACTATATGGGGAATAGGGTGCCTTTTGGAATGCTGCCTCTGTCTCTGAATGTCAGAGGACAGCAGAGAATTATAGGCAGGTGAGTAAATCAATTCAGACACACTGCTGTTGGCCTGATATCATGCCCACTCTGGATCCACATGCTTCAGTCAAACAACTGCATTTTGAGTCAACTGTGATTAGATCAGGTCATGAAATGAAAGGAGTTAACTGTCTTGAATCATAACACATCATGGTGTTTTAATAAAATGAGCCATTGGCTCTCTTTTTTTGTCATATTGTAGCGATCCATAATCTGCATCTGAACAGAAGACGCCTCGTTGAGAGGTTTGGACCTCTGGTGTAACGGCTTGGATGTTGCCCTGACAAACAGCATGGTTGTTCAGAACAAACGTTAATGTCCTCGAGTCAATTCATTTTGCAGCAGTCAAAGTATATACAGACAAGATCACATATTAAAATATAAAACACAACAGAAAAAAAATCTGATATTTACAAAAAAGTTGGCAGGTTAGTGCAAGGGTCTAAAAATGTCGAAGTAAGGGTGGGCCTATATTTGCATGTCAAAGTGCTTCGTGCTCAAAGTCTATATTGTACATCTGAAGTATTGCACTTGTAATAAAATCATTTCTGGTGCTGTTGGTAATTACTTTTGGCTGGCTGTACCTGCGGCCAGAGAGGATGGAATTCGGGGTGGAGTTGATGGGAAGAGTCTGATGCGATTTCACTCGCTTTCTGCAGGGCGAGAAAGCGAGCAGGTATGCGAGTGTGAATCATGTATCTGTGTGTTTGTAGTGTGTGTCCACAAATGTGTTGGATTTGGCATGCAGTAGTGCTCTCAGTGTGGCGTAATCTTGTTTCCAGTGTTCGATTGGCTGAGGTACGGTGCCTGGTGCCGGGGCGTCAAAGTGTGTTGTGTGTGTACTCGCGTTTATGCATGCTTCATCCCTTGTGTGTGTATGCGCGTGCGCACATTTGTTTGCGTATGCGTTCGCGTGTTTGTCCATACATGCACATGTGTGCGCGCGTGAGTTTACACTCCTCATCTCTTGCTTCTAAGAGAGTAACTCCCACTCTACCACCATCACCAGTAGTCTCATCAACATTTGTCTCTCTGTTCCAAGGGCAGCCAGTGTAGTGCTGCTACTGAGTGACGGGGCTTAATGTGCATCTAGCCACAATTGGAATTGATCCTATAGGGCTTTGCCCGAGGCCCTGTTCTGTAAAAATTATTAGATTTACACTTTTCTTTTCTATCCCCCCCCCTCTTCTCTTTCTAACAAACAGAAACAGAATTACCTCTCTGAGAGCATGAATAGTGTAGGATGTCTCTCTCTAGATCTGTGTCACAGTGTGAGGTGTCTTTGCGGAGATCTGCGAATGTCTTTGCATGTCTTTGTGTATTCATGTGCTTATGTGTGCTTATGTAATATATGCCGTGTGTGTGTTTGTGTGCACTACCGGTTAGCGTGTGTCTATACCTGCATTTATCTGTGTGTGGCATCGATTGCCTGTTTATACCCATGGATGCAGAGCAGAGGCGATTATAGACAGTGATGCACCTGCAGTCACTGAGCCATCATCATTTTCATCATCACTGCTTGCTTTTTCCAAAGTAATCTGGCTTCGCCACAAATTTTTCTTGCTTCAAAGGAGTGAACAAATTAAATAAAACGATGATATGTGGTTCCCTGGTGGTAAACTACAGCATGAGTTCATTCACAACTTTTCTAAGAGCTAAATTCTATCTGTTCAATCATCCTCGGAAGTGCAGTTTGAAGTTTGTAAACATAGACACTGCATAAACATTGCTATGGTGGGTTTGATTGAAGTCCAATATGAAGGCACCAACCTTCTCTACAATCACCTTTTATATGGGATCATGTCAATATACAGGGCTTTCGGAAAGTACTTAGACCCGTTGACTTTTTCCACATTTTGTTAAGGTACAGCCTTATTCTAAAATGTATTAAATTGTGTTTATCCTCAACAATCTAGACACAATAACCCATAATTAAAAAGCAAAAAACTTTTTTTTTTTTAGAAATTTCTACAAATTTCTTGGGGAAAAAAATGAAATATCACATTTACATAAATATTCAGACCCTTTACTCAGTACTTTGTTGAAGGACCATTGCCAGCGATTACAGCCTAGAGTCTTCATGGGTATGACGCTACAAGCTTGGCACACCTGTATTTGGGGAGTTTCTCCCATTCTCTACAGATCCTCTCAAGCTCTGTCAGGTTGTATGGGGAGCGTCGCTACACAGCTAATTTCAGGTATAATTTAAAGTGTTCAAGTCTTTTTGTAAAGTTTGTAATTTATCTTGTTTTTGTTACGTTTAGTCACAATTTCTCAATTAACAGTATGTCAGCCAATCATTTCTTTGAACCATACCATTTTTCAATTCATCGATCGATCTAGGGGGCTCTAACAGATTAGTTTCTTAACAGCTGCATGTTTGTCAACAATTGGCAATAATTATTATACAAATACTCCAAGTGCTGCATCTGGAGTCTCTTCCTTCTACACAGACCAACATAAAAAAAATTACGTCTTCAACAAAAGATTCATGAAAAAACATATGATCTCTGTAGGACCTGCCTCTGGTACTTTGGGTGCCCTTGTTATTGCCGTTATGTTATGGTCAATACGGCCAATGGGAACTGATATTGCTTTAGAGCAAAGCTCTGCAGCATTAGTGAAGATATGATCAATACAAGTGGATGTCACAGATGCAACACTATTGGAATACACTCTAGTTGGTTGAGTGATAACCTGGGTCATGTTGCAGGAATTAGTCACACTAAACACCTTCCTCTTGAGAGGACAACTAGATTATAATCAGTCAATGTTCAGGCCACCGATATACACTACAAATACAAAAGTATGTGGACACCCTTTCAAATTAGTGGATTCGGCTATTTCAGCTAAAGGTGTATAAAATCGAGCACATAGCCATGCAATCTTCATAGAAAAAAACATTGGCAGTAGAATGGCCTTACTGAGGATCTCAGTGACTTTCAACATGGCACCATCATGGATGCCACCTTTCCAACACGTCAGTTTGTCAAATTTCTGCCCTGCTAGAGCTTCCCAGGTCAATTGTAAGTGCTGTTATTGTGAAATGGAAATGTCTCAGCCACGAAGTGGTAGGCCACACCAGCTAACAGAATGGGACCGGCGAGTACTGAAGTGCGTCGTGGGTAAAAATCATCTGTCCTCGGTTGCAACACTCACTACTGAGTTCCAAACTGCCTCTGGAAGCAACGTCGGCAAATTAACTGGTCATCGGGAGCTTCATGAAATGGGTTTTCATGGCTGAGCATCCGCACGCAAGCCTAAGATCACCATGCGCAATGCCGAGCTTCAGCTGGAGTGGTGTAAAAGCTTGCCACCATTGGATTCTGGAGCAGTGGAAAAGCGTTCTTCGGAGTGATTATTCACGCTTCACCATCTGGCAGTCCGACGGACGACTCTGAGTTTGGCGTATGCCAGAGGTACGCTACATGCCCCAATGCATGGTGCCAACTGTAAAGTTTGGTGGAGGAGGAATAATGGTCTGGGGCTGTTTTTCATGGTTCAAGCTAGCCCCCTTAGTTCCAGTGAAATGAAATCTCAACACTACATTATAAACTAATATTCAAGACGATTCTCTGCTTCAAACTTTGTGGCAGCAGTTTGAGAAAGGCCAACATCTAGTGTTCCAACATCTCGTGGAAAGCATTCCCAGAAGAGTGGAGGCTGTTATAGCAGCAAAGGGGAGGACCAACTCCATATTAATGCCCATTATTTTGGAATGAGATGTTCGATGACTTTTGGTCATGTAGTATATTCTTTCTCTGTTAGCATCAGAGAACATCATACACATATTCTCCAGATATAGATAGTTAGCACTTGTTGGCGTAATAACATTTGGAAGATAAATACACAACGCAGAGACAGAGTACGAGAATAGAACTAACGATCAATAGAAAGTGTTTTTTTCTGTAATCGGGAATTATTGATAAATGGTTCAGAGACATTGGAGGAATATGTCTTCTGAAATAGCATACCTGTTATTTGGCCATTAGCTAGTTTTATTGCAATGAATTCTAATAGGTCAACAACAGGCTCCCCCTGATTTGCTTTGGGGTTTGTGTTATTGAAGAGTAACATACATTTCTAACAGTGGCCTATAGCAACACCCTATAGAAGAAGTCTTCAGATGAGGCAGAGGCAGAGAGAGAGAGAGAATTCAGACCCCTTGACTTTTTACCCATTTTGTTAAGTTACAGCCTTATTCAAAAATGTATTAAATTGTTATTTTTCTACAAACAATACCCCATAATGACAAAGCAAAAACAGGTTAATATTTTTTTGCAAATGTATAACAAAAAAACACTTATGTTTACATAAGTATTCAGACCCTTTACTCAGTACTTTGTTGAAGCACCTTTGGCAGCGATTACAACCTCACTCTGGCTGGGGCCTGGTGATTGTGACATTGGAAGATGTATGGCAGATTTCCTCTTATATTGGTTTTTGCTTTGTCCCAGAGCAGTCTCTTTCAGTTTCCTAGCAAACACCTTGACACACTGTTTGTTCAAGTGAACTAAGTTGTGCATCAGCTGGGGGTTAATGTCACGGTGGTTCGCTAGGTAAACATTGTCTAAGAGACGATAGCCACTAGACAGCTCAGTGTTGTTGCTCTGAATAATGTGGAAGGGCACATGGCAACAGGGTGGACTTAGTGATTTTGGTGTTAGGAAATCTCTCTGCAGCTCTGGCTGCTACCTGCTGCATTGCAGGAGCTACATGTCCCCTGTCATCAAATCATTAATACCTGTGTGAATTATGTGGTTGGTCCCATTTCATTTGTTGCTTGACAGAATTTAAGGCACTTGCTGTTGTTAGACATAATAGCTTTCTGACTGACATGACATGGATTAGCAGGTTTCTCTCTGAGAAGTGTCCCATTGGAGAATTTAAAAATGAAGGACTTGGGGTCCTCTGTCTGAGTGCTGCTGTTGTGGGCTGTGGTGTCTGAAGTTATGTTCTTTGGATGGAGTGAGCTGGAGACCACAGGTGGCTTTTTGTTGTCTTCCTTTCTCCTTAGAGTCCTAGCATGGCTACGCTGGCTATGGTACTGCCGGTGAGGGGATGTGAGGGTGTGGTAGTGAGGGTTGTGGTAGGCAACTCCCTCTGTAGCTCCTCCCTGATGTCAGCTATCTCTCTACTAATGATGCTCTTGACTGTTACCAGTTTCTCTCTCAGCTCCTCCTTATCCTGCCTCAGAACTGTCACCTCAACACCTTTACCTCCAGTAGGGAGATGATGCCAAAGGCCTGGGACAGCTTGTACAGGTTGTCATTCACCATGTCTGCTATGGTGGCTTGGTTAGTAATGAGGGTGGGGGGACTTTTGGAATGAACTGATTCCCTATCAGGTCAGTCTTCTGATTGAAGTGTAGCAGAGTGCCATTCTCTTTCAAGGTGTCTGCTAGCTCTTTCAGTGATGTAAACTCATGTAAAAAGAGGATAAGTGCAGCTTATAGGCCTTGAATCATTAAGGTGACATTGTTGTAGGTGATAATGGTGAAGTGTCCATTATCAGGCTTCTGTTCTTCAAATACCAAGATCTGTCGATCATTAGTGATTCCTCTCTTTCTGGCATGGTAAAAGTGCATAAATGCGTCAGAATACCAAGCAGTAGTATGCTCTGTATAGAAGAGAATGTCACAGATTGTATTCTTGTCTCCAATTAAGGAATATTGTTCATAATTATAATATTACTGTACATAATTTTGTAATTGTGTTTTTGGTTGCATAAAAAATGGGTGTTTGACTGCTCTGGGGGTTGATCACTTAGTCTTGACCCTCAGTTGCAGAATTGGGATGAAAAGTCTATTTTTGGCTTAGGCCTAATAGAACTGTTTTGGATTCAAATAATGCAACCCCGGCTTTGTTTCTTCTGTTGGGAAGAATCACAACAAGTACTACATGTTGTCCAGAGATGGCTCAGGGAATGTTTTATGCATTTCAGCAGCCGTATCATCACCCAGGTGGGTGCTACATGTTCGGCAGTGGAAGACCAATACCTACGGAGCAACTGACCGTCAGAGAAGCAGATGTGGTGCACTGATGAAGCGCTCTTTGGCTGTGTCTACACTTGACACTTACATGCGACTTCTGCTATCAGAATACAAAGATTGCATTGAAAAGACGCATTGTCGTCGGATTGTGTTCAGATCTGGCTGACCAAGTAGTTGTGAATTGGACATTAGTGACATTTAATCTCCATCTCTACCATCTCAATTTAAATGTCTTGTTTGTTTTGCATCAAATCAAATTTGATTGGTCACATACACTGTTATGAGAATTTTGTTATCAATGTTCATTAACTTCAATTAATCTACTCAGTCTGCGACCCAGAGTTTGTAAGATTCTGGTTGAATGATACAGATTTACAATTTACAAAAATCAAAGTGTTTATTCACGAGAACGTGAACATCAAAAATGCAAGCCCAGTCTTTATAACACACACAAACAAGTTCAAATCTTAAACTACGCCTTGCTTAGACAATCTGGGTTTTTCCACTACACAGATACATTGTTTAACTTCTTGACGCCCGGATCCCTTTAGCGGGATCATTTTCGTAAACAACCGCTGAATTGCAGAGCGCCAAATAAAAAAATATATACTAAAATTATTTATAATCATGAAATCACAAGTGAAATATACCAAAACAAAGCTTAGTATGTTGTTAATCCACCTATCGTGTCAGATTTGGAAAATATGCTTTACAGCGAAAGCAATCCAAGCATTTGTGAGTTTATCAATCCCTAGACAAAACAGTAAGAACAGCTAGCCGCAAATTAGCTTGGTCATGAAAGTCAGAAAAGCAATGAAATTAATCGCTTACCTTTGATAATCTTCGGATGTTTGCACTCACGAGACTCCCAGTTACACTCACGAGACTCCCAGTTATTTTTGTTCATAAAGATTAGTTTTATAACCAAAAACCGCCATTTGGTTTGCGCGTTATGTTCAGAAAACCACAGGCTCGTTCCGGTCCTGAAAGGCAGACAAACATTCCAAAAAGTATCCGTAATGTTCGTAGAAACATGTCAAAGTTTTTTTTTTAATCAATCCTCAGGTTGTTTTTAACATACATAATCGATAATATTTCAACCGAACAATAACGTCGTCAATAAAAAAGGTAAACAAGAAAGGCACTCTCTCGGTCGTGCGTATGAAAAAGCTCTGTGACACTTTAGGGTCCACTCATTCAGACTGCTCTTACTTCCTCATTTTTCGAAAATACAAGCCTGAAACAATTTCTAAAGACTATTAACATCTAGTGGAAGGCATAGGAACTGCAATGTGAGTCCTAAGTCAATGGATACTGTAATCGCATTGAATAGAAAACTACAAAACCAAAAAACCAAACTACTTCCCGAATGGATTTTTCTCAGGTTTTCGCCTGCCTAATCAGTTATGTTATACTCACAGACACTATTTTAACAGTTTTGGAAACTTTAGAGTGTTTTCTATCCAAATCTACAAGTTACAGTGGGGAGAAGAAATATTTGATACACTGCCGATTTTGCAGGTTTTCCGACTTACGAAGCATGTAGAGGTCTGTCATTTTATCATAGGTACACTTCAACTGTGAGAGACGGAATCTAAAACAAAAATCCAGAAAATCACATTGTATGATTTTTAAGTAAGTAATTTGCATTTTATTGCATGACATAAGTAAGGACATCAGGGATAAAATTGTAGACCTGCACAAGGCTGGGATGGGCTACAGGACAATAGGCAAGCAGCTTGGTGAGAAGGCAACAACTGTTGGCCCAATTATTAGAAAATGGAAGAAGTTCAAGATGACGGTCAATCACCCTCGGTCTGGGGCTCCATGCAAGATGGAATGCTCATCAAATGGAATGCTCCTGTTTACAGTTTTTACCTTTATTTAGCTAGGCAAGTCAATTAAGAACAAGTTCTTATTTACAATGACGGTGTAACGCTCGTCTTTAGGTGGAAGAGAGGAGGACCAAGGCGCAGCGTGGTGAATGTTCATGATGTCGAATTTTAATGATATCCAACAAAACAGAACACTGACAAAATACAAAATAACAAAACGACGTGAACAGACCTGAACTTGAGAACATAAAACATGAACGCACGAACAGGTAGGAACAAACGAACGAACGAAACGAAACAGTACCGTGTGGTGAAACAAACACAGACACAGCAACAATCACCCACAAACAAACAGTGAGAACAGCCTACCTTAATATGGTTCTCAATCAGAGGAAACGTAAAACACCTGCCCCTGATTGAGAACCATATCAGGCTAATACAATGAACCCAACATAGAAACACATAACATAGAATGCCCACCCAGCTCACGTCCTGACCAACCAAACAAGGCTAAACAAAGGAAATAAGGTCAGGAACGTGACAGACGGCTACTGTTGACATGGTTATTTTTTAGAATTTGTTCATTGATGCATACCATTTTTTAAATAGCACACTTCTACAATGAAAATATAAAGCTATTAAATGTGTAATTTAGTGTAACACTGTACACATCAATTACAATGTCCAGAACAATCCAACTTCACCTCTGTGCTTTTCTGTTTGTTTCCTTTTAAATGACTTGAACAGTATTTCCTTAAGACATCCTCTAGAAATAATTCTGTCCTAGTCCCTCCAGATGTGGAGAAAACATGAACTGCATTAAACAACAATACTGTTCACTAAAACCAAAGTACTTTTAGGAGGAGTTCTCCCTAGCTGCTGAGAGAGAGAGAGAATTATATGTCTGCTGCTGTACTATAGGCAGGTCGTTACCATAAAAGAGAATGTGTTCTCCTCTCTCAATAACCTAGCTGATGACATAACTATAATTAGTTCTCTCCTTCCGAGTCTTTCTTTCTCTCCCTTCCTCCCTCCCACATTTCTATCCCTTTGTTAGCTAGAAGGTCTCTAGACCAGAATGAACCTGTTGTACTAAAGCCTAAATGCTGCTGCCAGATGCTTTATTTCCCTGCATGTTGCTTCTGAGTATTTTAAGTGATAGTGTTTTAATAAGCTGCAGTTTCCACCAGCCCAAAGTGTTAAATGATTAATGTTGAATAAAGGCTGTTGCCTCGCTGCTCTCCTCTCCTCTCTGAGAGGAGACTATTGATTGGAGAACAAATGGATGGAGGGATGGGACATTGCCCTACAAATTACTAAGGGATGCAGAATAATGACTTGGTTCTGGCTGCAGTTCTCTCTCTACTCTTTTTTTTTCTCTTTACTATTTCTCTCACACCCTCCATCGCCTCTCCCTCCCCCTTTCTCCTGGTGTCTTCCTGCACGTGTTTACCTTTTACATGTCACTTATGATTTAATCTGCCTAGCAACATCTGTGACATGTTCTAGTGTTGTATTTGTCAGTGGCATATTTAGAAGGGTGGAAATGCAATAAAGAGATGACTCAATATGTTTAACTCAGAATACTATTCTACACAACACGGTTATATTCTGAAGGTTCTATAACCATTAATTCTCTCGCTTTGTGTGTGTGAATGACTATATAAGTGTGTGTGTGTACAAGTATGTGTGTGTGTGTATACAAGTGTGTGTGTGTGTGCGTGTGTATACAAGTGTGTGTGTGTGTGTATCGTGTGTGTGTGTGTATACAAGTGTGTGTGTATACAAGTGTGTGTATACAAGTGTGTGTGTGTGTATACAAGTGTGTGTGTGTGTATACAAGTGTGTATGTGTGTGAATACAAGTTGTGTGTGTGTATACAAGTGTGTGTGTGTGTATACAAGTGTGTGTGTGTGTATACAAGTGTGTGTGTATACACGTGCGTGTGTGTATACAAGTGTTTGTGTGTATACAAGTGCGTGTGTATGTGTGTATACAAGTGTATGTGTGTGTATATAAACTAAATTCTACAATTCCTCTTTCGCCATCTGGCAAAGATCCTCTGTCGACACGGCGCCCCGCCGCACCACCACGATTGGTCTGCCGACGGATACTCAATCCGCTGTGCCTTCAACCGGCCTCCGTCGGAGCAGACGCTCCTACTAGCCCCGGGCTACTAACTTAAAACGCCGTGTTGCTCACGTGCTAGCGTAGTGGCGACTACTCCGCGGCTTCCCTGTTCCATCTACTGCTGCACCCTGGACACTATGATCACTTCGCTACATAGTTGATGCCTGCTGGACTGTCCATTAATTCACGGTACTCCATTTTGTTTATTTTTTATCTGTCGGCCCCAGCCGCGAACTCAGGCTCTGGGTGTAGTTAATCTGACCCTCTCTGCCTAGTCATCGCCATTTTACCTGCTGTTGTTGTGTTAGCTGATTAGCTGTTGCTGTCTCACCTGTTGTCTTAGCTAGCTCTCCCAATCAATACCTGCGATTACTTTATGCCTCGCTGTATGTCTCTCTCAAATGTCAATATGCCTTGTATACTGTTGTTCAGGTTAGTTATCATGGTTTTAGTTTACAATGGAGCCCCTAGTTCCACTCTTCATACCTCTGACACCTCCTTTGTCCCACCTCCCACACATGCGGTGACCTCACCCATTATAACCAGCATGTCCAGAGATACAATCTCTCTTATCATCACCTGGTGCCTGGGCTTACCTCCGCTGTACCCGCACCCCACCATACCCCTGTCTGCACATTATGCCCTGAATCTATTCTACCACTCCCTGAAATCTGCTCCTTTTATTCTTTGTCCCCAACGCTCTAGGTGACCAGTTTTGATAGCCTTTAGCCGCACCCTCATCCTACTCCTCCTCTGTTCCTCGGGTGATGTGGTGGTAAACCCAGGCCCTGCATGTCCCCAGGCACCCTCATTTGTTGACTTCTGTGATCGAAAAATCCTTGGTTTCATGCATGTTAAAATCAGAAGCCTCCTCCCTAAGTTTGTTTTACTCACTGCTTTAGCACACTCTGCCAACCCTGATGTCCTTGCCGTGTCTGAATCCTGGCTTAGGAAGGCCACCAAACATTCTGAGATTTCCATACCCAACTATAACATTTTCCGTCAAGATAGAACTGCCAAAGTGGGAGGAGTTGCAATCTACTGCAGAGATAGCCTGCAAAGTAATGTCATACTTTCCAGGTCCATACCCAAACAGTTCAAACTTCTAATTTTAAAAATGAATCTCTCCAGAAATAAGTCTGTCACTGTTGTCGCCTGCTACCGACCCCCCTCAGCTCCCAGCTCTGCCCTGGACACCATTTGTGAATTGATCGCCCCCCATCTAGCTTCAGAGTTTGTTCTGTTAGGTGACCTAAACTGGGATATGCTTAAGGCTGGGTTTCTGTACAGCACTTTGATATATCAGCTGATGTAAGAAGGGCTATATAAGTGTGACACTTGTGTGTGTGTATACATACAAGTGTGTGTGTATACATACAAGTGTGTGTGTGTGTATATACATACAAGTGTGTGTGTGTGTATATATATATACAAGTGTGTGTGTGTGTGTATATATATACAAGTGTGTGTGTGTGTGTGTGTGTGTGTGTGTGTGTGTGTGTGTGTGTGTGTGTATATATATACATACAAGAGTGTGTGTGTATGTATATACATACAAGTGTGTGTGTGTATACATACAAGTGTGTGTGTGCGTGTGTATATATACAAGTGTGTGTGTGTACATACAAGTGTGTGTGTGTGTGTGTACATACAAGTGTGTGTGTGTGTGTGTGTTTTTATACATACAAGTGTTTGTGTGTGTATACATACAAGTGTGTGTTTGTTCGTGTGTGTATATACATACGTGTGTGTGTGTGTATATATACATACGTGTGTGTGTGTGTATATATACAAGTGTGTGTGTGTGTGTATATATACAACTGTGTGTGTGTGTGTATATATACAACTGTGTGTGTGTGTGTGTGTGTGTGTGTGTGTGTGTGTGTGTGTGTGTGTGTGTGTGTATATATATACACAAGTGTGTGTGTGTATATATATACACAAGTGTGTGTGTGTGTGCATACAGGTGTGTGTGTGTGTGTGTGTGTGTGTGTGTGTATATACAAGTGTGTGTGTGTGTGTGTGTGTATACAAGTGCTAAAAAATGAGTTCATTGCATCTGCCGTGGAGCCCAGTATCATAATATTACCATATGTCCCAGTTGCTTGCTTTAGTTTTGAAGTAATCACCAGAAAAACAGGCCTTACTTTGGGTAATTTTTCACCCTGCCAGCTCCTATTAATTGTATTGAGCACCGTGGCACCAACTCGCCTTCCAAACGTTCTGTTCCCAGCCCATTGTTCTACGTCACAATGCCTGCTTTGCTATTGTTGGCAATGAGACCTGCCCACGTTGCTGGTAGTTAAAATGTAAACAACAACAAAAAATTACTCATGGAACTCCGAGGTCATCCCATTGTTTCATATACAGTGGGGCGAACAAGTATTTGATACACTGCCGATTTTGCAGGTTTTCCTACTTACAAAGCATGTAGAGGTCTGTAATTTGTATAATAGGTACACTTCAACTGTGAGAGACGGAATCTAAAAAATCCAGAAAATCACATTGTATGATTTTTAAGTAATTAATTTGCATTTTATTGCGAAATTCAAAAATACCAAATTCAAATATTTAACATTCTTGAAAATATATGTGTTATACATCAAAATAAAGCTTAACTTCTTGTTAATCCAGCCGCTGTGTCAGATTTCAAAAAGGCTTTACGGCGAAAGCAAACCATGCTATTATCTGAGGACAGCGCCCCGCAAACAAACACATGAAAATCATATTTCAACCAATTCATGCCTTACCTTCGAAGATCTTCTTCTGTTGGCACTCCAAAATGTCCCAGAACAATCACAAATGTTTCTTTTGTTCGATAATGTCCTTCTTTATGTCCCAAAAATGTCCATTTATTTGGCGTGTTTAATTCAGAAATACACCGGTTTCAACTCGTCCAACATGCCATCAAAGTATCTAACAAGTTACCTGTAAACTTGGTCCAAACATTTCAAACAACGTTCCTAATCCGACATCAGGTACCCTAAAACGTAAATAATCGATAAAATTTAAGACGGAATAAACTGTTTCCAATACTGGATAAAAACAACGTGAAGCACGCTCCAGTTCACGCGCATCAAAACAGTGGAGTCCACCTGGAGTGACACTTACAATGAATAGCCCTACTTCTTCATTTCTCAAAAGAAAAACATCGAACAATTTCTAAAGACTGTTGACATCCAGTGGAAGCCATAGGAACCTCAACCAGGTTCCTAATAATAAGGGATCCCCATAGAAACCAATTGGAAAATCCTATGACCTCATTTTTTCCCCCCTTGGATGGTTTGTCCTCGGAGTTTCGCCTGTAATATCAGTTTTGTTATACTCACAGACATTATTTTAACAGTTTTAGAAACTTTAGAGTGTAAATTATATGCATATCCTAGCTTCTGGGCCTGAGTAACAGGCAGTTTACTTTGGGCACAATTTTAATCCGGAGAGAGGTTAAGCAAAATTGTCTTTAAAAAATGTATAAAACAACATCTCATGGCACATTAGGGACTGTAAAATGACACACAATAACACACACACACATACAGACTCTCACACTAACACACACAATCTACAAATACATTATTCTTTAGTTGTATTGTTTTTTATAAGCCATTGTATTTGAACCCTAATGCTGATTCTAACCCTATGTCCCCTAGAAATAGCCTTATTCCTAGTCTGTACATGCAAAATGTCCCCAGTTGGTCGAATCTTTGTTAGTTTGCCATGCTTGCGTGGACTTCAGGTACCCACAAGTATAGTTAAACATGTCCACTCTATCACACACAATCTACACACACACAATTCTTTAGGTGTACTGTTTGTATGTTGTTGTATTTAATATTTGTGTTAATGTTTTTGGCAATTAGTGTGTCTGTGATTGGTTACTTATTATGTTTTATGGTCATTGTTGTTGTATTGCACCTTATCTTTAAAGGAACTAGTAGTATTTAAATATTTCTGTGCTGCTTATGTTTTGATTGTTTTTATGATTTCAACAAACAAATGCTTGGATATGATTCTGACAACTCAATCAGCAGCATAGAAATAACAGAAGAAGAATATGTGCCAGGTGCAGAAAGTGAGAGCAGTTTAGAGGACTTTAATGCATTGAAGGACAAATGCCCCACTAAAGCCAGATCTGCAACAGACGACGGTTTTGCAGGTAAGACATATGAGTAAACAGTTTAATAGATCCTGTATATGCAAACATCATAGGATACAAGAGCTGATACGGGAGGCCGTGGCAGGAAAATCAGTTAATAAGCTTGCCACCTCTTTGGTCTCTGCTATTCTGAATTCTATAAAACTCTAAAGGATCTGAAACAAAAAGTGTTGTAATGAAATTCACTGAGAAGATTTGGCCATTTAACAATTTAATTTAATCAAATGTAAATGGCACTATTATTGTCTCTGCTCCTTTTGGAATACTCCCTAACGCAAAAGCATTCATAACAAAGTACACAATGAAACAAAACAATGGGTAGGGAATGTAATAATCTCCATTCCCCATGGAGAAAAAGCAGACACAAAGCAGGTGGAGGCTGGGGTGCAGGTGGGGGCGGCAGAACAAAATGGGCAGCAAGTAGCCTAGCGATTAAAGCGTTGGGCCAGTAACCAAAAGGTTGCTAGTTCGAATCTGGGCCGACAAGGTGAAAAAATATTGTGTGCCGTCTGCCTGACTTAACTCTAAGTGCTCCTGTAAGTCGCACTGGATAACAGCGTCTGCTAAATTACTAAAATGTAAAAATAATAATTAGCATTTAGTATCCAGTTTGTAAACAGCATGCAGCAGTATAACACATGTATAGAATTGAAACGCAGCATGGTATGGTGAGGCAGTAGCAGCATGGTATGGTGAGGCAGTAGCAGCATGGTATGATGAGGCAGTAGCAGCATGGTATGGTGAGGCAGTAGCAGCAGAAAGGAAGTTGTGGTCACGCAGCTGTTAAATACCTCAGGAATCATTTTTCATTGTGTCCCAAGGTTCTAAGAAGAGGAGGAGATAGGGGCAGTGGGAAAAAATTGATACAATTCATCCACTCCGGAGATACTCCAGGGAAAGTGTACTGTCGGGCAGAGCGGGACTTGCGGGCAGTGAAGTATTATGTCAAGAAAATAATTACAGGACGTGAGAGGGACTACCAGAAAATGATGTATTCATGTGATTTGAACTCATTGATAAACGGCGATTGGCTAATGGCCAACAACTGCATCAACCATAAACTGTAAGTACAGCTATCATGCTTGTATACAAATTATAGAGTTCAAAAACAGATCGATTTTTATAAATACTGTTGCATGATAACTGCCAAAAATGCTGTTATGGAAACCATTTCCTTAGTAGGTGACGTCAGAGGTCACCATGTGGTAGAAGTGGGAGCTCAGGATGATAGATGAGTTTCCTACTAGTAATTACCAGTTGGAGGGCCATTCAAGTGGATTCTTCCCAGTGTTATGTAGTAAATTCCCACTTCCCAATTGGTAACAAACGCACCATGATACTGCCTCCTTCAGTGCCTGATACGTACTTGTGACTCTCAAAAAGAGGTCTTGTCTGTAGCACGGTACATCTCGCACTCTGGTGTAATGTGAAAGCCTTGCCCCCACTAAGCCTCCTAAATAATTTCACAGTGTGTCTTGACTTTTCTAGTGAATTGTAACGTTACCACCCATGACTGTATCTGTTAGTGACAGAGACACGTTGTTGAATTCGTTCATTTTCAGTCCTGTGGCCTTAACCAGGTGTATATTATCATCATAAAGTCTTTGAAATTACGTATCTCTGAAGGAACTTTGTGTTTTTTGATATTTTTGTACTCCAGGGAACTATACTGTACCCTTATTTCTTAGTTTGTATACCTGCTTCCTGTCTGTCCCCCTGCCGGCCCGTCTGTCTGTCCCCCTGCCGGCCCGTCTGTCTCTCCTCCTCCCTGTTTGTTTGATTTTGTAAATGAACAAATCTGCCCCCCCAAAGGTCTGCCCTGCTCCTTCCCTGACTTTTCCTGAATTTTTGTATTTTACACTTGTCAGAATTTTGAATTTTGAAATCACAAAAGTATTTAGAGCCTTTGTACCTGTTTTTTTCACAAACCTATTCCCTACTTAACCCTACTTAACCCAAGACAATGTGCTGTATGAAGTTGGTGCCCAGCCAGGTGCTAATGCATCTCTCTCGCCTCACTGAATGAATGACGAATGGGCGATAATTGTGCACCTTCACAATTTTACTTAATTTAGGCCTAACTGAGTGATAAGGAGGGTGAAGAGGTTGATTTAATTTAGAAAGTGTAAGGATTAGTTTATTATGCCTATTTATCAGCAGCAAATAATTTGACCGCATGACTTGTGGGTTGATACCATAACATTTACATTTTACTTAGTAAAAATCAGCTGTTATGGGACTGTTTTATTTACTATAACTCTTTAATAATTATCACATTTATTGTAAGGGAAATAAGAACATGCTAAATGTTGCACTAGGCCTTCTGAATAATGCATATTGAGCGGGAAACAAACAATGCCAGACAACCTGATCAGCCGGGGCATCGAAACTACACCTAAAACTATACCACAACTAATTTCACACTTACTAAGAGTTAGCTTATAGACAAGATTACATTGGAAATCTGATGAGTGACAATATTAGGCCTATTTGTCAAATTGTATATGAAGAGATGGGCACATCTTGTAATTGGCCGATGCAGGGAAAGGAGCATCGCTTTATCAAATCCTCCACATGCAGGTCAAACATTGATTTCTATATAATATCTGAAAAAGCATATTCTGCACTTTTTATGACACTTACCTTTGACAATTAACTCAATTCAAGAGGTGCAGCTCATTTTTCAATTTGCACCTTTTCCAAGAATATTCGTGCTGTCCCTGCATTCAGTACATGACCACTCACGCAGCAGCGTTGCTCTGGCTACTAAGCAAAAACGAGTAACATAATAAACGGAACATTAACATGTGCTATTCTGTTGTTAATGGATGAAAGGGCGCCAGCAGCCAGAAATAAACACATAACGGTGCATGTGATTTCAGTGAAGTTTTTGTTTGCGCCAATGTCGAAACCAAGTACTTGCTCAATGGCTTTCCATTTCTGGTGAAAGATAAAACCAGGCCAACGGGTGAGAGACGGGTGTTGAAACTCGTGGAGCCTTACATACATAAAGGTAGATATAGGACCATGGACAACTTCTTCACATCAATTTCCCTGGCAGACAAGTTGATTACAAAAAAGACATGCCTTCCCGGGAATAGTGAAAAAACAAAGGCGGGAGCTGCCCCCCCCCCTGCACAAACCAACATACTGCACAAACCATGCATCCCACTGGATCTGGCATGTGAGCTTCATGAGAAGCACATGAATGCCAAGAAAGAAGCTACAGCTCCAAGCAGGCAGCAGGTCCTGCTCTCCCTCTTCCCCAAGCACCACAGCTCCCATTTGGGAAAAATAAGACCTAATGTCAAGTTGGCAGGTGCACAGGAAACAAGGCCCATGAAAACTGTTTGCAGTGCAACTGATTTGTTTGTGGGGCTTGCTCACACAAATCCCCGAAGCTGACTGTGGACCCGAAACGTAAAGAGAAGACGTGATTGATTCATGTGTAAAGGCACGGGTATTAGGGCACAATACAGTGTCTGATTCAATCAACAAATGACTGTTTTTATATCATGTCATGAATATATTTACACAAATATTTCTTTATGCAATTAATCCTTTACAATTGTTCATGCGCTGGTGCTTTTGTTCAGGAATACAGCAAATAAATTCACCTGGCTGGTTATAGTATTATTATTATTATTATCTTTTTAGTTTCTGTAAGAAGCTGTAACTGGACTTTATTAATTACTAGAACTCTATTACTAATTGAACCTATAAATAAAGTTAATCAAATGGATTCCACTGTAGTGTTTTATTGTAAGGGAAACAAAAATAGGCTATAGGCCTATGTGTTTCTAGGACTGTAGAATTATACAACACGTATCCTTGACTCTAAACAAATAACTATTGTTTTTTTATTAATATATTTATATTATTTCTTCATGCTATTAATCATTTACAATAGTGCATAAACTATTTATAAAGCTATTTATCAAACATGTTTGCACACCTTGTAGGTTGATATGTATGTGATGCATATGCTAAAGAGAACACCCAGCAACATTCTCTAGTGGGTACTGATATGCTGAAAGGCTAGCAATTCAAAACTATCTAGATCAGAATCCATCTTCCCCTTGTGCCCTAAACAATAGTCTACACTATTGTCCCCAGATGGTACTAGTTGGTCGGAACTTGGTCCCCAGATGGGTCTTCCTGTTGATGCCAAAAAAGGAGATACACATGTGTGTGTGTATACAAGTGTGTGTGTGTGTGTGTATACAAGAGTGTGTGTGTGTGTGTGTGCATGCAAGTGTGTGTGTATATACAAGTGTGTGTGTGTATATACACAAGTGTGTGTGGGTATATATATAAAAGTGTGTGTGTGTGTGTATATATACGTTTGTGTGTGTGTGTGTATACAAGTGTGTGTGTATGTGTGTGTGTGGGTATACAAGTTTGTGTGTGTATGCAAGTGTGTGTGTGTATACAGTGGGGAGAACAAGTATTTGATACACTGCCGATTTTGCAGGTTTTCCTACTTACAAAGCATGTAGAGGTCTGTAATTTTTATCATAGGTACACTTCAACTGTGAGAGACGGAATCTAAAACAAAAATCCAGAAAATCACATTGTATGATTTTTAAGTAATTAATTAGCATTTTATTGCATGACATAAGTATTTGATACATCAGAAAAGCAGAACTTAATATTTGGTACAGAAACCTTTGTTTGCAATTACAGAGATCATACGTTTCCTGTAGTTCTTGACCAGGTTTGCACACACTGCAGCAGGGATTTTGGCCCACTCCTCCATACAGACCTTCTCCAGATCCTTCAGGTTTCGGGGCTGTCGCTGGGCAATATGGACTTTCAGCTCCCTCCAAAGATTTTCTATTGGGTTCAGGTCTGGAGACTGGCTAGGCCACTCCAGGACCTTGAGATGCTTCTTACGGAGCCACTCCTTAGTTGCCCTGGCTGTGTGTTTCGGGTCGTTGTCATGCTGGAAGACCCAGCCACGACCCATCTTCAATGCTCTTACTGAGGGAAGGAGGTTGTTGGCCAAGATCTCGCGATACATGGCCCCATCCATCTTCCCCTCAATACGGTGCAGTAGTCCTGTCCCCTTTGCAGAAAAGCATCCCAAAAGAATGATGTTTCCACCTCCATGCTTCACGGTTGGGATGGTGATCTTGGGGTTGTACTCATCCTTCTTCTTCCTCCAAACACGGCGAGTGAAGTTTAGACCAAAAAGCTCTATTTTTGTCTCAACAGACCACATGACCTTCTCCCATTCCTCCTCTGGATCATCCAGATGGTCATTGGCAAACTTCAGACGGGCCTGGACATGCGCTGGCTTGAGCAGGGGGACCTTGCGTGCGCTGCAGGATTTTTATCCATGACGGCGTAGTGTGTTACTAATGGTTTTCTTTGAGACTGTGGTCCCAGCTCTCTTCAGGTCATTGACCAGGTCCTGCCGTGTAGTTCTGGCTGATCCCTCACCTTCCTCATGATCATTGATGCCCCACGAGGTGAGATCTTGCATGGAGCCCCAGACCGAGGGTGATTGACCATCATCTTGAACTTCTTCCATTTTCTAATAATTGCGCCAACAGTTGTTGCCTTCTCACCAAGCTGCTTGCCTATTGTCCTGTAGCCCATCCCAGCCTTGTGCAGGTTTACAATTTTATCCCTGATGTCCTTACACAGCTCTCTGGTCTTGGCCATTGTGGAGAGGTTGGAGTCTGTTTGATTGAGGTTGTGGACAGGTGTCTTTTATACAGGTAACGAGTTCAAACAGGTGCAGTTAATACAGGTAATGAGTGGAGAACAGGAGGGCTTCTTAAAGAAAAACTAACAGGTCTGTGAGAGCCGGAATTCTTACTGGTTGGTAGGTGATCAAATACTTATGTCATGCAATAAAATGCAAATTAATTACTTAAAAATCATACAATGTGATTTTCTGGATTTTTGTTTTAGATTCCGTCTCTCACAGTTGAAGTGTACCTATGATAAAAATTACAGACCTCTACATGCTTTGTAAGTAGGAAAACCTGCAAAATCGGCAGTGTATCAAATACTTGTTCTCCCCACTGTATATACAAGTGTGTGTGTGTGTGTATATATGCACGTGTGTGTGTGTGTGTATACAAGTGTTTGTCTGTATATACACGTATGTGTGTGTGTGTATACAAGTGTGTGTGTGTATACATGTTTGTGAGTGTATGCAAGTGTGTGTCTGTGTGTGTGTGTATATATAAAAGTGTTGTGTGTGTATACAAGTGTGTGTGTGTGTGTATGCAAGTGTGTGTGTGTGTGTGTGTGTGTGCATGCAAGTGTGTGTGTGTGTGCATGCAAGTGTGTGTGTGTGTATATACACAAGTGTGTGTGGGTATATATATAAAAGTGTGTGTGTGTGTATATATACGTTTGTGTGTGTGTGTGCATATACGTGTGTGTGTGTGTATATATACACATGTGTGTGTGTATACAAGTGTGTGTGTGTGTGTGTGTGTGCATGCAAGTGTGTGTGTACATACAAGTGTGTGTGTGTGTGTGTGTATATACACAAGTGTGTGTGGGTATATACTGTATATAAAAGTGTGTGTGTGTGTATATATACGTTTGTGTGTGTGTGTGTATATATACACGTGTGTGTATGTATACAAGTGTGTGTGTATGTGTGTGTGTGTGCGTATATACAAGTGTCTGTGTGTGTGTGTGTGTGTGTATATACGTGTGTGTGTGTGTGTGTGTGTATACAAGTGTGTATATACGTGTGTGTGTGTGTGTATACATGTGTGTGTGTGTGTGTATATACAAGTTTGTGTGTGTGAATATACAAGTGTGTGTATGTGTGTATATAAAAGTGTGTGTGTGTGTGTATACAAGTGTGTGTATGTGTGTTTATACAAGTGTGTTTGTATATACAAGTGTGTGTGTGTGTGTATACAAGTGTTTGTCTGTATATACAAGTATGTGTGTGTGTATACAAGTGTGTGTGTGTATACAAGTTTGTGTGTGTATATACAAGTGTCTGTGTGTCTGTATAAATGCAAGTGTGTGTGTTTGTGTGTGTGTATACATACATGTGTGTTTATACATACGTGTGTGTGTGTATATACATACAAGTTTGTGTGTGTAAATATGTGTGTGTGTATTTATGTGTGTGTGTGTGTGTGTGTGTATGTATACACGTGTGTGTTTGTGTTTGTGTGTATATAGACATATGTGTGTGTGTATACAAGTGTGTGTCTGTGTGTGTGTGGGTATACACGTTTGTGTGTGTATGCAAGTGTGTGTGTGTGTATATATTTTCTGTATATACACCTATGTGTGTGTATACAAGTGTGTGTGTATACAAGTGTGTGTGTGTATGCAAGTGTGTTTGTGTGTGTGTATATACAAATGTGTGTGTGTGTGTATATATACAAGTGTGTGTGTGCGTGTGTGTGTATATACAAGTGTTGTGTGTATACAAGTGTGTGTGTGTGTGTATGCAAGTGTGTGTGTGTGTATATACACAAGTGTGTGTGTGTGTATATATACGTTTGTGTGTGTGTGTGTGTGTGTGTGTATATACAAGTGTTTGTGTGTATACAAGTGTGTGTATATACAAGTGGCTGTGTGTGTGTGTGTGTATATACGTATGTGTGTGTGTGTGTCTGTGTGTATACAAGTGTGTATATACAAGTGTGTATATACGTGTGTGTGTGTGTGTGTATATATACATGTGTGTGTCTGTGTGTGTGTGTGTGTATATACAAGTTTGTGTGTGGGAAAATACAAGTGTGTGTATGTGTGTGTGTGTGTGTTTATACAAGTGTGTTTGTGTGTATACATGCAAGTGTGTGTGTGTGTATACAAGTGTGTGGGTGTGTATACAAGTGTGTGTGTGTATATACGTGTGTGTGTGTGTATACAAGTGTGTGGGTGTGTATACAAGTGTGTGTGTGTGTGTACGTATATGTGTGTGTGTGTGTGTGTATATATACAAGTGTGTGTGTGTATACATGCAAGTGTGTGTGTATACAAGTGTGTGTGTGTGTGTGTGTTTATACATGCAAGTGTGTGTGTGTGTGTGTTTATACATGCAAGTGTGTGTGTGTGTGTGTGTGTGTATACAAGTATGTGTGTGTATATACAAGTGTGTGTGTGTATACATGCAATTGTGTGTGTGTTTGTGTATACATACAGTGGGGCAAAAAAGTATTTAGTCAGCCACCAATTGTGCAAGTTCTCCCACTTAAAAAGATGAGAGAGGCCTGTAATTTTCATCATAGGTACACTTCAACTATGACAGACAAAATGAGAAAAACATTTCCAGAAAATCACATTGTAGGATTTTTAATGAATTTATTTGCAAATCCCGGTTGGATTTTTTCTCAGGTTTTTGCCTGCCATATGAGTTCTGCTATACTCACAGACATCATTCAACCAGTTTTAGAAACTTCAGAGTGTTTTCTATCCAAATCTACTAATAATATGCATATTCTAGCTTTTATGGCTTTGTAGCAGGCTATTTACTCTGGGCATGCTTTTCATCCGGACGTGAAAATACTGCCCCCTATCCCAAAGAAGTTATTAAGGAGAGTTTTATCTAAAGTTCCATGTATAATACTTGTATCTTTTATCAATGTTTATTATGAGTATTTCTGTAAATTGATGTGGCTCTCTGCAAAATCACCGGATGTTTTGGAGGCAAAACATTACTGAACATAACGCGCCAATGTAAACTAAGATTTTTGGATATAAATATGAACTGTATCGAACAAAACATACATGTATTGTGTAACATGAAGTCCTATGAGTGTCATCTGATGAAGATCATCAAAGGTTAGTGATTAATTGTATCTTTATTTCTGCTTTTTGTGACTCCTCTCTTTGGCTGGAAAAATGGCTGTGTTTTTCTGTGAATAGGTGCTGACCTAGCATAATGATATGTTGTGCTTTCGTCGTAAAGCCTTTTTAGAAATCGCACACTGTGGTGGGATTAACAACAAGTTTATCTTTAAAATGGTGTAAAATATTTGTATGTCTGAGGAATTTTAATAATGAGATTTCTGTTGTTTTGAATTTGGCACCCTGCACTTTCACTGGCTGTTGTCATATCGATTCCGTAAATGGGATCCCAGCCATAAGAAGTTAAATGGAGCCAATTTCCTCCTACAACAGGACAATGACAGAAAGCACAGCTCCAAACTATATAATAACTATCTAGGGAAGAAGCAGTCAGCTGGTATTCTGTCTATAATGGAGTGGCCAGCACAGTCAGCGGATCTCAACCCTTTTGAGCTGTTGTGGGAGCAGCTTGACCCTATGGTATGTTAGAACTGCCCATCAAGGCACTCCAACTTGTGGGAGGTGCTTCAGGAAGCATGGGCTGAAATCTCTTCAGATTACCTTAACAAATTGACAACTAGAATGCCAAAGGTCTGCAAGGCTACAAATGGAAGATTCTTTGACGAAAGCAAAGTTTGAAGGACAAATTTATTATTTAAATAAAAAATTATTATTTAGTATCTTGTCAACGTCTTGACTATATTTCCTATTCATTTTGCAACTCATTTCATGTATGTTTTCATGCATTTCTATGTGACCCCAAACTTTTGAACGTAGTGTGTGTGTGTACACACACACACACACACACACACACACACACACACACACACACACACACACACACACACACACACACACACACACACACACACACACACACACACAGTATATGCCTCAGGCCTTTGTGAATAGCTCTAAAGAAAGTTTCTATAGCTCTGCTCAGTGGGCAGCCCAGCAGGGCGTCCTCCGGGGTTATGTTCTCTACACCACCGTAGGCCCTTTAATATGAGCCAAGGCCCTTTGGAAAGGAGCCACCTGGTTAGCGTCAAATGCTAATTAATGAATTAGAGCGGATGCTTTTTAGGTTAGTGCAGCTGGAGGTCTCCTGGAGCCTCTGTGTTCATGTGGATCAACCCTCAAGAGAGAAGATATTAATAAAGTGTTAACAAGCCTGACATGATTCGGTTTTGATTTTCATGTGATATCAACATCGAAATTGCAGATTCATATGTTAGATGTAGTCTAACATACAGTAGCTGTACTGTTTTATATGTAGTGGTTCAGTATGTTACTCTTGGCAATTAATAATATGCATAATGTTTGTGTGAAAAGAGGACATGAACATTTCCGAGAAAATAATTAAAGAACACACTTGAGAATATCCTTTGCATGCAAACACAAAACCAGTTCACACTGACCCTGTGCCCAAGAACACTAAGGTAACCTGTCTAAATGACAAGTGGGTACTCGTAGCACTCACATCTGTAGCCATGAAGTGCTTTGAAAGGCTGGTCATGGCTCACATCAACACCATTATCCCAGAAACCCTAGACCCACTCCAATTTGCATAACGCCCCAACAGATCCACAGATGATGCAATCTCTATTGCACTCCACACTGCCCTTTCACACCCGGACAAAAGGAACACCTATGTGAGAATGCTATTTATTGACTACAGCTCAGCGTTCAACACCATAGTGTCATCAAAGCTCATCACTAAGCTAAGGACCCTGGGACTAAACACCTTCTGTAACCGAATCCTGAACTTCCTGACGGGCCGCCCCCAGGTAGTAAGGGTAGGTACCACACCCGCAATGCTGATCCTGAACACAGGGGCCCCTCGGGTGCATGCTCAGTCCCCTCTTGTACTCCCTGTTCACTCATGACTGCATGGCCAGGCACGACTCCAACACCATTATTACGTTTACAGATGACACAACAGTGGAGGGCCTGATCACCGACAACGACGAGACAGCCTATAGGAGGAGGTCAGAGACCTGGCCGTGTGGTGCCAGGACAACAACCTCTCCGTCAACGTTATCAAGACAAAGGAGATGATTGTGGACTACAGGAAAAGGAGGATCGAGCACACCCCCATTCTCATCGACGGGGCTGTAGTGGAGCAGGTTGAGAGTTATTATCCTTGGTGTCCACATCACCAACAAACTAACATGGTCCAAGCACACCAAGACAGTCGTGAAGAGGGCAAAACCTATTCCCCCTGAGGAGACTGAAAATATTTGGCATGTGTCCTTAGATCCTCAAAAGGTTCTACCTGACTGGTTGCATCACTGCCTGGTATGGCAACTGCTTGGCCTCCGACAGCAAGGCACTACATCACTGGGGCCAAGCTTCCTGACATCCAGGACCTCTATACCAAGCGATGTCAGAGGAAGGCCCTAAAAATTGTCAAAGTCTCCAGCCACCCTAGTCATAGACTGTTCTCTCTGCTACCGCACGGCAAGATGTACCGGAACGCCAAGTCTCGGTCCAAGAGGCTTCTAAACAGCTTCTATCCCCAAGCCATAAGACTCCTAAACATCTAATCAAATGGCTTACGCTGCTGCTACTCTGTGTTTATTATCTATGCATAGTCACTTTAATAACTCTACCTACATGTACATATTACCTCGACTAACCGGTGCCCCCGCACATTGACTCTGTACCGGTACCCCCTGTATAAAGCCTCATTATTGTTATTTTACTGCTGCTCTTCAATTATTTGTTACTTTTATATTTTTTGTGTTATTTTTCTTAACTGCATTGTTGGTTAAGGGCTTGCAAAGTAATCATTTCACTGTAAGGTCTACACCTGTTGTGTTCGGTGATGTGACAAAACATTTGATTTGAAGAAAAAAGTAGTACTCAAAAATAATATTCTTTGCATATGTGTGCTAATATTTTTTACATTTGCCAGGCACAGCTCTTTCAATGTCAGAGGAGTCACACATATTTTCATTTACGAGCTGCATGGAAGTTTAATTTATTTTCCATTAAATGTTTCCAACATCTAGGTGCCAGTGTGCTTTGACACATTTATATTCCCATTTAGCTCCTCCTAGCCTCACAATATTTCATCTCTTTAGAAAAGGCAAATAAAGCTCATTTGCACTCCCCACTAAAATTCACAAAATGTTTCCGCTGCCAAAATGACACTGGCTTTCAAACGACAAAGTGCTCCCCCGCTAAGGTGCATCATTGTCAGAGTAATATTGTCTCCTGTCGTGCTTTAGGTCAACATGCTGCCTCTATAAGGCACTTTTAATCGGAGGATGGAATCATTGTAAAGGCTGAGCAACAATGAGTCCGTCCTCCTATTTCTCCCTCAGCTATGGCTCCTCTCTATATAACCCTGTGTGATGGACCAGCAGAGACCTTTCCTGTAGACTACCTCAACCCTTGACCTACGTACAGTGGGGAGAACAAGTATTTGATACACTGCCGATTTTGCAGGTTTTCCTACTTACAAAGCATGTAGAGGTCTGTAATTTTTATCATAGTTACACTTCAACTGTGAGAGACGGAATCTAAAACAAATATCCAGAAAATCACATTGTATGATTTTTAAGTAATTAATTTGCATTTTATTGCATGACATAAGTATTTGATCACCTACCAACCAGTAAGAATTCCGGCTCTCACAGACCTGTTCGTTTTTCTTTAAGAAGCCCTCCTGTTCTCCACTCATTACCTGTATTAACTGCACCTGTTTGAACTCGATACCTATATAAAAGACACCTGTCCACACACTCAATCAAACAGACTCCAACCTCTCCACAATGGCCAAGACCAGAGAGCTGTGTAAGGACATCAGGGATAAAATTGTAGACCTGCACAAGGCTAGGATGGACTACAGGACAATAGGCAAGCAGCTTGGTGAGAAGGCAACAACTGTTGGCGCAATTATTAGAA
The DNA here is from genome assembly GCF_045679555.1 of Salvelinus alpinus. Lineage (NCBI taxonomy): Eukaryota > Metazoa > Chordata > Actinopteri > Salmoniformes > Salmonidae > Salvelinus > Salvelinus alpinus. The sequence goes on from NC_092122.1 coordinate 1,251,192, forward strand.
AATGGAAGAAGTTCAAGATGACGGTCAATCACCCTTGGTCTGGGGCTCCATGCAAGATCTCACCTCGTGGGGCATCAATGATCATGAGGAAGGTGAGGGATCAGCCCAGAACTACACGGCAGGATCTGGTCAATGACCTGAAGAGAGCTGGGACCACAGTCTCAAAGAAAACCATTAGTAACACACTACGCCGTCATGGATTAAAATCCTGCAGCGCACGCAAGGTCCCCCTGCTCAAGCCAGCGCATGTCCAGGCCCTTCTGAAGTTTGCCAATGACCATCTGGATGATCCAGAGGAGGAATGGGAGAAGGTCATGTGGTCTGATGAGACAAAAATATAGCTTTTTGGTCTAAACTCCACTCGCCGTGTTTGGAGGAAAAAGAAGGATGAGTACAACCCCAAGAACACCATCTCAACCGTGAAGCATGGAGGTGGAAACATCATTCTTTGGGGATGCTTTTCTGCAAAGGGGACAGGGCGAATGCACCGTATTGAGGGGAGGATGGATGGGGCCATGTATCGCGAGATCTTGGCCAACAACCTCCTTCCCTCAGTAAGAGCATTGAAGATGGGTCGTGGCTGGGTCTTCCAGCATGACAACGACCCGAAACACACAGCCAGGGCAACTAAGGAGTGGCTCCGTAAGAAGCATCTCAAGGTCCTGGAGTGGCCTAGCCAGTCTCCAGACCTGAACCCAATAGAAAATCTTTGGAGGGAGCTGAAAGTCCGTATTGCCCAGCGACAGCCCCCAAACCTGAAGGATCTGGAGAAGGTCTGTATGGAGGAGTGGGCCAAAATCCCTGCTGCAGTGTGTGCAAACCTGGTCAAGAACTACAGGAAATGTATGATCTCTGTAATTGCAAACAAAGGTTTCTATACCAAATATTAAGTTCTGCTTTTCTGATGTATCAAATACTTATTTCATGCAATAAAATGCAAATTAATTACTTAAAAATCATACAATGTGATTTTCTGGATATTTGTTTTAGATTCTGTCTCTCACAGTTGAAGTGTACCTATGATAAAAATTACAGACCTCTACATGCTTTGTAAGTAGGAAAACCTGCAAAATCGGCAGTGTATCAAATACTTGTTCTCCCCACTGTATGTGTCTGCTCTGCTCTACCATATTCACGCCTACAACAGATTCTGGACTCTTAACCTGTGGCCTTGGCGAAATGGCCAGCAGAATGGGTGGGAGAGAGAGTGTTTGGAATGGACTCCAACGGGAGGCGAAGATCTCTGAGTCATTTGAAGGTAGGGAGGGAGAGATTGAGAGTTAGAACAGATTCTCCAGGCCAACCATTTTGTATTCTGCCCCTGCCTCTTGTCCTATCCACACAAACGCATGCACGCTCCATCCCCACCCACCCACACACACACTGTGGTTCGGTCCAGGATGCTTTCTGCCTAGGAGTGGTTTTGTCACATCCTGAGGCACGTGAATCTCCTGGATTCTCCCATCGGCTCCTTGCAGACAGCCGGTGGGCATCAATCTCTGGGCTGTCGGCGTTGGCTGGGGCCCAGCCCGTTTACCAGACCAATTACAGGAGAGGGTGAGAGAATGTGTCATGCATTCTCACACGAAGAGAGGGGAGTGGTGGATCTGTCTAAGGAGTGGTTGGTCTGAGGAGAGGATGGTGTAGAGGAAAGTGGAGAGGAAGGGAGGGGGAGGACAATGAGAGGAGTGGAGGAGAAGATGAGAGGAGAGCCCAGGGCCTCTGTTCTCAGCAGTATAAAAGGCATTGATTGCCTACACAAGGGGTGTCAAACTCATTTAAATCAAATCAAATGTTATGTCACATGCGCCGAAAACAATAGGTGTGGACCTTACCGTGAAATGCTCACTTACAAGGCCTTAACCAACAATGCAGTTCAAGAAATGGAGTTAAGAAAATATTTACTAAATAAACTAAAGTTAAAAAAAATCTAATCAAATCAAAAAGTAACAAGAAAATTACATAACAATAGCGAGGCTATATACAGGGGGTACCGGTACAGAGTCAATGTGCGGGGGTACAGGTTAGTTGGGGTAATTTGTGAAGTGACTATGCATAGATAATAAACAGCGAGTAGAAGCAGTGTAAAAACAAAGGGGGGGTTCAATGTAAATAGTCCGTGTGGCCATTTAATTAATTGCTCAGCAGTCTTATAGCTTAGGGGAAGAAGCTGTTAAGGAGCCTTTTGGTCCTAGACTTGGCGCTTCGGTACCGCTTGCCGTGCGTTAGCAGAGAAAACAGTCTATGACTTGAGTGACTGGAGTCTTTGACAATTTTTTGGGCCTTCGTCTGTCACCGCCTAGTGTATAGGTCCTGGATGTCAGGAAGCTTGGCCCCAACACTACAAATAATGTGGCAATTGAGCAAGTTGAGATGACAAAACTGCTTGGAGTAACACTCGATTGTAACTGTCATGGTCAAAACATATTGATGCAGTAGTAGCTAAGATGGGGAGAAGTCTGTCTATAATAAAGCAATGCTCTGCCTTCTTAACTTCTTGTGAATAGGGGGCGCTGTTTTCACTTTGGGAAAAAATCGTGCCCAATTTAAACGGCCTCGTACTCTATTCTAGATCATACAATATGCATATTATTATTACTATTGGATAGAAAACACTCTCAAGTTTCTAAAACTGTTTGAATTATATCTGTGAGTAAAACAGAACTCATTTGGCAGCAAACTTCCAGACAGGAAGTGAAAAATCTGAAAACGAGGCTCTGTTTCAGGGCCTGCCTATTGAATTGCCTTATATTTATGGATATGCATGCACTGCATACGCCTTCCACTAGATGTCAACAGGCAGTGGAAGGTGGAATGGGGTGTCTAGCTTGATCTGAGGTCGAACAAGAGCTTTTGGAATGACGTGACCACTATTTCCTTTCTCTACCTAGGCGCGGGAAGCACCTCCATATTGTCTTATGACAAGCGTTCGGTATACACGGCTAATATCTCCGGCTATGATTTTATTTGATACATGTGATAATAACATCGTAAAGTATGTTTTTTCAACCGAGTTTTATCAGATTATTTAACGTTTATTGGGACTTTTGGAGTTTTCCTTTCTCTGCGTCGAGAGAAATTGGGAACGTCATCAACATTGGCTAGCATTGTGGCACGAATTCGACAGGAGAAAAGGACATTCTAAAACCAAACAACGATTTATTCTTGACCAAGGACTCCTTGTACAAGATTCTGATGGAAGCTCAGCAAAAGTAAGAACAATTTATGATGTTATTTCGTATTTCTGTGTAAAATGTTGAGTCCTATTATCCGCCGTTTTGGCGGGCGCTGTCTCGCTATAACGTAAGCTGTTTGTTATGGTAAAGTTATTTTTAAAAATCTAACACGGCGGTTGCATGAAGAACCAGTGTATCTTTCATTTGCTGTCCAACATGTATTTTTTAGTAAAGTTTATGATGAGTTCTTTGGTCAGATTAGGTGAGTGTCCAAAATAGCTCCAGACATTCTGGTGAATCGATGCTACATATTCACAATGTATAACCACGGTTTGCAGCTCTAAATATGCACATTTTCGAACAAAACATAAGTGTATTGTATAACCTGATGTTATAAGACTGTCATCTGATGAAGTTGGTCAAGGTTAGTGATTCATTTTATATCTATTGCTGGTTTTTGCGACCGCTACCTTTTGCTGCTAATAAATGCATTTGTGTGTTTGGCTATTGTGGTAAGCTAATATAATGCTATATTGTGTTTTCGCTGTAAAACACTTAAAAAATCGGAAATATTGGCTGGATTCACAAGATGTTTATCTTTCATTTGCTGTACACCATGTATTTTTCATAAATGTTTTATGATGAGTATTTAGGTATTTCACGTTGCTCTCTGTAATTATTCTGGCTGCTTTGGTGATATTTTTGATGGTAGCTGCAATGTAAAACTATGATTTATACCTCAAATATGCACATTTTCGAACAAAACATACATTTATTGTATAACATGTTATAAGACTGTCATCTGATGAAGTTGTTTCTTGGTTAGTGACTAATTATATCTCTATTTGTCGGTTTTGTGATAGCTACCTATGCGGTAGAAAAATTGTGAAAATATGCGGTCTTTTGCTATTGTGGTTAGCTAATGGAAATACATATTGTGTTTTCGCTGTAAAACATTTTAAAAATCGGAAATGATGGCTGGATTCACAATATGTTTATCTTTCATTTGCTGTATTGGACTTGTGATTTCATGAAAATTATATTATATGATATCCCTGTCGCGTTAGGCTAGGCTATGCTAGTCAGCTTTTTTGATGAGGAGGATCCCGGATCCGGGAGAGAGAAGCGGTAGAGGTTTTAACAACACTATCAACAAGGCAGGTCCTACAGGCCCTAGTTTTGTCGCACCTTGACTACTGTTCAGTCGTGTGGTCAGGTGCCACAAAAAAGGACTTAGGAAAATTGCAATTTGCTCAGAACAGCCCTTGGATGTACACAGAGAGCTAATATTAGTAATATGCTATCAATCTCTCCTGGCTGAAAGTTTAGGAGAGATTGACTTCATTACTACTTTTATTTATGAGAGGTATTGACATGTTGAATGCACCGAGATGTCTGTCTCAACTACTGGCACACAGCTTGGACACCCATGCATACCCCACAAGACATGCCACAAGAGGTCCCTTCACAGTCCCCAAGTCCAGAACAGACTATGGGAGGCACACAGTACTACATAGAGCCGTGACTACATGGAACTCTATTCCACATCAAGTAACTGATGCAAGCAGTAAAATACAGATTAAAAAAACTGATACAAATACACCTTCTTTGGGATAGGGGGCAGTATTTTCACATCCGGATGAAAAGCATGCCCAGAGTAAACGGCCTGCGACAAAGCCATAAAAGCTAGAATATGCATATTATTAGTATATTTTGATAGAAAACACTCTGGAGTTTCTAAAACTGTTTGAATGATGTCTGTGAGTATAACATAACTCATATGGCAGGCAAAAACCTGATAAAAAATACAACCAGGAAGTGGGAAATCTGAGGTTGGTCGATTTTCAACTCAGCTCCTATTGAAGATACATTGGGATATTGGTAATGTTGCACTTCCTAAGGCTTCCACTAGATGTCAACAGTCGTTAGAACCTTGGCTGATGCCTCTACTGTGAAGTGAGGTCGAAGGAGAGAGGAATGAGTAAGGTCTATCATGACCTGAACATGCCCTGACCATGCGCGTTCACGTGAGAGCGAGCTCTGTTCGATTGCACTTCTGAAGACAAAGGAATACTCCGGTTGGAACATTATTGAAGAATTATGTTAAAAACATCCTAAAGATTGATTCAAAACTTCGTTTGTCATGTTTTTACAGACTGTAATATAACTTTTTTAACTTTTCGTCCGTACTTTCCGCTGGACTTGTCCGCGCGTCGTGAGTTTGGAAAGTGTACTGAACGCTAAAACAACAAGGAGGAATTTGGACATAAATGGACATTATCGAACTAAACAAACATTTATTGTGGAACTGGGATTCCTGGGAGTGCATTCTGATGAAGATCATCAAAGGTAAGTGAATGTTGATAATGTTACTTCTGACTTCTGTTGACTGCATAATATGGCGGCTATATTTGTGTCTTATTATTGCATGGGTTGCTTTTTTCGTAAAGCTTTTTTGAAATCTGACACAGCGGTTGCATTAAGGAGAAGTGCATCTAAAAATCCATGCATAACAGTTGTATCTTTTAGCAATGTTTATTATGAGTATTCCTGTAAATTGATTTGGCTCTCTGCAAAATCAAAGGATGTTTTGGAACTTCTGAACGTAAAGCGCCAATGTAAACTCTGTTTTTGGATATAAATATGAACTTTACCGAACCAAAACATACAAGTATTGTGTAACATAAAGTCCTATTGGTGTCATCTGATGAAGATCAAAGGTTAGTGATTAATTTTATCTCTATTTCTGCTTTTTGTGAATCCTCTCTTTGGCTGGAAAAATGGCTGTGTTATTCTATGAATAGGCACTCACCTAACATAATCGTTTGGTTTGCTTTCGTCGTAAAGCCTTTTTGAAATCGAACACTGTGGCTGGATTTACAACAAGTGTATCTTTAAAATGGTGTAAAATACATGTATGTTTAAGGAATTTTAATTATGGGATTTCTGTTATTTTGAATTTGGCGCCCTGCAGTTTCACTGGCTGTTGAAGAGGTGGGACGCTACCGTCTCACGTAGCCTAGAGAGGTTATGGAACAGCGGGGACTGTGAAGCAACACAAACATTGGCATAGACAAATGCATACACACACACACACACGGATTTAGTGCAGTAGATAAGTGGTAGTGGTGGAGTAGGGGTCTAAGGGCACACAGTGTGTTGTGAAATCTGTGAATGAATTGTAATGTTTTTAAAATTGTATGAACTGCCTTAAAATACAGGGGGTGCTGTTTCCACTTTGGAAAATATCGTCTCCAAATTAAACTGCCTCATACTCAATTCTTGCTCGTACAATATGCATATTAATATTACTATTGGATAGAATACAATCTCTAGTTTCTAAAACCGTTTGAATTATGTCTGTGGGTGAACCAGAACTCTTTCTACAGCGAAACCCATGACAGGACATGCGAAGCTCTGAAAAATAGTCTCTGATCTCGGATCAGTTTTAAGCTCTGTGTATGCCCTATGGATCGAAATGAACTGCACCCGCCTTCCCCTGGATGTCAGTAACCAATGAGAAGTGGAATGGTGTCTCTAGGTGGTTCTCAGAGGTTATAAAAGGGAATGGAGTGAGATGACCCATCTTTTTGACGCTCGCCAGGACGCAAGGGAGGACATCAGAATCGCATGCTCAAAAGCTCTCGTTATTGATCAAAGATCTATCCTTCTGTGATTTAATTCGATATAGGTGTTAGAAACATCATAACGAAGTTATTTGAAACCGATTTATATCAGTTTATGCGAGTATATTGTTATTTTTCTGAATTTCCTTAGTATTGCGTTTGACGATTTGGGCATGTGTGTGCCGAGTAGCTATCGTTAGCTGCTAGTTCTGAAGTTGAGGAGGTCGTTTTACAACAAAGCAACGATACTTTTGGACAAAGGACACATTGCCCAAGATACTGATGGAAGCTCGTCCAAAAGTAAGAGTTATTTATGATTTTATTCCGTATTTATGTGGAAAAATTTAAACGCAGTTGTCGGCCATTTTTTGCGGCACTAGTCTGGCTGTAACTCACAATGTATGTCTTGTAACGTTAATTTTAAAAATCTAAATCAGCGGTTGCATTAATAACCAATGCATCTTTCATTAGCTGTCCAACCTGTATTTTTTTAGTCAATCTAATCGATAAATAATCGTAATCATAGGTGCCTTTCCAAGATGGCGCCGGCCCGAATGCATGCCATGTTTTGACAGATTACATAGCATAACCAAGATTTGTGATGCTAAATATGCACATTTTCGAACAAACTCTATATGCATTGTGTAATATGATGTTACAGGACTGTCATCTGAAGAATTCTGAGAAGGTTAGTGAAAAAATTAATATATAACGTTATAACGTTATCGCCCCCTTTGCCTTGATTTAATGCTGGGGTGATGTTAGCTCATGTGGTATGCTAATATAACGATATATTGTGTTTTCGCTGTAAAACACTTAGAAAATCTGAAATATTTTCTGGATTCACAAGATCTGTGTCTTTCGATTGCTGTAGGCTGTGTATTTTTCAGAAATGTTTTAGGATGAGTATTTTGGTAATTGACGTCGGTCTCTGTAATTATTCCGGCTGCTTCCAACGCTATTTCAGATTGCAGCTGCAATGTACAACTGTGATTTATACCTGAAAAATGCACATTTTTCTAAAAAAACATATCCTATACCATAAATATGTTATCAGACTGTCATCTTATGAAGTTGTTTCTTGGTTAGTGGCTATATATATCTTTATTTAGTCGAATTAGTGATAGCTACTGATGCAGGAAAAAAATGGTGGAGAAAAAAAGTTGTGTCTTTTGCTATCGTGGTATGCTAATATAACGATATATTGTGTCTTCCCTGTAAAACACTTAGAAAATCTGAAATATTGTCTGGATTCACAAGATCTGTGTCTTTCGATTGCTGTATGCTGTGTATTTTTCAGAAATGTTTTAGGATGAGTATTTTGGTAATTGACGTCGGTCTCTGTAATTATTCTGGCTGCTTCCAACGCTATTTCAGATTGCAGCTGCAATGTACAACTGTGATTTATACCTGAAAAATGCACATTTTTCTAAAAAAACATATCCTATACCATAAATATGTTATCAGACTGTCATCTTATGAAGTTGTTTCTTGGTTAGTGGCTATATATATCTTTATTTAGTCGAATTAGTGATAGCTACTGATGCAGGAAAAAAATGGTGGAGTAAAAAAAGTTGTGTCTTTTGCTAACGTGGTTAGCTAATAGATTTACATATTGTGTCTTCCCTGTAAAACATTTTAAAAATCAGAAATGATGGCTGGATTCACAAGATCTGTATCTTTCATCTGGTGTCTTGGACTTGTGATTTAATGATATTTAGATGCTTGTATTTACTTGTGACGCTATGCTAGGCTATGCTAGTCAGCTTTTTTACTGTGGGGGGTGCTCCCGGATCCGGGTTTGGTAGCAAGTAGAAGTTAATTTTGCTGGACCCCAGGAAGAGTAGCTGCTTATGGGATCCATAATAATAAAAAAAATACCCTCTGTAGCGATGCCGAGCAGTTGCCATACCAGGCGGTGATGCAATTGGTCAGGATGCTCTCGATGGTATAGCTGTAGAACTTTCTGAGGATCTGGGGACCCATGCCTGTTACGCACGCCTCTAAGAAGAGAGAACACAACACCCTGCTACAACTCAACTCTCCGTGAAGTGAAAGAGTTATGGGACTGTAGGTGCGAGTAAGGATGACAAAAGGCAGAGAAGTTACCGTTTACTAGGAATTTATTCCTTCACACGGTAATATGGGGAAAAGAGGCTGGACGGAACCAAAGCAAAGAAAGTAAATATCAAAGCCCCCCTCTCCTACTTTACCTGCCTACCCACTACTTACCTAACTTAGCACCACCTGGTGCGCTAACCAAAATACAGGGGGTGGTCCGCCCAGGTCTTACCTAGTGTGCCTAGACAGTGAATATACTACGGGTATATGTATGCCCACAGGCCTCTTGCCTAAGTACTCCCTAGGTGCCTTCCCCTTTCCCCCTGGGAACAAATGAAACAGAATATTAAACAATTTCACAAACAAACTGAGAATCACAGGACATCAAATAAGCTCTATCTGACTGAGCACCAAACTAACACAGAACATACCAAAGCTGCTCCCAGCAACAACTAACACAGTAAATAACCCACAGCCATCAGCCTCCTCTCTCAGCAATCATCTCAGGATATACAATCAATCTCTCTATATCACAATCATTCTCTCTCTATATCACAACCCATCTCTCCTCTGAGCAACAGAACATTGGCTTACATAGCTTCAGAAGGAATCTAATTGAAGACAGCTAAGTCCTGACGAGGGGGCGGGGTCAGCTCTCCAATCATCAATTCGGGGCCGACCAATCAGCTGCTTGGGGAGAATTTCAGGAAGCCATTTCCTGAAAACACACACTCAAATACAAACTACAACACACAGAAACTGGGGAACGCAAATATTTCAAGTCTATTGAGGGGGAAAGTGCGTTGTCGTGCCCTCTTCACAACTGTCTTGGTGTGTTTGGACCATGATAGATCGTTGGTGATGTGGACAACAAGGAACTTGAAACTCTAGAACTTTTTTGTCTTGCTCGCATTGAGGGAGAAGTTGTTGTCCTGGCACCACACTGCCAGGTCTCTGTCCTTCTCCTTATAGGCTGTCTCATCGTTGTCGGTGATCAGGCCTACCCCTGTTGTGTCGTCAGCAAACTTATTGATGGTGTTGGAGTCGTGCTTGTCCACTCAGTCTTGGGTGAACAGGGAGTACAGGAGGTGACTAGGCACGCACACCTGAGGGGTCCCAGTGTTGAGGATCAGCGTGGCAGATGTGTGGTTGTTGCTTACCCTCACCACCAGGGGATTCAGGATCCAGTTGAAGAGGGAGGTGTTTAGTCCCAGTGTCTTTGCATAGTGTTGAGCTTTGTGGGCACTATGGTGTTGAACAGCATTCTCAAATAGGTGTTCCGATTGAGATTACATCATCTGTGGATCTGTTGGGGCGGTATGTGAATTGGAGTGGGTTTAGGGTTTCCGACATGATGGTTTTGATGTGAGCCATGACCAGCTTTTCAATTGGACCCCCGGAAGAGTAGCAGCTAACGGCAGCAGCTAATGGGGATCCTTAATAAATATAGATGAACTTCATGGCAACCGACGTGAGTGCTACGGGCCGGTAATCATTTAGGCAGGTTACCTTCGCCTTCTTGGGCACAGCGACTATGGTGGTCTGTTTGAAACATGTAGGTATTACAGACTCGGTCAGGGAGAGGTTGAAAATGTCAGTGCAGACACTTGCCAGTTTGTCCGCGTGTCCTGGTAATCTGTCTGGCCCCACGGCTTTGTGAATGTTGACCTGTTTAAAGGTCTTGCTCACATTGGCTATGGACAGCGTGATCAGAGTCGTCCAGAACAGTTGGTGCTCTAATGCATGCTTCAGTATTGCTTGCCTCGAAGTGAGCAGAAAAAAGCATTTAGCTCGTCTGGTAGAATGTATAGGCAGACGCTTTGCCTGTATAGGCTGACGCTTTGCCTGTTCGATGGTTCGTCTGAGGGCGTAGCGGGACGTCTTTTAACTTTTACTTGGTACTCATCCCGGATCCGGGAGCACCCCCCACAGTAAAAAAGCTGACTAGCATAGCCTAGCATAGCGTCACAAGTAAATACTAGCATCTAAATATCATTAAATCACAAGTCCAAGACACCAGATGAAAGATACACATCTTGTGAATCCAGCCATCATTTCTGATTTTTAAAATGTTTTACAGGGAAGACACAATATGTAAATCTATTAGCTAACCACGTTAGCAAAAGACACCACTTTTTTTTACTCCATCATTTTTTTCCTGCATCAGTAGCTATCACAAATTCGACCAAATAAAGATATAAATAGCCACTAACCAAGAAACAACTTCATCAGATGACAGTCTGATAACATATTTATTGTATAGCATATGTTTTGTTAGAAAAATGTGCATATTTCAGGTATAAATCATAGTTTACCATTGCAGCCACCATCACAACTCTCACCGAAGCGACTAGAATAACTACAGAGAGCAACGTGTATTACCTAATTACTCATCATAAAACATTTCTTAAAAATACACAGCGTACAGCAATTGAAAGACACAGATCTTGTGAATCCAGACAATATTTCAGATTTTCTAAGTGTTTTACAGCGAAAACACAATATAACGTTATATTAGCTTACCACAATAGCAAACATCACAACAGCATTGATTCAAGCAAAAACATAGCGAAAAGTATAAGCCACCAAAAGATATTAATTTTTTCACTAACCTTCTCAGAATTCTTCAGATGACAGTCCTATAACGGTCCCGTGTGGCTCAGTTGGTAGAGCATGGCGCTTGCAACGCCAGGGTTGTGGGTTCATTCCCCACGGGGGGACCAGGATGAATATGTATGAACTTTCCAATTTGTAAGTCGCTCTGGATAAGAGCGTCTGCTAAATGACTTATATGTAAAATGTAAATGTAATATTACACAATGCATATAGAGTTTGTTCGAAAATGTGCATATTTAGCGGCACAAATCGTGGTTATACAATGAGAATAGTGGCCAAAACTTAGAGCAATCTGTCCGGCGCCATCTTGGAGAAGCACCTATTCTAATCGAAAACTATTCATAAACTTGACTAAAAAATACAAGTTGGACAGCAAATGAAAGATAAATTAGTTCTTAATGCAATCGCTGTGTTAGATTTTTTTAATTAACGTTACTGCGCAATACAGCGTGCGCTAAAGCGAGACCTGTTAGGATTTATGTTTATGCATAATAGCCTGTTAGCATATTGGTTGAAGAGGAATATTGTTTTGTTACACACATACACACACCCCCCCCCCCCACAGTATAGTTTGTGTAGGTGTAAGGACTGACCAACACAGGCCATAAAAGTTGTGGACAGTCTGGAGAGGGGAGGGGTGCATCTCTCTAGACCAACCAGGAGGTTAGAATACTGGACAATACCATATTAGGAACTGTTTTAGTGTAGAATCGACAGACCCAAGACGGATCCAATCTACCCAGCAACCAGATGTGGACCAAGGGACGCGCCAAGGGGCTTGGACAAAGGGCCATTAAAGGGGGGCAAAGTCTGAACCAGGCCCAGCCTCTACTGTGATAGGCTAACAGACGCGTTGAAACGACGTCATCACGGTATAAGAACAACTGTTTACGTACTTCTTGCCAGTTCTCTGATCTACCCTGCGCGGAGATCCAGTGAACCCGTATATACATTGCATTTGCCATTTATCGTTTGAGTTTAATTAAAATACTTAAACTATATTCGGTGACTATGAATCACATTTTGTCCTGATGCCAGATTTGAACTGACGCAAATCTCTTTCAGACCGCACCATAATTCATGGCGGAATTATTATTTGACATTTGTCAACATAAGTACGAATTAACAGCATAAAGACTGCTTACAATTAGCTGAGCTTCCATCAGAATCTTGGGCAAGGTGTCCTTTCTCCAGAACAATCGTCTTTGGGTTGAAAGATGTCCTCTTGTCCTGTCGAAATAGCCGCTAACGTTAGTCACCCACTGGAGAGGTGTCCAACTCGTGAAAGCGAATCACAAAGAAATCCAGGAAAATCGCAATAAACTGCTATAAACTGCTATAAGTCGGTTTAAATTAACTACCTTATGAAGTTTTTAAGACAAAAAACTAATTAAATCAGAGCCGGAGATAAAGAACTGCTAAACCGAAAGCTTTTGAAGAAGCCATGCCGATGTCCTTCATGCGTCAGGCGCCCGGTCGAAAAGGTCGATACTTCCGTTCCAAGAGGTTTTATACTCCCCCAGATGGTGCTATCCGCTCCATTCAAAGTCTCACCGCTTACTGACATCTAGGGGAAGGCGTATGCAGTGCATGTAGCCCCATACCTTATAAGGGAATTTATAAACCGACCCTGGAACAGAGACCTCAATTTCAGAAATCTCACTTCTTGACAGGAAGTGAGCTGCAGAATGACTTCTGTTTCACTCAGAGAAATAATTCAAACGGTTTTAGAAACTAGAGAGTGTTTTCTATCCAATAGTAATAATAATATGCATATTGTACGAGCAAGAATTGAGTACGAGGCAGTTTAATTTGGGAACGCTAAATGTCGAAGTTGAAACAGCACCCCCTGTAGTGACAAGATTAAGCATCCGGATTAGTGTCCCGGATTAGTGCCCCTTGAAAGCTGCAGTTCTAGCCTTCAGCTCGTTGTGGATGTTGCCAGTAATCCATGGCTTCTGGTTGGGATATGTCCGTATGGTCACTGTGGGGACGACGTCATCGATTCACTTATTGTTGAAGCTGGTGACTGAGGTGGTGTACTCCTCAATGCCATTTTATGAATCGCGGAACATATTCCTGTCTGTGCTAGCAAAACAGTCCTGTAGCTTAGCATATGCGTCGTCTGACCACTTCCGTATTGAGGGACTCACTGGTACTCCCTGCTTTAGCTTTTGCTTGTAAGCAGGAATCAGAAGGATAGAATTATGGTCAGATTTTCCAAATGGAGGGCGAGGGAGAGCTTTGTATGCAGAGTAAAGGTGGTGTAGAGTTGCTTTTCCTCTGGTTGCACATGTGACTTGCTGGAGAAATTAGATAAAACAGATTTAAGATGGTCTGCATTAACTTCTCTGGGATAGATAGCGTCCCACTTGGCCAAAATCCAGAAAAAATGTAGCGCGCCAAATTCAAATATATTACTATAAAAATCAATCTTTCATGAAATCACACATGAAAGACACCAAATTAAAGCTACACATGTTGTGAATCCAGCCAACATGTCTGATTTCAAAAAGGATTTACGGGGAAAGCACACCAAACAATTATGTTAGCTCAGTACATAGCCACAGAAAAACACAGCAATTTTCCCAGCAAAAGAAAGTAGTCACAAAAAGCAGAAATAGAGATAAACTTAACTTCTTGCAACTATAGGGGGTGCTGTTCCGCATTAGCATATTTGGGTCTCCAAATTAAACTGCCTCGTGCTAAATTCTTGATCGTACAATATGCATATTATTGTTATTATTGGATAGAAAACACCTTCTAGTTTCTATAGAAGTTGGAATTTTGTCTCTGAGTGGTACAGAACAATTTCTACAGCACTTTTCATGACAGGGTTCAGATTTCAGAAATTTTTACCTCTGATCTGGAGTCTGTTTTTAAGGCGACAGTGAATGCTATGAAGAAACCGACACTGCCTACGTCTTCCTCTGGGTGTCTGTACGTCATCACGTTTTCAATGAACTCGATGGGACATTCACAGCCATTATAAATGACCAAAATGTATAGAGACCGCCCTTTCTCGTCGTGCGCCTGAAGCGTGAAGGCCATCGGACTTGCCTCGTTCCAAATCGTTTTTTAGAGAGTGATATTTCTCCGGTCATGTTTTCAGTCGTTATAGTTGTTAAAAACATCATAATGTAGTTAATTTGAACCGTTTTATAGCAATTTATATCCGTTTAGTGCGATTCTGAGGAATTTATTTGTCGTGCACTTTCTAGCTTTGGGAACGTTTCGGGGTGTCGGTCGTTGGTGGTGGACATTTCGAAGGACAGAGGACATCTATCGACCAAAAGACGTTTATAACATAGAAAGGATACATTGCCCAAGAATATGATGGAAGAACAGCTCAAAGTAAGCAATATTTAATATGATAAACCGTGTTTCTGTCGAAATATTTTAAACGCATATTTCGCCATTTTGTTTGGTATAGCTTCACCTGGCGAACCCTGTATTGAAAAGTAAGGATAATTTTAAAAATGTAAATCAGCGGTTGCATTAAGAACTAATTTGTCTTTCGATTCCTGTCTACCCTGTATTTTTTAGTCAAGTATATGATTAGCTTTCAATTAAACTAGATCACTCTGATAGATGACGTCAGACATATTGAGGCTTGATTTCCTAGTATTTTTATTGTGTAACCACGGTTTTGTATGGCTAAATATGCACCTTTTCGAACAAACTGTATATGTATGTTGTAAAATGATGTTACAGGAGTGTCATCGGAAGAATTCTGAGAAGGTTAGTGAAAAAATTAATATCTTTTGGCGGTGATTACGTTATAGCGCTCTTTGGCTGGAATCGATGCTCTGGTAACGTTTGCACATGTAGTATGCTAACTTATCGATTTATTGTGTTTTCGCTGAAAAACGCTTAGAAAATCTGAAATATGGTCTGAAATCACAAGAACTGGGTCTTTCCATTGCTATGCTTTGTCTATTTTTATGAAATGTTTTATGATGAGTAAATTGGTCATACACGTTGCTCTATCTAGTAATTCTAGTGGATTTGTGATGGTCGGTGCAATTGTAAACTGTGATTTCTACCTGAAATATGCACTTTTTTCTAACAAAAACTATCCTATACCATGAATATGTTATCAGACTGTCATCTGATGGTTTTTTTTATAGGTTATTGGCTATCAATATCTTAGTTGAGCCGAATTGGTGATAGCACCTGAAGGAGTAAGAAACTGATGGAGTTAGAATAGTGGTGTATTTTGCTAACGTGTTTAGCTAATAGATTTACATATTTTGTCTTCCCTGTAAAACATTTTAAAAATCTGAAATGGTGGCTTTATTCACAAGATCTGTATCTTTCATCTGGTGTCTTGGACTTGTGATTTAATGATATTTAGATGCTACTATCTACTTGTGAAGCTATGCTAGCTATGCTAATCAGTGTGTGGGGGGTGGGGGGTGCTCCCGGATCCGGGGTTAGTAGCCGTGAAAGGTTAATCACTAACCTTTGATGATCTTCATCAGATGACACTCATAGGACATCATGTTACACAATACATTTATGTTTTGTTCGATAATGTGCATATTTATATCCACAAATTTCGGTTTACATTGGCGCCATGTTCAGAAATGCATCCAAAATATCCGGAGTAATTGCAGAGAGCCACGTCAAATACCAGAAATACTCATCATAAACTTTGATGAAAGATACATGTTTTACACAGAATTAAAGATACACTTGTTCTTAATGCAACCGCTGTGTCAGATTTAAAAAAAACTTTACGTAAAAAGCACGCCATGCAATAATCTGAGACGGCGCTCAGATTTAACAACATTTCTCCGCCATGTTGGAGTCAACAGAAATACGAAATTACATCATAAATATTCCCTTACCTTTGATTATGTTCATCAGAATGCACTGCCAGGAATCCTAGTTCCACAATAAATCATTGTTTTGTTCGATAATGTCCATTACTTTATGTCCAATTAGCTACTTTTGCTAGCATGTGTAGTACACGTGTCCAAACGCTCGCTCAGATGCAGGCAAACGTCGGACGAAAACTTCAAAAAGTTATATTACAAGTCGAATAAACTGGTCAAACTTAGTAGAGAATCAATCTTCAGGATGTTGTTATCATATATATCCAATAACGTTCCAACCGGAGCATTCCATCATGTCTGTATAAGTAATGGAACGCAAGGCGATATCATGAGGAAAGCGCGTGAGCAAGAACTGGCAATCTGCCAGACCAATGACTGAAACACCTCCCATCCGGCTCCACATCACACTAGAGGCTTCATTCAGCGTTCTACAGACTGTTGACATCTAGTGGAAGGCGTAGGAAGTGCAAACAGATCCATATATTACAGGGAATTTAATAGGCGATGAGTTTAACAATGACCAGTCTCAGAATTCTCACTTCCTGTTTGGATTTATTCTCAGGTTTTTGCCTGCCATATGAGTTCTGTTATACTCACAGATATCATTCAAACAGTTTTAGAAACTTCAGAGTGTTTTCTATCCAATAGTAATAATAATATGCATATATTAGTATCTCGGACAGAGTAGGAGGCAGTTCACTATGGGCACGCAATTCATCCAAAAGTGAAAATGCTGCCCCCTATATCAAAGAAGTTCATGTCCTCATCCACTAGGAGCGCCACTTCTGAATGAGCGTTTTCTTGTTTGCTTATGGCCTTATACCGCTCGTTGAGTGCGGTCTTAGTGCCAGCATCGGTTTGTAGTGGTAAATAGACGGCTACAAATAATTTAGATAAGAACTTTTTTGGTAGACAGTGTGGTCTACAGCTTATCATGAAGTATTCTACCTCAGGAGAGCAATACCTTGAGACTTCTTTAATATTAGACATCATTCACCAGCAGTTGTTGACAAATACACACACCCCCGCCCCTCTTCTTACCAGACGTAGCTGGACTATCCTGATGATGCACGGAGAAACTAGCCAGCTCTATATTATGTGTCGTCGTTTAGCCACGTCTCGGTGAAACATAAGATATTAAAAACTGTAATATCCCATTGGTAGGATAGTCTTAATCATAGATCGTCCAGTTTGTTTTCCAGGGATTGCACTTTGGCCGATAGTACAAGAGAGGGCAAATTCTTAAAAGGTCCCCCTACCCTCATCCCTGTTTCTCTTTTCTTCACGCGGATGACAGGAATTTGGGCCTTTTCTCGACAAAGGAGTATATCTTTGGCGTCGGACTCGTTAAAGAAAAAATCTTTGTCCAGTTCGAGGTGAGTAATCACTGTTCTGATGTCCAGAAGCTCTTTTTGGTCATAAGAGACGGTAGCAACAAAATTCTGTACAAAATGAGTTACAAACAATGCAGAAAAAAATAGCACAGTTGGTTAGAGCCCGTAAAACAGCACCATTATCATTCCACAGCAGGCTGAGTGTCAGCAGGTTTTATTAAGATAACTAATTTATTAAGATAACTAATTAAGACAGGGCTTCGGAGTGGCGCAGTGGTCTAAGGCACTGCATCTCAGGCACTGCTAGAGGTGCTACTAAAGACTCTTGTTCGATTCCAGGCTGTATCACAACCGGCTGTGATTGGGTATCCCATAGGCTTGCCTAGTTAAGTAAAGGTTAAATAAAAAATAATGCAAAAATACAACAAAACATTTTTCACCTTTTTTACCTTCTGAGAGAGTTCTCAGGGATTAGCGCCACAGCTGTGTACATCCCGCCCCAAGCCGGTACCAAAAATACTTAAGGATCTTCATTGGACCCTGAACAAACTGGAGACCGCGTACCCGGAGGCAGCATTCATTGTTGCAGGCGACTTTAACATAAGTAATTTGAGGACCGTGCTCCCGAAATACTATCAACGCATTGACTGTCCAACTCGCTGAAATTACACTCTTGAACCCTGCTACACGCCTTTCCTACACTGTCCTCCTTTCGGCAAAATCATACATAACTCCATTTTGCTTCTGCCTGCTTACAAAGACTCAAAAGGGAAGTTCCGGTGGTCAGCTCTGTACAACGCTGGTCTGACCAATCAGAATCCATGCTCCAAGACTGGTTTGATCACTTTGACTGGAATTTGTTCTGGGTCTGCTTTGGGGATCGCATCAATAAATACGTTGACTCATAGATGTGATACCAATGGTGACTTACAAAATGTGCCTGAATCAAAAGAAACGTGGATTGACGGCAGCCATATCGGATTACTGTAGGAGATGCTGCTTATAAACATGGCAAGGTGACCGGGGACAAGCATATGGTTAAACAGTATGAATAAGACCTGCGCAGATCGATCAAGGTGGTGAGACACAACTATAGGGACAAAGTGGATGAGTAATTCAGTGGGTAGGACACTAGGCATATGTGGCAGGGGATTCTAACAATCACTGATTATTTTAAAAAAGCCAGTCACATCGCAGACACCAAAGCCGCCCTACTGGACAAACTAAACACTTTTTTCTCACACTTCAAGCCTAACCTCTCTGAGCTGCCGAGGAAAGCCCCTGAGGACAATGAGGGCTACTTGCTTACGGTGTCCACTGAGGATGTATGCAAGTCATTTAAACATGTTAACCCTTGCATGGCTGCCGGCCTAGACGGTATCCCTAACCGTGCCCTCGGAGCAGACAAGGAGCAGATATGTGCAGACAAGCTAGCTGATGTGTTTCTGGACGTTTTCAGGCCATTATCCCCACCTGCTTCAAGATGTCCCCCAAGAACTGGAAAGTACACCACATGACCAAATGTATGTGGACACCTGTTTATTGACATCTCATTCCAAAATCATGGCCATTAATATGGAGTTGTCCCCTTCCCACTGTTGCTATAACAGCCTCCACTTTTATGGGAAGGCTTTCCACTAGATGTTGAAAATTTGCTGCGAGGACTTGCTTCCATTCAGCCACAAGAGCAATAGTGAGGTCGGGCAGTGATGTTGGCCGATTAGGTCTGGCTCGCAGTCTCCGTTCCAGTTCATCTCAAAGGTATTCAATGGGGTTGATTTCATGGCTCTGTGCAGGCCAGTCAAGTTCTTCCACACCGATCTCAACAAACCATTTCTCTATAGACCTTGCTTTGTGCACTGGGGCATTGTCATGCTGAAACATGAATGTCGTTGTATGCTGTAACTAAGAATTTCCTTCACTGGAACTAAGGGGTCAAGCCAAATTCGTCCGTCGGACTGCCAGATGGTAAAGCATGATTCATCACCCCAGAGAATGCGTTTCCACTGCTCCAGAGTCCAATGGTGGCAAGCTTTACACGGAACCCAAACCGGCTTTGCGCGTGCCCCATCATGCGCTATCGTGCATACATTTATTTTGCCCCCCCCCCACACCAAACGCGATCACGACACGCAGGTTAAAATATCAAAACAAACTCTGAACCAATGACATTAATTTGGGGACAGGTCAAAAAGCATTAAACATGTATGGCAATTTAGCTAGTTAGCTTGCACTTGATAGCTAACGTTAATTTGTCCTATTTTGCTAGCTTGCTGTTGCTAGCTAATTTGTCCTGGGATATAAACATTGATTTGTTATTTTACCTGAAATGCACAAGGACCTCTACTCTGGCAATTAATCCACACATAAAACGGCCAACCGAATCGTTTCTAGTCATCTCTCCTCCTTCCAGGCCTTTTCATCTTTGAACTTATATGGTGATCGCATCTACACTTTGTTACCACGACAACCTGCAACAAAGTTCATCTTTCAATCACCCACGTGGGTATAACAAATGAGATGGCACGTGGGTACCTGCTTCTATAAACCAATGAGGAGATGGGAGAGGCAGAACTTTCAGCGCGATCTGCGTCAGAAATAGGATTTACTTCTATTTCAGCCCTTGGCGTCGCAGATGCTCGTTGGCACGTGCGAACAGTGTGGGTGCAATAATTGAATAACATGGATTTCTAAATTTATTTTGCGACGCTCGCGCATGCGACGTGTCAGGTCTGGTCAGCATGTTACACCACTCCAGCCCGACGCTTGGCATTGCATACGGTGATCTTACGCTTGTGTGCAGCTACTCGGCCATAGCAACCCATTTCATGAAGCTCCCGACAAACAGTTATTTTGCTGACGTTGCTTCCAAAGGCAGTTTGGAACTCGGTAGTGAGTGTTGCTACCGAGGACAGACAATTTCTACGTGCTAAGCTCTATAGCATTTGGTGGACCCGTTCTGTGAGCTTGTGTGGCCTAAACGTTTCCAATTCACAATAACAGCCCTTACAGTTAACCGGGGAAGCTCAAGCAGGTCAAAAATTTGACCAACAGTGGTTGGAAAGGTGGCATCCTATGACGTTGAAAGTCACTGAGCTCTTCAGTAAGGCCATTCTACTGCCAATGTTTGTCTATGGAGATTGCATGGAGGTGTGCTCGATTGTATACAACTGTCAGCAACGGGTGTGGCTGAAATAGCCGATCCACTAATTTGAAAATGTGTTCACACACTTTTGAAAATATAGTTTAACTGAACTGAATGATTACCGACACGTAGCACTCACTTCCATCTTCATTAAGTGCTACGAGAGGCTAGACAAAGACCACATCACCTCCTCCCTTCCTGATACACTAAACCCTCTCTAATTCGCATACTGCCCCGACAGATCCACAGACGACACAATCGCCATTGCACTGCACACTGCCCTCACCCACCTAATCAAAAGGAATGCATATGTGACCCGATTCAGGAAACTAGGCAAATGTCGCAAGTCATGACTTCACAAGAGAGCAGTTTGAACATAAAAAATATATTTTTTATCAATGTCAGTTTTTTTGGGCAGAAATGTCTTCTTGAATATGCCATCTGTAAATCCGAATAAAATTGTTAATTTATGAGCCTAGTTGGTTTAGCCACAGAAAAAGCGAGCAAACTTCCCGCTAGTCATGATTGGCTGAGATAATGAATAGGCTGGACGTTTGGTGTTCGCCAAAACATATGGAAGAAGGTACTCTGGTCAGATGAGACTAAAATTTAGCTTTTTGGCCATCAAGAAAAACGCTATGTCTGGCGCAAACCCAACACCTCTCATCACCCTGAGAACACCATCCCCATAATGGCAGCATCATGCTGTGGGGATGTTTTTCATGAGCAGGGACAGGGAAACCACTTAGATTTGAAGGAATGATGAATAAATACAGGCAAATTCTTGAAGGAAAGCTGTTTCGGTCTTCCAGAAATTTGAGACTGGGACGGAGGTTCACCTTCCAGCAGGACAATGACCCTAAGCATACTGCTAAAGCAACACTCGAGTGGTTTAACTTCTTGCGGATCAGTGGGACGCTAGCATCCCATTTCGACAACTTCCGGTGAAATTGCAGAGCGACAAATTCTCCTGAATTCTGTTAAAAGGCTGTTGACATCTAGTGGAAGCCCTAGGAGCTGCAATCGGGCACGATTTCGCCCTATTATAAAAGTGCCAGCCATTGAAATCAGTGGTAGGATGAATTTTTTGGGGGGATGGTTTGTCCTTGGGGTTTTGCGTGCCCAATTTCAGTTCTGTTATACTCACAGACATTATTTTAACAGTCTTAGAACCTTTAGTGTTTTGTCTATCCAAATCTACCAATTATATGCATATCCTAGCTTCTGGGCCTGAGTAGCAGGCCGTTTACTTTGGTAACGCTTTTCATCTGGACGTCAAAATACCGCCCCCTATCCCAAAGAAGTTAAGAGGAAACATGTCTTGGAATGGCCTAGTCAAAGCACAGACCTCAATCCAATTGCGAATCTGTGATATGAATTAAAGATTGCTGTACACCAGCAGAACCAATCCAACTTGAAGGAGCTGGAGCAGTTTTGCCGTGAAAAATGGGCAAAAATCCCAGTGGCTAGATGAGCCAAGCTTATAGACATATACCCCAAGAGACTTGCAGCTGTAATTGCTGCAAAAGGTGGCTCTACAAAGTATTGACTTTGGGTGGGGTGTGAAAAGTTATGCACACTCAAGTTCTGTTTGTTTCACAATAAAACATATTTTGCATCTTCAAAGTGATAGGTATGTAGTGTAAATCAAATTATAAACCCCCCCCCAAAATGTATTTTAATTCCAGGCAACAATATAGGAAATATGCTAGCTGAACATGTCTGAACAAAAGACTCCACTCTACTTTTGACAAAGAATTTTCATTTCAAGTTAGTGTACTATTAGCTAGCTAGCTAATGTTAGCTGGCTGGCATGCTAACTAACATTACATCATGCATTGGGATTCATTGTTTATCTAGCTAGCTATCTAGCTGTATTTCTTAACTTCTTCTTAATAGGGGGCGCTGTTTTCACTTTGGGAAAAAATCGTGCCCAATTTAAACGGACTCGTACTCTATTCTAGATCATACAATATGCATATTATTATTACTATTGGATAGAAAACACTCAAGTTTCTAAAACTGTTTGAATTATATCTGTGAGTAAAACAGAACTCATTTGGCAGCAAACTTCCAGATAGGAAGTGAAAAATCTGAAAACGAGGCTCTGTTTCAGGGCCTGCCTATTGAATTGCCTTATATTTATGGATATGCATGCACTGCATACGCCTTCCACTAGATGTCAACAGGCAGTGGAAGGTGGAATGGGGTGTCTAGCTTGATCTGAGGTCGAACAAGAGCTTTTGGAATGACGTGTCCAGAATTTCCTTTCTCTACCTAGGCGCGGGAAGCACCTCCATATTGTCTTATGATAAGCGTTCGCTATACACGGCTAATATCTCCGGCTATGATTTTATTTGATACATGTGATAATAACATCGTAAAGGTTTTTTCAACCAAGTTCTATCAGTTTATTCAACGTTTATTTGGACTTATGGAATTTTCCGTTCTATGCGTCAAGAGAAGATGGGCATGTTCGCGCCACATGGCTAGCTAAGGTTGCTAATTCGACAGGAGAAAAGGACATTCTAAAACCAAACAACGATTTATTCTTGACCAAGGACTCCTTGTACAAGATTCTGATGGAAGCTCAGCAAAAGTAAGAACAATTTATGATGTTATTTCGTATTTCTGTGTAAAATGTTGAGTCCTATTATCCGCCGTTTTGGCGGGCGCTGTCTCGCTATAATGTAAGCTGTTTGTTATGGTAAAGTTATTTTAAAAATCTAACACGGCGGTTGCATTAAGAACTAGTGTATCTTTCATTTGCTGTCCAACATGTATTTTTTTGTAAAGTTTATGATGAGTTCTTTGGTCAGATTAGGTGAGTGTCCAAAATAGCTCCGGACATTCTGGTGAATCGATGCTACATATTCACAATGTATAACCACGGTTTGCAGCTCTAAATATGCACATTTTCAAACAAAACATAAGTGTATTGTATAACCTGATGTTATAAGACTGTCATCTGATGAAGTTGGTCAAGGTTAGTGATTCATTTTATATCTTTTGCTGGTTTTTGCGATCGCTACCTTTTGCTGCTCATAAATGCATTTGTGTGTTTGGCTATTGTGGTAAGCTAATATATTGCTATATTGTGTTTTCGCTGTAAAACACTTAAAAAATCAGAAATATTGGCTGGATTCACAAGATGTTTATCTTTCATTTGCTGTACACCATGTATTTTTCATAAATGTTTTATGATGAGTATTTAGGTATTTCACGTTGCTCTCTGTAATTATTCTGGCTGCTTTGGTGATATTTTTGATGGTAGCTGCAATGTAAAACTATGATTTATACCTCAAATATGCATATTTTCGAACAAAACATACATTTATTGTATAACATGTTATAAGACTGTCATCTGATGAAGTTGTTTCTTGGTTAGTGACTAATTATATCTGTATTTGGTCGGTTTTGTGATAGCTACCTATGCGGTAGAAAAATGGTGGAAATATGCGGTTGAGTCTTTTGCTATTGTGGTTAGCTAATAGAAATACATATTGTGTTTTCGCTGTAAAACATTTTAAAAATCGAAAACGATGGCTGGATTCACAAGATGTTTATCTTTCATTTGCTGTATTGGACTTGTGATTTCATGAAAATTATATTATATGATATCCCTGTCCCGTTAGGCTAGGCTATGCTAGTCAGCTTTTTTGATGAGGAGGATCCCGGATCCGGGAGAGGGAAGCGGTAGAGGTTTTAACAAAAGACTCTCGTCTTAGTGTGCTAGAGCACAGAATTACATTTTTGAACGCTCAACACCCGTTGAATATGTCCGGTGTCAGTAAACGTCGGCAACAAAGTGTAATTCAGTTGTTGCCAGCAACACAGTCACCAACGCTATGGATAACAAGAAAAAAGCCTAACCAGCTCTTTTAGGGCGAGTAAAATGGTCAGAGTGGGGTGTTCTCTCATTATGTGTCTGGAAGTAGCTAGCCAATGTTACCCAGTTAGCTTGGGTGCTTGACTGTAGTTATGAGTTCAAAGCTTTCTGAACAACCCTACTTATTGGCCCTACTTATTGTGCGCTCTGAACGCGAAACCACAGGTAGAGTGATAGTAATGTTCAGTGAGCAGTTCTCTCTCTCTTAGATGTCTGGAAGTAGCTGGCAAGTTAGTACAGAACGGTTGGATCAACCCTTAAGGAGATGGGTGGGGCTAAGACTTAAGAGGGTGTGAACAATGCTGAATGGGTGTAGCCAAAGAAGGGCTCTCCAATAGTAGTACCAAAACATTGAAAGACGTTTATCTTAAAAGTGAGTTTACAAGTTTCAAAGCAAATGTACTTTCCCATTGTTTCCTCAAATGCAGTGTATGATATCCTATTTTGTAGCTCTGAGTCTCTACTTTCACCCAGTGTAAAAAAAAACTGAAATTTAAATGTTGCTACGTAAGACCGAATTCAGGTGGTGAGTCACATATGTGAGGATGCTGTTCATCGACAACAGGTCACCCTTCAATGTCATAGCTCACCGCAAGCTCTCGGCCCTGGGACTGAACGTCTCCCGATGCAACTGGGTCCTGGACTTTCTGACGAGCCTTCCCAGGTGGTGACGGTAGGCTCCAAAAGGGTGCATTCACAGTCCCATCCTGTACTCCCTGTATACCAACGACTTCGGCCTCACACAGCTGCAACTCCATCAAGTTTGCTGAAGACACGACAGTAGTACGCCTGATTACCAACAATGAAGAGATGACCTACAGAGAGGAGGTAGGCATTCTGACGGCGTGGTGCCGAGGAAACAGCCTTTCACTCAACGCCAGTAAAACAAAGGAGCTCATTTTGGACTTCAGGAGGAATCAGGCTGGGCACGCCCCCATCCTCGTCAATCCCAGGAGGCTGAATAAATTTGGCCTGTCTCTGAGGTCCCTCAGTGTTCTACAGGAGCACCATCGAGAGCATACTGTCGGGCATCACAGCCTGGTACTGCAACTCCACCGCAAAGCTCTACAGAACGCACAATCGGGTGCATGTCACTAATATCACAGTGCAAAATAAGTTGCTAGATCTTCACTGCAAACAAGCTTTGCTTTGTAACTTTGAATTTTAAAATGTATCATATTCATGTTGTATTCCCAGTGGTCGTGTTGCTGGGGCGGTACTATGCGAAACACAGAGCTGTGAATAGCAACATCCCATTTTAAACACCAGGACCCCCAAAATGCCATCTGAGATCCTGAAATAGTAATGTTTCTCCATCATCATTATTCAGGAAAGAAACTGGGGAAGGTTCCTCTCTCTCAGTCTATCTCTCTCCCTCTTGTCGATAACTAACCACTGCTGATGTCTCCTCCTTACGTCACTCTTCTCTGCTTCTTTATTCATCAGAAAAAAATAATATAGAACTCACAGAAGCACTGTCTTTCTGACTTAACCCTTCTGAAAGAGAATGAGGGAATGTAGGTATGAAAACGCTGAAATTTTTATGTTGCTGAACAGGTGGAGTTGGGTTGATTTCATCAGATTCTCTCAATTAAACTTCTGGTTTTACTTTCTGTGGAAACTGGGACTTGCTCCCACCCCTTAGATGCGGTTTGACATACTTTATCAGAATTTCCTACCATTACTATACTTCATGTTTGTGTGTGTGTCAGTCATATCTTACACAACATGTTATGTGAAAACACATAGGCTACTGTGTATGAAACACATAATATTGGAGCGCCATAATTGCATTCACACGCTGACTGTTGCTGCGATATGTTCTTGTAAATGAAAGTAGTAGGATCAGCACTTTCTGCTTCCCTACATAGTTTTTCTCTAGAACTCTGTCACATCAAGGCCTTGTGTTTTAAACTCCTGTCTCCTCATGCAAATACATGCTCTTCAATTCCTCCGCTCCATGAAAAACCTTTCCCATGTTTCCTTATGCATCAGATACCATACATGACCAAAAGCAGATAACCCAGCCTGAGAAAAAAAAGCAAATTAGATTTTTTTTTTTTATGTATATATATATATTCCGTCTGACAGAAGGACCTAGCAGGTCAATTACAGGATATTTATACCAATGAATAACATTTTGGGAAGGGTAGAGGTGGGCCTTAGGGGGCCTACCCTACCGTACCTCCTTGCCAATACAAATAAATATATATATATTTTTTTGCCCCCTATGGATTTCAAATGCCCGTCCAACTGATTTGTTCTGGCGCTGGCCCTGGAAACAGCACCAGACAGTTAGAGAGAGGGCAATAGCAAGTGGGAGTGAATGAAGGAAAATTAAGAAAGAGAAGACGATGTGCCACGGAACGAATGAAGGGGAGAGTTTGCAAATACGAGGCATTGAATGACAGAAGAAATCAGTGAATAAATTAACTCTACAGCTGACAGCTTTATTAATGCCTCATCCTGTGTGTGTGTGTGTGTGATTCCTCAGCCCTGTCTCACACAGATAATGAACAATGCATAGTAAAATCCTTGCTAACGACCTCGTTAGATTATCACCTCCGCCATATGACATATGAGTGGCCAAGAAAGAAGCGGAGAACAGAGAGAGCCCCATAGTCCTTAGTGACATTGAGGGCACGTTCCAAATGGCACCCCGTTCCCTATATTGTGCGCTACCTTTGATCAGGGCCCATAGGGCTCTGGTCAAAAGTATCGCACTATGCAGGGAATAAGGTGCTATGTGGAACGGAAAAACAGTGACATAAAGCCATATTCAAGCCCCGCTTTCTAGCTTCTAATGACGACATAAAATGACAGCTATGCTTAGTGTTATTGTGTCGCTCGTAAGCCTGGACAAAATTCTGGGGTTATGGGGATTGGAAAATACTCTATGTTGTGCTGTGAAACTGTTCTGTTGATACCCCATTCACATTTGAAGGTGTTATTTTACGGCCAAAGAGTGAGAGGAGGCATGCATGTGACATGCACATTTAATTTACAGCAAATTGGCCAGTGTTAACTAGTGTTGATTTTTCAGTGTAACATTTCTAGTGTTAATTTAGGAGTTAAATTAACACTCAGTGGCATAACAGAACCCCGTTGTTGTTAATAACCAGTGTTGAACCAAAACCACACCCATCATTATCATATCTCCCAGCATGCTCTATTGCAGGTAGATTTTTAGAATTGTTTGTTTCAATATCAATGTTTTTGCATGTACATTGATTGAATAATTCAGAATAATTCACCTTATGCTACTCAAGTACACTGAGTGTACAAAACATCTAATATTGAGTCCCCCCTTTTGCCCTCAGAATAGTCTCAATTCATCAGGCATGGACTCTACAAGGTGTCAAAAGCGTTCCACAGGGATGCTTTCCCATGTTCCCTCCAATGCTTCCCACAATTCTGTGACTTTGGCTGGATGTCCTTTGGGTGGTGCACATTCTTGATACACACGGGAAACTGTTGAGTGTGAAAAACCTAGCAGCATTGCAGTTCTTGACACAAACTGGTGTGCCTGGCATCTACTACTATACTACGTTCAAAGGCACTTAAATATGTTGTCTTGCCCACTCACCCTCTGAATGGCACACGTAACAACCATGTCTCAATTGTCTAAAGGCTTAATAATATTCTTTATCCTGTCTCCTCCCCTTCATCTACATTGTTTGAAGTGGATTTAACAAGTGACATCAATAAGGGATAATAGCTTTCACCTGGATTCACCTGGTCAGTCGGTGTCATGGAAAGAGCAGGTGTTCATAATGTTTGTATAAATAACATACATTTTTCGAAACTAATCCAATCTGTAACTTTTTGGATTGATTGCACCCATTACTGAAATGGTTGTTCCAATTTAGATGCTTAGGTAGTCTCTTATCTTAGTCTTCCCAACTCTGGCAGCCATTCTGAATGCAGGTTGGGATTAGTAAAACACAAAAAAGTTAGATATCCCCAATGGCTGGATTCCAAAATACATTTACACATCACTTTACAAGCCAGCACAATGTGACATGTAGGGCTGATGTGGCTGCAAACCATGAGTTTCAGGACACTGTACTAAGGAAAAACTAGGCCTTATTAAATAAGTATTGTCTTCATTTTTTAAAATGTGTTTATTGTATTTATTAGGGATCTCCATCAGCTGCTGAGAAGGCAGCATCTACTCTTCATGGGATTCAAACACATTAAGGTACGTACAGTGCCTTCGGGAAGTATTCTGACCCCTTGACTTTTTCCACATTGTTACGTTACAGCCTTATTCTAAAAGGGTTTAAATAAATAAAAAATTATCAGCAATCTACACACAATACCCCATAATGACGAAGTGGTGTAATAATGAAAACAGGTTTTTCTTTTTTTTACTATTTTATACATTGTAGTGTCTTCAAATAGCCACCCTTTGCCTTTGACAGCTTTGCAAACTCTTGGAATTCTCTCAACAAGCTTCATGAGGTAATCAGCTGGATGCATTTCAATTAACAGGTGTGCCTTCTTATCAGCTAATTTGTGGAATTTATTTCCTTCTTAATGCGTTTGAGCCAATCAATTGTGTTGTGACAAGGTAGGGGTGGTATACAGAAGATAGCCTTATTTGGTAAAAGACCATGTCCATATTATGGCAAGATCAAGTAATCAAAGATAAACAACAGTCCATCATTACTTTAAAACATGAAGGTCAGTCAATATGGAACATTTCAAGAACTTTGAAAGTTTCTTCAAGTGCAGTCGCAATAACCATCAAGCACTATGATGAAACTGGCTCTCATGAGGACCGCCACAGGAATGAAAGACCCAGAGTTACCTATGCTGCAGAAGATAAGTTCATCAGAGTTACCAGCCTCAAAAATTGCAGCCCAAATAAATGCTTCACAGAGTTCAAGTAACAGACACATCTCAACATCAACTGTTCAGAGGAGACTTTGTGAATCAGGCCTTCATGGTCAGATTGCGTCAAAGAAACCACTACTAAAGGAAACCAATAAGAGGAAGTGTCACGCGTGACTAGGTGGGTCCAGGAATCAGACGCAGAGAGAGTTCCACTGGGGTATAGTGCTCTTTACTAAGGCACACACAAAAATAGAAGCCCAACAATACAGGGCGCAGAACATACAACTTGCCAACCCAAAAACCACAGGGTGTCAAGTGTAAGAAAGAAAAAATACACCTCAGCCTACAATGCACACACGTAACAAAATAAAGGCAATCCCGCACAAAACAAGGGCGGGTCTACCTACTAAATATAGGGAAACTCATTAACCGAAAACAACAGAACACAGGTGAAACTAATAAGACAAAACAAACAGACAAACGAAAAAGGGATCGGTGGCGGCTAGTAGGACGGTGACGACGACCGCCGAGCACCGCCCGAACAGGTAGGGGAGCCAACTTCGGCGGAAGTCGTGACAGGAAGAGACTTGCTTGGGCCAAGAAACACGAGCAATGGACATTAGACCTGTGAAAATGTGGCCTTTGGTCTGGAGTCAAAATTTTAGATTTTTGGTTCCAACCTCCGTCTCTTTCTGAAATGCGGTGTGGGTGAACGGATGATCTCCGCATGTGTATTTCCCACCGTAAAGCATGGAGGAGGAGGTGTTATGGTTTGGGGGTGCTTTGCTATTGACACTGTCTGTGATTTATTTAGAATTCAAGGCACACTTAACCAGCATGGCTACCACAGCATTCTGCAGCGATACGCCATACCATCTGGTTTGGGCATAGTGGGACTATCATTTGTTTTTCAACAGGACAATGACCCAACACACCTCCAGGCAGTGTAAGGGCAATTTCACCAAGAAGGAGAGTAATGAAGTGCTGCATCAGATGACTTGGCTTCCACAATCCCCCGACCTCAACCAAATTGAGATGGTTTGGGATGAGTCGGATCGCAGAGTGAAGGAAAGCAGCCAACAAGGGCTCAGCATATGTGGGAACTCCTTCAAGACTGTTGGAAAAGCAGTCCAGGTGAAGCTGGTTGAGAGAATGCAAAAAGTGTGCAAATCTGTCATCAAGGCAAAGGGTGGCTGTTTGAAGAATCTCAAATATAAAATATATTTGTTTAACATGATTTTGGTTACTAAATGATTCCATAATTCTACAATGTAGAAAATAGTACAAATTACAGATGGGCTAATTACAGATGAGCTATGTACAGGTGCAGTGATCTGTGAGCTGCTCTGACAGCTGATGCTTAAAGCTGGTGAGGTAAGAGTCTCCAGCTTCAGAGATTTTTGCAGTTCGTTCCAGTCATTGGCAGCAGAGAACTGGAAGGAGAGGCGGCCAATGGAAGAATTGGTTTTGAGGGTGACCAGTGAGATATACCTGCTGGAGCGCGTGCTATGGGTGGGTGCTGCTATGGTGACCAGTGAGCTGAGATAAGGCGGGGCTTTACCTAGCAGAGATGACCTGGAGCCAGTGGGTTTGGCGACGAGTATGAAGCGAGGGCCAGCCAACGAGAGCATACAGGTCGCAGTGGTGGGTAGTATATGGGGCTTTGGTGACAAAACAGATGGCACTGTGATAGACTGCATCCAATTTGTTGAGTAGAGTGTTGGAGGCTATTTTGTAAATGACATCGCCGAAGTCGAGGATCGGTAGGATGGTCAGTTTTACGAGGGTATGTTTGGCAACATGAGTGAAGGATGCTTTGTTGCGAAATAGGATGCCGATTCTAGATTTAATTTTGGATTGGAGATGTTTAATGTGAGAGAGTTTATAGTCTAACCAGACACCTAGGTATTTGTAGTTGTCCACATATTCTAAGTCATAACCGTCCAGAGTAGTGATGCTGGACGGGCTGGCAGGTGCGGGCAGCGATCGGTTGAAGAGCATGCATTTAGTTTTACTTGCATTTAAGAGCAGAGTTCCAGAGTTACTTGAACTCTGTGAAGCATTTATTATCCTCTGCAGCAGAGGTAACTCTGGGTCTTCCATTCCTGTGGCGGTCCTCATGAGAGCCACCTTGATGGTTTTTGCGACTGCACTTGAAGAAACTTTCTTGACATTTTCTGTATTGACTGACCTTCATGTCTTAAAGTAATTGACTGGCGTTTCTCTTAGCTTATTTTTGCTGTTCTTGCCATAATATGGACTTGGTCATTTAACAAATAGGGCTATCTTCTGTATACCACCCTACCATGTCACATCACAACTGATTGGCTCAAACGCATTAAGAAGGAAAGAAATTCCACAAATTAACATTTAAGAAGGCACACCTGTTAATTGAAATGCATTCCAGGTGACTACCTCATGACGCTGGTTGAGAGAATGCCACGAGTGTGCAAAGCTGTCATCAAGGCAAAGGGTGTCTATTTGAAGAATCTCATGTATGAAATATATTTTTGATTTGATCTCTGACATTCACTGTTTCTATTGATCATCCGTCCTGCTGTGCGATTTGTTGCTAACCTTACTTTGCTACCTGCCAACTTTAAGATTTTACTTTTTAATTACCGTTTAACATTTAAATTTTTCCCCCGCTCAACTTTTTTCATTCAACTTTTTCACCCCGGACGCATTATCTGGAGGTCGTTCGTCAGGACCTCCACCAGCCGAAGCTAAGTAGTAACATGAACATTATGCCTTCTAATTGCAGTCGCGGTACTCATAAAATACAGGAGAACGATCACCTTATGGCGTGGATAGCCATGCTGCAAGCCCAGCTTCAGACGCAATCGTTAGGCAAGGGTAATTTAAGTGTAGTGTAACGGCAGTCGTAATCCTCCTCGGACGAGGAGGAGCATGGATCGGACCAACACGCAGAGTGGTTAGTGCTCATATTGATTTAATCAAAACGAAACTGAACACTTACAAATACAAAAAAACAACAAACGTGACAAAACCGAAAACAGTCCCGTGTGGCACGAACACTGACACGAGATACAAACACCCACAAAACACACGTGAAACCCCGGCTGCCTTAGTATGATTCTCAATCAGGGACAACGATTGACAGCTGCCTCTGAGAATCATACCAGGCCGAACACAAAACCCCAACATAGAAAATCACACATAGATAGCCCACCCCAACTCACGCCCTGACCAACTAAATAAATACAAGAAAAAGGAAAAACAGGTCAGGAACGTGACATGTAGGAAAGGATGAAACAGCGTCTGTCCCAGCAATAAGTACAGATAGCTGT
This sequence comes from Salvelinus alpinus, assembly GCF_045679555.1. NCBI lineage: Eukaryota > Metazoa > Chordata > Actinopteri > Salmoniformes > Salmonidae > Salvelinus > Salvelinus alpinus. The sequence continues at coordinate 1,284,030 of NC_092122.1, forward strand.
ATAAATCCCCTCGCACAGTCCCCGCAGTCTGACAATTTTCTCATGGCTTCCGGAAGGAAATTCTGTAGGAATGCTCAACCGGTGTCTCTCATTCAGCCGACAGAAACTTTCCACCGGTTCTCCCCATTAAGCAACGGGTCGGAGTCAGAGGACGAGCCTTTACTGGTCTCTTCTCCTCCCATTACGGGGTCTGAGATGCCGAAGCCTCCCACCATTAGCTCTGACAAATTGAAAACCCTAGTCATTGGCGACTCCATTACCCACAATATTAAACTTAAAACAAATCATCCAGCAATCATACACTGTTTACCGGGGGGCAGGGATACCGTTGTTAAGGCTAATCTGAAGATGGTGCTGGCTAAGGCTAAAACTGGCGAGTGTGGAGAGTATAGGTATATTGTTATGATGAAACAGTCAGAGGTCACCAAGCGCAACATAGCTTCAGCGTGTAAATCAGCTAGAAAGATGTGTCGGCATCGAGTAATTGTCTCTGACCCCCTCCCAGTTAGGGGGGAGTGATGAGCTCTACAGCAGTCTCACAACTTAATCTCTGGTTTAAAACTGTTTTCTGCCCCTCCCAAAAGATAGAATTTGTAGATAATTGGCCCTCTTTCTGGGACTCACCCACAAACGGGACCAAGCCTGGCCTGCTGAGGAGTGACGGCTTAGTGGAGTCTTTCACTAGCACAGTCAGTGTAGTCAGCTTCAGCTATCCCCATTGAGACCGTGTGTGCCTCAATCTAGGTCGGGCAAAACTAAACATAGCGGTCTTCGCCTTAGCAATCTCACTGGAATAAAGAGCTCCTCCATTCCTGTCATTATTGAAAGAGATTGTGATATCTCACATCTCAAAATAGGGCTACTTAATGTTAGATCCCTCACATCCAAGGCAGTTCTAGACAATGAACTAATCACTAATCATAATCTTGATGTGATTGACCTGACTGAAACATGGCTTAAGCCTGATGAATTTACTGTGTTAAATTAGGCCTCTCCTCCTGGTTAGACTAGTGACCATATCCCCTGCGCATCCCACAAAGTTAGAGGTGTTGCTAACATTTGCGATAGCAAATTTCAATTTTCAAAAGAAAAACCGACTGCGTTTTTGTCTTTTGAGCTTCTGGTCATGAAATCTATGCATCCTACTCAATCACTTTTTATAGCTACTGTTAACAGGCCTCCTGGGCCGTATACAGCGTTCCTCGCTGAGTTCCCTGAATTCCTTTCGGACCTTGTAGTTATGGCATTTAATATTCCACTTTTTGGTGACTAATATTCACCTGGGAAAGTCCATAGACCCACTCGAAAAGGCTTTCGGAGTCAACATCGACTCAGCGGGTTTTGTCCAACATTTCTCCGGACCTACTCACTGCCACAGTCATACTCTGGACCTAGTTTTGTCCCGTGGAATAAATGTTGTGGATCTAAATGTTTTTCCTCATAATCCTGGACTAATCGGACCACCGTTTTATTACGTTTGCAATCGCAAGAAATCATCTGCTCAGACCCCAACCTAGGATCATCAAAAGCAGTGCTATAAATTATCGGACAACCCAAAGATTCCTAGATGCCCTTCCAGACTTCTTCCCCAAGGACGTCAGAGTGCAAAAATCAGTTAACCACCTAACTGAGGAACTCAATTTAACCTTGCGTAATACTTTAGATGCAGTCACACCCCTAAAAACATTTGTCATAAGAAACTAGCTCCCTGGTATACGGAAAATACCCGAGCCCTGAAGCAATCTTCCTGTCAGGCGTGTGCGTACTTGTGGTGAAGTCAGGTGCAGGAGAGCAGAGAATTGCGGACAGACGCACACTTTATTTCGGCAGGAGAGAGATTTCAGACGGACGCAGCTGCGTCAAAAACCTCCAGCCAACAAGGCAAAGTGTAAAGCGCGCAAAAACAGTCACAAGACATAAATGTTTAACAATTCAAACAAGCTTCGTGAAATAGCACGGAAAGAACGAACACCAACCTGGCGCGTTACAAAACACGTAACACACAAACAATGTCACACAAAGACATGAGGGGGAACAGAGGAATAAATACATGCAGTGTGATTGGGGAATGTAAACCAGGTGTGCAAAACAAGACAATACAAATGGATAAATGAAAAATGGAGCGACGATGGCTAGAAAGCCGGTGACGTCGACCGCCGAACGCAGCCCGAACTAGGAGAGGAGCCGACTTCGGCGGAAGTCGTGACACTTCCAGAAAATTGGAACAGAAATGGCGCTACACCAAACTAGCTTGGAAAGACAGGTCATCCTATGTTTCCAACTTAAAAATAAGAACAATCCAAAAAGTATTTTTATTACTGTTGCAAATCTAACTAAAATGCAGCATTCCCCAAGAGAGTATGGCTTTCACTTCAGCAGTAATAAATTCATGAACTTCTTTGACGAAAAGATCATGATCAGTAGAAAGCAAATTACGGACTCCTCTTTATAGCTAAGTATTTCTCCAAAGCTCAGTTTTCCTGAGTCTGCAACCCTCTGCCAGGACCTAGGATCAAGAGAGACACTCAAGTGTTTTAGTACTATATCTCTTGACACAATGATGAAAATAATCATGGCCTCTAAACCTTCAAGCTGCATACTGGACTCTATTCCAACTAAACTACTGAAAAGAGCTGCTTCCTGTGCTTGGCCCTCCTATGTTGAACATAATAAACGGCTCCCTATCCACCGGATGTGTGACAAACTCACTAAAAGTGGCAGTAATAAAGCCAAATATTGACCCAGAAAACATAAAAAACTATCGGCCTATATCGAATCTCCCATTCCTCTCAATTTTTTTTTTTAAAGCTGTTGCGCAGCAACTCACTGCCTTCCTGAAGACAAAACAATTTATACGAAGCGCTTCAGTCTGGTTTTAGACCCCATCATAGCACTGAGACTGCACTTGTGAAGGTGGTAAATTACCTTTTAATGGCGTCAGACCGAGGCTCTACATCTGTCCCTGTGCTCCTAGACCGTAGTGCTGCTTTTGATATCATCGATAACCACATTATTTTGGAGAGATTGGAAACCCAAATTGGTCTATACGGACAAGTTCTGGCCTGGTTTAGATCTTATCTGTCGGAAAGATATCAGTTTGTCTCTGTGGATGGTTTGTCCTCTGACAAATCAAATGTAAATGTCGGTGTTCATCAAGGTTCCGTTTTATGACCACTATTGTTTTTACTATATATTTTACCTCTTGGTGATGTCATTCAGAAAAATTATGTTAACTTTCACTGCTATGCGACGACACACAGCTGTACATTTTGATGAAACATGGTGAAGCCCCCAAATTGCCCTCGCTGGAAGCCTGTGTTTCAGACATAAGAAAGTGGATGGCTGCAAATGTTCTACTTTTAAACTCGGACAAAACAGAGATGCATGTTCTAGGTCCCAAGAAACAAAGAGATCTTCTGTTGAAACGGACAATCTTGATGGTTGTACAGTCGTCTCAAATAAAACTGTGAAGGACCTCGGCGTTACGCTGGATCCTGATCTCTCTTTTGATGAACATATCAAGACTGTTTCAAGGACAGCTTTTTTCCATCTAAGTAATATTGCATTTTTTTTTTAAACTTTGTATATATATTTTGCAGGCAAATTAATCCATGCTTTTGTCACTTCTAGGTTAGACTACTGCAATGCTCTACTTTCCGGCTACCCGGATAAAGCACTAAATAAACTTCAGTTAGTGCTAAACATGGCTGCTAGAATCTTGCCTAGAACCCAAAAATTTGATCATATTACTCCAGTGCTAGCCTCTACACTAGCTTCCTGTTAAGGCTAGGGATGATTTCACTTTTACTGCTAAACCTACAAAACATTACATAGGCTTGCTCCCACCTATCTTTCCGATTTGGTCCTGCATTACATACCTACACGTATGCTACGGTCACAAGACACAGGCCTCCTAACTGTCCCTAGAATTTCTAAGCAAACATCTGGAGGCAGGGCTTTCTCCTATAGAGATACATTTTTATGGAATGGTCTGCCTATCCATGTGAGAGACGCAGACTCGGTCTCAACCTTTAAGTCTTTATTGAAGACTCATCTCTTCAGTAGGTCCTATGATTGAGTGTAGTCTGGCCCAGGAGTGTGAAGGTGAACGGAAAGGCAATGGAGCAACTAACCGCCCTTGCTGTCTCTGCCTGGCCGGTTCCACTCTCTCAACTGGGATTCTCTGCCTCAAACCCTATTACAGGGGCTGAGTCATTGGCTTACTGGTGTTCCTCAATGCCGTCCCTAGGAGGGGAGCATCACTTGAGTCGGTTGAGTCACTGACATGATATTCCTGTCCTGGTCAGCGCCTCCCACTCGAGCTTGTGCCGTGGGGGAGATCTTTGTGGACTATACTTGGCCTTGTCTCAGGATGGTAAGTCGGTGGTTAAAAATATCCCTCTAGTGGTGTGGGGGCTGTGCTTTGGCAAAGTGGGTTGGGTTATATCCTGCTTGTTTGGCCCGGTCCGGGGGTATCATTGGATGGGGCCACAGTGTCTCCTGACTCCTCCTATCTCAGCCTCCAGTATTTATGCTGCAATAGTTTGTGTCGGGGGCTAGGGTCAGTCTGTTACATCTGGAGTATTTCTCCTGTCTTATCCGGTGTCCTGTGTGAGTTTAAGTATGCTCTCTCTAATTCTCTTTCTTTCTCTCTCTCTCTCGGAGAACCTGAGCCATAGGACCATGCCTCAGGACTACCTGGCCTGATGACTCCTTGCTGTCCCCAGTCCACCTGGCCGTGCTGTTGCTCCAGTTTCAACTGTTCTGCCTGCGGCTATGGAACACTGACCTGTTCACCGGACGTGCTACCTGTCCCAGACCTGCTGTTTTCAACTCTCTAGAGACCGCAGGAGCGGTAGAGATACTCTGAATGATCGGCTATGATAAGCCAACTGACATTTACTCGTGAGGGTCTGACCTGTTTCATCCCCGACAACCACTCTGATTATTATTATTTGACCCTGCTGGTCATCTATGAACATTTGAACGTCTTGGCCATGTTCTGTTATAATCTCCACCCGGCACAGGTAGAAGAGGACTGACCAACCCTCATAGCCTGGTTCCTCTCTAGGTTTCTTCCTAGGTTCTGGCCTTTCTGGGGAGTTTTTCCTAGCCACCGTGCTTCTACACCTGCATTGCTTGCTCTTTGGGGTTTTAGGCTGGGTTTCTGTACAGCAGTTTGTGACATCAGCTGATGTAAGAAGGGCTTTATAAATACATTTGATTGATTGACCAGCTCTTTGTCTCACTGGATTGTGGACACGATTACGACAGCATACCGCCTGACATTCAACACGAGGTGTGGTTGCGTCCTGGGCTCTACTGAGAGGAGTGCCCCTTGCTGATATCTGTGCTGCGGCCAGCTGGGCTTCCTCTTGCACCTTTGCTAAGTACTATCGGGTAAATGAGGTACCTCCCTCTGCGGTTGGTTCAGCAGTCCTGGGCGTCGCCCCTTCCGGGGACTGTGCCGGGGACCGCTGCGTCTCGGTGCCGCGCTGGGACTTCGCCACTGGCTGGCCAGGTCCATCTAGCACCGAATTAATCTGGTACGGGTATACCAATATAGTGAAACATAACAAAGGTTACGTATGTAGCCATGGTTCTGTGAGCTATATGGATCACTACAATCCTCTACGGTGCTAGAGATGCCTCAAAAATTATGTAGAAAACATGTCGCGGCCATGAGGGTCTATATATAGGGGAGGACCCCAGCCGTGACACAGGTGTACTCGGGAGTAAATCTGTAAATCCTCACTTCAGATGTATCCCTCCACAGCGGAGTGATACCAATATATTGGAGTGATCCATATACAGTTGAAGTCGGAAGTTTACATACACCTTAGCCAAATACATTTAAACTCAGTTTTTCACAATTCCTGACATTTAAACCTAGTAAAAATTCCTTATCTTAGGTCAGTTAGGATCACCACTTTATTTTAAGAATATGAAATGTCAGAATAATAGTAGAGAG